>NC_063257.1:15756149-16356149 GCF_019578655.1 Ricinus communis | reverse complement strand
AATGATTAGTAGCAAACTAGCAATCATTCTGAAAGAGAGATAAAAAAACCTACGTTCAAAAAAGCACAGAAGATTTTTCTTGGGAAGTCACTAAGAAAGTACTATACATTTTTAGAACGACAGTAGCTTTTTCAAATCTCAAGTCGAACTGGATTCTCAATCCATCTTTGATTCAATTGCTTCATCGTCTTTTGAGACTCGCAGATCAACAACCTACGGTGATAACTTGAGGGTTCCACTACATCCAGCATCATCAACATCATCTTCTCCATTAAATCAATTTTTTTGTATTCTTTTTATGGTTCTAGAAACATGACTAGGTTTTTTGTGTATTATTTTTCTATTTGTTTAAAATGATTAGGATAGGTTTCTTATGAATTAATACGTTTATAACATGCTGGGAATTGAATTTGATAATATGAACATGCTGGGAATTGAATATGATAATATGAATATGCTAGGAATTGAATATGATAATAAGAACGTGTAGGGTTTTGAATATATTAATATGTTTGCTTTTGGCATTTAGATCAAATTAGTTAAATAATTAGGGTTGAATGCTAGATTTACAATTTATTTGAAATTAAAATTGATTTTAGGTTCCATTAAAACCTGAAATTTGCCATTTTCATTTATTTTAAGTACTATTTTTTAGGGTTCATATGATTCACTTAGGATTTCCACTTACTTAGTTACACACGTTTTTAATTGATCTTTTGTCTCCCGTGCATGTGGAATTAGTTCTAGGGCATTGAATCAAGGAGAAACAACCGCAATATCGCCAATCAAAGCCCTAGAGCCGATCGGTTGATCACCATTTAGCCCTAATTTCCCAAATTATTAATGTATTTTTTATAATATTTGTACATTGTACTTAGACTTTAGGCATTTTTCTTCCGTTTCTTTAGTTGTAGGATGGGTTTTAATAGCTAGATTTACTTTGTGCACTTTATTTTGCCTTATTTTGGATGGATGCCAAATATATGCTGTGTGATTGCCTAATTAAAACTGGACATATAGACATTAGGCCTTAAAATTAGACCTGGTATGAAAATTGTAGTCCATTAGGTTAATTAATGGTAATTGGGCTTAAATTCTAAAATCAACATAGACCTAGTGGGCTTTGTCATGTTCTAATTAGGTTAATTGGATCATGTTAGATTTAAGATCACCTAATTGGGCGTCCATTAGGTTTTAAGGGCTAGAATCCAAAGCATAATTTGCAAGCTTTTGGCACTTTTTTAAGACATGCTTTTTTTATTTTTATAATAAAAAACACGTAAGGGGAAGTGTGAGGGTTGCACGCGAATTTAAAGGCATGAAAGTGGAGTTCAATTCGGATTATGCAACTGTAGAGATGAATCGGCTGTGCGCAGAGCCAAATCGGCTGTGTGATGATGTCATTATGTGTTTCCTTTGGGCCTTTTAAGGCTTTTCGGGCATTTTCTCAAGCCTTTGTCGTGTGTAAGTCTAAAATATGCAATATGGAGAAAGAATTAATAGCAAAGCATGGATGTAAACATCAAAGTGCAGAATTTTATATCTCTAAAAGTTTAAAGTTTTACAAAAAAGTAGCAAAAGGGCAAAAAATACAAGCAATAACGGGAAAGTAAAAAATCAGGGTTCTCCCCAAATCCTCCATCCCGTCATCGGAATCGGTATCCATTCTTTGAGTCTTCAAGGTAGATAGCTGAAGCGTCAAAGTGTCAATTCTACGTTGTTGAGCATCAATCTGACGTTGTCGGTCATCCAACTGCCCTTGCAAGCTCTCATAGTTCCTCTAATGAAAACCTAAAAGAAGATTAGTTAGTATATCTTTTATACATGCATACACCTTGCATTGCATAAATCATTTTCTTACCCGCTGATGTAGATGATTCTATGCATATTTATTGACTGTTTATTAGTCGTTTATTCGTGTATTTGAGTCATATTTATTCCTGTTTGATCGCACTTTGGTATGTGTTTGAGTTTTTCAGGTTTTCGGACTCCTTAATAGAAAATTGATTGATTTCCGGGCAGAAACCAAGCTATGTGGATGATTTATGCATATTAGATGTTTATCGGATTCGATTCCTTGATTGGCGCGTAATTCGAGGCTCTTGCACGGGCAGTTGCACGACCATGCATATTCGCACGACCCATTGCATGGCCTCCCTTACCGCTTGCACGGACCGTGGCACGGGCTAGGGCACTTCTGCCTATAAGTAGGCGCACGCAAAATGAGACAGGGCTCTGCTTCTGATTTTTGGACTTCTCTACGTGCGCGACCCCCCACTTTTGCACCTCTGTTCTTGACATTTTGGGGGACCAACGTCATTTCAGGGGATTGATTTGGGAGATTCAAGCAAAGATTGAAGGTTCTAGATGATTGATCGAGACATTCGAGATCCATACTTGAGGCTGGTTTCAGAATCGGTGCTTGTGATAGGCTATTAATGCAGCTACAATCTAAGGCAGTGAACCTATCGATGCAGTCTAGCACTCATGGCGAGTATCAAGGTCGTATTCCTTGGGAAACTGAAAGGCCAGAGTTACTTCTTTGTTCTTTGTTATATTAACCTAAAATGAATGATGAACAATTTCTAAACTAACTATTAACTACAAGCTAAGTTCTAAAGGAGATGCAGGAATGAATGGATAAACGAAATAACCAAGATAAGAAAGCAAACATAAAGGGAACCTAAACTAGTTAGCAATCAAACAAAAGATAAAGGATTGATGAGTCTAATTATGCTACCTGTGGATGAATTCTTAACTGAATTCGGTTTCTCTCTCGAGATAACCGAATTCCTAAACCTAATAACCTAAAGTTGGAATCTCTTCCTAACGATTGATTCTTAAATTAGCATTAAGCCTTAATCCGCCTCTATTAAGCTTTGTTAATTCTTAATCCGGCTAGTTAATTATCCTTATCTCTAAGTGATTATTAACCAGTTCTTGCTATTCAAAATTCCAATTGCCAAATGGACTTCTCAATCACATAAAGCAATCTAAACACCATAATTCACAACGTCTCATGAATAATGCATTATCTTATTAATACTAAAAGCAAGAAGAATACAAAACTAACTCAAACAATCCAACAATATAATATTAAGCCAACATAGTAAAGAAATCCTAATGGATTTAATCAATCTAGCTAAACATGTTCATGTTTAAAACAATCTAGGAAATCAATTACAATGGAAGAATAATGAAATTGAAACATGTACACCCTTTTCTCTCGAATTGGATGAACAGCTCCAAATCTGAATCTGCACTACGATTAATCTCCCAATTTGCCTCTTGAATTGCTCCACTACTATTTTGCAATCGGAACCTTGCGATTTCGGGATTCTTCCTCTCTGCAACTCTCTCTCAAACTTAGCATTATGCAAAAACCGAACCAGCTGCCAGGGCTCTCTCTCCTTGCTTAGCTAACCCTAAAAATAATAGTTTTCCTTATATAATTGTCTCTGCATGGCCGTGGTCAAGGCTGTGCTGAACATTCAGATCTCAACAATTAGGGTTTCTTCATGGTCGTGCCCCCGCCGGTGCTTAGCCACCACGGGCCGTGCTGGAGGCCGTGGTGGATACGGAAACCGTGCCCAAAGTGCCATGTCTTAAAGACCAAAAGCTCATGGTTGGTCACGGCTAGAGTTCAGGCCGTGGTGATCAGCACGGCCTTGATCTAGGCCGTGCTCAATGTATGCACTGCGAGCTCTTGTCCGATCTTGATGAATTCCCATCCATTTTCGCATGTATTGACCTATAATTGCTCAAATACTGATGATGGTCCTATAAATTCTCCTGAAATGTAAAAGAACACAAAACACGGGTGATCTTGGAATAAAAGCACAATAATTGCTAAGAAAATACGCAATAATATGTAGGCAAATATGTGTAAAACTATGCATATCAGCTTGCGACATTTCCACACCGATTAGAGAGAAGAGGGGTTATATGTTCCATTTCCTTTTTTGTTGTTCATTTCCTTTCGTATTTGTTTCTTTCATTATGAGTAGCTAGGGCTATCAAACCCATTGGGGTTCACCTTTGTTGATGGATTGTGCTTAGTTATTGGATTTTTAATTGCCATTTTTGTAATCTTCTTGCTGTTTAGTAATAAAGTTTGATTCAGTAAATTTGAGACGTTGAATTAATTGTCTTTTATGTTGTTTCTTGACATTGAGAAATGCTTGTTACAACTGAAATTTGAATAGTAAGAACTGGTAGTTAACACTTAGAGACTTAGAGATAAGGTTAATTTACTCGTCGGATTAAGAATTAACGACTTTTAATAGTTCTAAATCATGCTTAATGCTAATTTGTAATAATCTGATAGGAAGAGATTCCATTAGGTTAGTGCAGGTTTAGGAACTCGGTGAGCTCGAGAGAGGAACCAAGTTTGATTTAGGATTTAGGCACGGGTAAGCAAGATTGGTAATTTATAAAATCAACCTTAGAATTGTATCACTTAGGTCCCTTTTGGGTTTGTTTCTCTTGTTGCATTTGTCTTTCGATTGTGAGTTGCTGTTCATTCATTTATTTGCATTCATAGTCATTGGTTAATTAATTTAGACTTCTCACACCTTATTTCAAACTAAATAACATAGCGAACAGTAGTAACTTTAGGTTCACCCGATCTCCAGGGATACGACCTTGATACTCACTAGTGCTAGACCGTATCGATAGGTTCACTGCCTTAGGTGTAGGTTGCATCAGTAGCCTATCAAGTTTTTGGCACCGTTGTCGGGGAACTGTAACGGTGAACTAAAGTGAATTATTTTTTTTGTGTTACTTTACTCATTATTTGTTTATTTATTTATTCTTTATTCTTTATTTTATTGTTTTTGTTGATTGGTGGTTGTTTGGATTGTCATTTTCAGGTAGTTTATAACCAGAAGCTCTAATCCTGATCCCATAGAACCCTTATCTGACCTGGAGCGCTCTCTCAGATTATTGAGACAACGTTTGCAGGCAGTTGAGGAGGAGGACAGGGTTACAGTTCAGGTTCAAGGAGCTGACATGATGGAGAACCATAACCCCCAGGCCGATGACGATCAGAGGATGATGTACGAGTTTGCTCGACCATCTTTGGATGGGATGAAAACTAGTATAGTCAGACCTGCTGTAGCGGCCAACAATTTTGAAATAAAAGCCAATGTTATCCAGATGATCCAGCAGAGCATGAAGTTTGGAGGATTGCCCAGCGAGGATCCCAATGCTCATATCTCTAACTTTTTGGAGATTTGTGACACATTCAAGATAAATGGAACAACCGATGACACCATTCGGCTGAGATTGTTTCCATTTTCCTTGAGGGACAAAGCAAAGAGATGGTTGCAATCTCTTCCACAGCAGATGATTACTACCTGGAAGGCGTTGGCTAAAAATTTTTTATATAAGTATTTTTTATATAAGTATTTTTAGAACTTAATATAGGGGATGATAGTGTTACTTTTAGTTTACCTCCATTTGATAGTTCTCCCACCGACCATGTTCATGCCATTTGTAGTATTAATGGAATTGGTCCTGCATGTAATAAGCAACCACAGGATGTACAAATGGATGATGCTATACATGTTTCTCTCCCTGTTGATATGTGTTATTCATTTGAAGAAAACAACTTGTATCAATTTGAAACTTTGTGTTGCAAGTTTGTTTATGACAGGTCACTTAACCAGGATTTGGAGTGGATGAATGGGAATCCCAACTCGGTGCAGAGAGCACCTCCTTGGTCATCTACCGCACACATTGGACCCCTTCTTTGTGCTTATATGCCTCAAGCCCCAACTTACATTGAGCCCACCTTCTCAATTTGCCCGTGATGTGGGAATGTTGCTGCAGAGTCCAGCTAGATGACTCGAACAAAAAGAAGTGCCTTCAGGAGGCATTCCCGAATCTATTTATGCTTTTTGATTTTTTGGACATTTGTTATTTATTTCTTTATTTTTTTTAGTTAGATTTCAGTTTATTTTTAGCTTGCGTTATTTTGAGAAGATTTCATTTTATTAAACCTTTTACTAGATGTTGTTTGGGATGTGTTTATTCTTGAGTTTTGCAGGAGTTAGCCTACTCGATGCTCATACGTAATTTTGAGGACTAACATATTTTGGAGTGTTAAAGCACACATCAAAGGCAGTATCAAGTAGACTATTTCTAGTTTTTATCTCTTTATGTTGTCTTGTTTTTCTTTTAGTTTTCTAGTTTTTTTTTTGGACTCCTATATTTGCTTCTTTGTGCGTATTTTATCTTTCTTTTTAGAGTGCCTACCTTATTTCACACTGAGGATAATGTTTCTCTCAAGTGTGGGGTAGGTACCTTAGTTTTATGCAGGTACCAATTTTGTTTCTGCTATTTTTATTTTGCTTTCATTTCCCTTATTGATTGAGTTCGTTCATTCTTACTATCCTTATCTTGAGTTTTGTTTTAATCAAGTAGTTGATGATTTTTCTCTTTTGAATGGATACCCTTATAGTTTTTTTTTTTAATCTTGTAGAAAGAAGGCAATGAACGAATCTCTTAATTTCAATCAAGCCAGGTAAAACTGGTGTTTTTCCTTAACTTTTTTCATTTTACTTTATCTTGGATATAGAACACTATTAATTTTGATGCTTATTAGATTAATTGATCATTTAAACTTTGGTTTGAGAATTCATGCAATTTTAATCCACTCAAATGGTGAGGTTTTTATGCTCCTTTTTTTTATAAGTGAGCATTGTACATAATTTTTATTTCTAGAACTTGCTTTGTGAGGAATTTTGAGATTACATGAATTTTTGATAGTCATGAGATGATTTGGGCACTTAGGAATTACACAATTTGGCCAAAAGCCTAACCCTGTTTTTCCCTTAGTGAACCAATTTTGAGCCTTAGCCTTTTTCTTTCATTGTAATTTACCGTTGACACTCATTTTATCACTTCTATTCATTCTACTATTCTTTCTACCATTGTTGCTGGAAATTATGTACGTTTATGCTGCATTTCATTTTGGATCAATTTGCATATATTCACTAAATTGCTAGATTTTTTGTAGATGCTTCCTTCAATCCAAATGGTACATATCGCTTTTCTACTGTTGATTGAGCACTAGATTACTTCACCCAGCGTTATATGTTGTTGCAGGAGTAGTTTTAAAAAAATAAAAATAATAATAATAATAATACATATATGTATAATTTTCTTTTAGTCCATTTCAAGCATCATCTTATTATTAGAGCAACTTAGTGTTCAATTTTGGTACAACATTTGATCCTTGGCCATTTTCTTGCATTACCTGTATAATTTTCCAGCAAGTTTTAGCTTACTTTCCATATTTCTCCATACCCTACCTTAACCCCATTACAACCTGGCTCAAGACCCTTTGATCATGTTTATTGATTATTTCGCATTAGTGGAGATTGGATCTATAAGCAAGCTTATGGTAAGCACCTTTTTCTGTATTTTTGCGTTGAGAGCTTGGCGATATTCCTTCGCCTATATACACTTGTGGGTTTTGAGTGACATCTTGTAAGGCATGGTTCTTAAATTCTCAGTTTGGATAGTTTATCATTTTAATTTTAGCAGCTTTATTAACTTTGTTCTCTTTCTCAAGGATTTAGTGATTTGGGGATTTTGAGGAAATTCGTCACGGAGTTTTGAGACTTGTTTTGAGCTAACCTCCTGTAAAGTATTTGATTGAGTTATTTGGTATCTGTTTGAGGAGTGAGTTATTGATTGCTTGAGGACAAGCAAACGCTTAAGTGTGGGGTAGTTTGATGTAGATGATTCTATGCATATTTATTGACTGTTTATCAGTCGTTTATTCATGTATTTGAGTCATATTTATTCCTGTTTGATCGCACTTTGGTATGTTTCTGAGTTTTTCAGGTTTTTGGACTCCTTGATAGGAAATTGATTGATTTCCGAGCAGAAACCAAGCTATGTGGATGATTTACGCATATTAGATGTTTGTCGGATTCGATTCCTTGATTGGCGCACAATTCGAGGCTCTTGCACGGGTAATTGCATGGGTCGTGGCACGGGCCATGGCACGGGCTAGGGCACTTCTACCTATAAGTAGGCGCACACAAAATGAGACAGGGTTCCGCTTCTGATTTCTAGACTTCTCTACGTGCGTGACCCCCCACTTTTACACCTCTGTTCTTGACATTTTGGGAGACCAACGTCATTTCAAGGGATTGATTTGGGAGATTCAAGCAAAGATTGAAGGTTCTAGAGGATTGATCGAGACATCCGATATCATACTTGAGGCTGGTTTCAGAATCGGTGCTTGCAACATTTCCACTCCGATTCGAGAGAATAGGGGTTATATGTTCCATTTCCTTTTGTATTTGTTTCTTTCATTATGAGTAGCTAGGGCTACCGAACCCATTGCGGTTCACCTTTGTTGATGGATTGTGCTTAGTTATTGGATTTTTAATTGCCATTTTTGTAATCTTCTTGCTGTTTAGTAATAAAGTTTGATTCAGTAAATTTGAGACGTTGAATTAATTGTCTTTTAGGTTGTTTCTTGATATTGAGAAATGCTTGTTACAACTGGAATTTGAATAGTAATAAGTGGTAGTTAACACTTAGAGATAAGGTTAATTTACTCGCTGGATTAAGAATTAACAACTTTTAATAGTTCTAAATCACGCTTAATGCTAATCTGTAATAATCTGATAGGAAGAGATTCCATTAGGTTAGTGCAGGTTTAGGAACTTAGTGAGCTCGAGAGAAGAACCGAGTTCGATTCAGGATTTAGGCATGGGTAAGCAAGATTGGTAATTTATAAAATCAACCTTAGAATTCCATCACTTAGGTCCCCTTTGGGTTTGTTCTCTTGTTGCGGTTGTCTTTCGATTGTGAGTTACTGTTCATTCATTTATTTGCATTCATATTCATTAGTTAATTAATTTAGACTTCTTACACCTTATTTCAGACTAAATAACATAGCGAACAGTAGTAACTTTAGGTTCACCCGATCTCCAGGGATACGACCTTGATACTCACTAGTGCTAGACCGCATTGATAGGTTCACTGCCTTAGGTGTAGGTTGCATCAGTAGCCCATCACCCGCCAGTCCTGGCCAAGGCTGAAGAATTGCCTCTTTGCAATGCTGACCAATCGGTATACATGCTCAAACTGGTCTCTCTAAACCTGTATGATTGCCTTTATGTGTTAATAACATTTCATGAAAAAACTACCTGAGCCATAATGTTATCATCAAAAGGCAAGGGCCCTAATAGTTGCCAGCACCCATTTTTCGGATCTAGATATCAAGGGAATTACGAAAAATCCTACAATCAAAGTTACTACCTTCTTAGATCTTGGAAGATAGAGGACGAGCAATCTGAGGTTAGGATTGAGGGTAATCTAACCAAGATCACCTTTTTGAGATCAATTTGGAGTTAATTGTCAAGAAAAATGAAGTTTGAGGGTCGAAACGATGAATTTTGCATTGGCTCTACACAGAGCCGATTCGTGTTTTTCTTGGCTCGACATCATTTTTTGGCACTTTTACGTCTAAAAATAGATTATATAAAGTATTTAACAATCACTCATAGATTTTAATGATATTTATTTGAATTTAAAGATTTGATATTGGCAAATAATTTTCTTATAAAGGAAAAATCAATTTTTTAAAAAGAGTTTTAAAAGAGATTGAAGTCTATCTGCTCCTCTAAGGTTCCTAAAACATACCTCTATCAATATAGCATTATGACCTAAGGTTAAAGGACTGGCAACCTCAATTAAAGGCTACTATTATCGTTAACCTACACATTAAGTAGAGTATTTGTTTAATAAGTATAGAGCAAGGTCACTAAAAAAGAACTTACATTAGGAATTTTAAAAGAACGATAGAAGCTTTCTCAACACCTCATCCAACACTAGATCCTCAACCGATCTTTTATTTAACTGCATCATCATCTCTTGAGACTCGTAGAATGATCAACTACGATGACAACCTGAGGGTTCCCAAGCATCATCATCCACATGGTTCTTTTATACTTTCCTAGAAATATGATTAGGATTATTTTAATTGATTTATGTGTTTTCAAATGATTAGAATAGGTTTTCGGATGATTGCATGTTATGATATTGCTAGGTATTTGAATCTAATAATAAGAACTTCTTGGGAATTGAATATGATAATAAGAACATGTAGGGTTTTGATTGTTTTATTCTCTTTAATTATTAGTAACATGTTTAGGTTTTAGACTGGATCTGTAATTTTAATAATTTGATAAGTTAAGTCCTTTAGAAATCACATAATTCAAATATGATATTTGGTCGTTTCTTGTTTACTACTAGTCTATTTTTTAGGTTTTGCATGTTCCATTTAAGGTTTCTAGTTGATTTTTTTTTTATATTTTCTATATGATTTTACATGTTCTAATTGATTTTACATTTCCTATGCATTTGAGTTTGGCTCGAGGGCATCGAATCGTGGGAGGAACTGTCACAAACCACCTGCCGAATCCCTAGAGCTGATCGGCTCAATGCAGAGCCGGTTTGGCTCTGTGTTCTGCTGATTGGCTCTACATCAACAGTCGATTGGCTCTGCCCTTCAAAACCTTAAATTTTGACTTTTTATGAATTTTTGATATATTTCTTGAGTTATTCATGTATTGTACTTAATTTTAAGCCTTCTTATTCCTCTTTTTAGTTGTAGGCGGATTGTAATAATTAGATTTATTTTTCTGCATTTTATTTCTCCTTATTTTTGTTTATTGAGTGATCAAATAAGTGTAATATGATTAACTAATTAAGAATGGACCACATAGACTTTAGGCCTTAAAATTGGACCTCATAGGAAGATTGTAGTCCATTAGGCTAATTAATGGTAATTTGACTTAAAATCTAAATGGATGTAGACCTAGTGGGTTTTTGCCATGCTTTAATTAAAACAGTTAGGCTATATTAGGTTTAGGATCACATAATTGGACTTTATCATAAGAAGTAGTCCATTTAGGATTAAAGGCTTGGTGGAACATAACTTATAATTGGGCTAGACTAGGAAGCCCTCATACATAATTAATTAGTAAATTAGATTAATAACCTTAACATGCGTTGAGCTTAATAAAAACGGGCTAGACTTAAGTGGACTTTATATGCCATATGGCATGTTTGTATATGAACTGCTTTGTTTATAGGGAATAATTTGTTAAACAATAAAATTAAAGACTAAGTTACACAAATAAGGAAGTTGGCTTTCAAATCTATCTCTGGATTTTGTGGCGTAAGCTTTCTTATAGAATTTGAGAAACATCACTCATTAGTAAAAGTGTCTGGTGAATTTACCCGAGTGGCGACTCCCATCTCCATGCTAGTCTTATTGACTAGTTAGCGTGTTCCTGATTAGGTTGAAAAGCCTTGCAGTGCCATAGTCACTAAAGACACTTGGGTGTGTGCCCAAAACCGCCACCCACAGTGGCGACTCCACTAGGGATAAGAGATGCTGATTCCAGTGTACGTTTGTCTTTAATTTATAATTTAACGGATTATTCTTGCATCACTACACCATTTTCATAAATTTTACACTTTGGTCCCTATAGCCCTGATGGCGTCAGTTAGTGGTTCTTTAGTTATACTCGAACCCTAGAATTGCGACACAAGCTAACCATCACTCACAAGTAATGAGTGAATTTCCTTCATTGCATAGACACTTGAGTGGGGAGAGGAGTCAAGGAAGATCATTTTTAACTGTGGGAGCCTTTATCCTTACCCAAGACTGAGCTTATGGTAATGACAATAGTAATCTCCTTTAGGAACCCCATTATTTGCTATATGAAATGTTTCTCCTTAGAAGTGTCTAAAGCCCAAGTATTAGAAGCCTTGACCCAAAACATATAGGAACAGGCCCTAGGCCGAAGATATGTAGGCTTTTATGCTTATATTGAGAAACATTACCTTATTTGTTTTAAATCTACTTTAAGAGTTTTTGGCATGCGCGTCAGGCCTACTATCCCTTGTAGATAAAAAGCCCAAACCCAAAATCTTAGGAAGAAAGACTCACCACGAACCGTGTGTAGGAGTAATAAGGTTGGAAGGATGAATTGTATATTAATGTGTGTACTAACCCTTTTCTTTTTCTTTCTTTATGCATATCACGTGCATCATGCATCTCACACATTGCATGCATCATACTGACCCTTGTTTTTTAGCCCTATAGATTCTCTTATGGGTTGGAAAAGGCAAGATAGTAGGAGGCTAGAAAGAGTACACATTTCTTCGAGAATCTGGGCTGTGTTAGAACATCTTGGAAGACCAAGGGGCCAAGCTACTAAAGCTACATCTGAAATGGCCAACGAAAGAGCTAACGAGCAAAATGTTGAGATCCTCAAGAATGTTGTCATCGACAATTTGAATGGTGTGATTCGGGAAGAGCTCCAACAACTTTCGGCTGGGATGGCTGTAAATCAAGCCCCACCTGTTGGTCCCATTGCACCAGCTAATCCCCCTCCTGTTATTGACCCGGCTGTACTTGCTGTCGAAATTGCTGTTGTTGCTAGTGTCAATGCTGAGGACCCAACTAGGAGGGAAGGTGCCCCAACTGTTCTCCTCGATCAGAATAGGCAAGCAAATTCCTTCCATTAGAACCGTACTTGAGAGTTTCCTACCTCATACGGCTCGACAGTCAATTCTTTTAGTGTCCCATTTTTTTTCTCGAGTTAACCAAAAGGGGTTAATCACATTACATGAGTTAGGACTTTGAAGAATTTATGCTAGACCAGGCTAAGAGGGAGACCACCCTTGCCACCAATGAAGTTGTAAGTGGCTTGAGTGCTGAGCATGACAAGATGCAAGGCATGCTAGAAATCAAAGGTTTAGACCCTACCTATGATTTCAAAGAGTGGATTTTGACAAGCAAGGACAAGCTGCCTGCGAAGTTCAGAATGCCCGAGATGAACAAGTTCTATAGGACTGGTGATCTGAAAGTTCATATGAAAGATTATATAACAATCATGGAAACTACTCAACTGAGTAGGACCTAAATTGTCAAGCTATTTGTGTTGTCCCTTTAAGGACCCGCTGTAAACTAGTACCATGGTCTGGAAAAATCCGCCAAAGCTAAATGGCATGGTTTATGTAATTATTTTGTCAAGCGATACGATTATAATAATTGTTTATAAGTATCGATTATGGATCTCGATTCCACCAAGCAAAAGCCAAATGAGTCATTCTCCAATTTCTTGACTAGTTGGAGGAAAAAGGCTGGATTGATGAAGAACAAGCCCTTTGAAAAGGACCAATTTCGTATGGTGCTCCGGAATATTCTTCGAGGATGGGTTGAAAGGTTGTAGATGATGAACCTGAAGACCTTTATGGATTTGTATGACGATGGGCTACAAGTCGAAGAAATCAAAATAATAAAAGAAAGACTGTGAGAACCGGTGGAAGGACGAATTACTAAGCTAGAGGGAGCAGAACCCTGGATGTGAATACTGTGTAACAATCGAGGAAGTTCTCTAACTTCAAGCAACCTCTTTCTAAAATCATTGAGAGGTTAGTGCAAAATGGCATGCTCCAACCTAGGACCCTTAATAACCCACCTAACCCTAACGCACCCGGTTATAAACCCAACACCTACTGTAAATTCTACCAAGCACCCGGCCACTATACTGATAAATGTATCCGGTTGAAACATGAAATTCAAGACCTTATTGATGCCAGAAAACTGTCAAATCTTGACCAACCCAGCACCAGAAGAAATCCTTAACTGAACTATAGTAACACACCACCTCAAACTAGGTGTCCATGATCAACTTTGACTTCAGGAAAGAGGAGGCCATGAACTCTTTCGAGGACATACCCCAACCCGAGCTAGAGCCAGAACCAAACCACACACAAAGAACTTTCACCGAGCTAGGAGTGCCATTATTTGTAGTGTTCCATCATCTAAAATAGAGCAAAAAACTCAAGTCCCAACTGTAAAAGGATAGTCCTAAGCCTCACAATGGCCAGTATTATAAGTATCACTAGGCTTTCAGGCATGTGACGGACCAGTGCAACTGTCTCAGCCATGAGATTCAGGACTTGATTGATAATGAGGAATGATAAGTTGAGCAACTTCTTTGGTATGAGTGTGAAGACCATGTTGAGCAACATCCTCAGTGTAAGTGTTAAGACTTGCTAGTGTTCGAGGCCTCCTTCGGCCGACATTTGAATTGAGGATATTGTGCCTAGTGGTTGGGAGGTCAGACAATGATCAAGCAGCTTGTGAGTCTTGTCTTCTAGAGATTTGGAAAGAAGGAAAAAAGAAGTCGGTCATGGCTATCGACATCTGATATAGCTTTAGGGATGAGTGTGAAGTCCAAGACACCAAGGCCAAGGACATCTGGCAAGACAGTGACTCTGATAAGGAAACTGAGCCAGCGGGTAAGGGTAAGGAAGTTGGAGTATAAGAGCTGAAGAAAGATAAGTAAGCACTTGAAGATGGGGATACCGAGTTATTAAAGCAGTGGAAGAAAGAGAAAAAGACAATCGATGTCTGGGAGCCGTTGATGCACTCATCAAATCATAGAAAGGCTCTAATCCAGGCCATGTCTGGTATAAGCATTAGCACAACAGCTACCCCCAAGAAAATGACCAAAATGATAACTGACAAGACTACTGAGATTATCACTTTCTCGGATGAAGACTTACCACTTGAGGGAAGAGACCACAACAAGGCTCTTTACATAGAAGTAGAGGTCAAAGGGAAGAGAACTCCATGTGATGGTGGATGATGGGTCAGCCATCAACCTGTGTCCTTTTTGCATACTCCCTAAGCTAGGGATGACTGCGAAAGACCTAAAACCATTATATATGGTTATAAGGGCCTACGATGAAATAAAGAGAGATATGGAAGGAACTTTTTCAGCACCAGTGAAGACAAGTTCTATCAAGTCCTGGGTGGAGTTCACTGTCTTGGACATCCCAATAACTTTTGCACTATTATTGGGAAGGCCATGGTTCTATGCCCTAGGAGGAGTTTCTTCCACTATGCATCAAAAGGTAAAGTTCCCTCATGAAGGCAAGATCGCCATTATCAATACTGAAGGGGGTAAGGTTGTCTAGGCCATCCAAGAAGCTGTTAAGGAGCTAGATGCCCCTACTTGATTCCTAGTTGTTGCTCTCTATGAGGACTACATGGATCCTAAAGTAGCCAGCATGTTCAAAAATATGAACTTATATTTGGAATGGGGTTAGGAAAGAATTAGCAAGGTATCATGGAGCTGCAGTACTTCAAAGGTCAAAAGACTCGACATGGATTGGGTTATTTCGAAGAGGAAGACGAGGGCAAACCAAAGGGTAAGACTCTAAAAGACGTATTTGTCCAAGAGTACAAGCCCTACTCTAGGGAGCCTGAACCTATCATTGTAGCTGGGACTGAGGTACCGGGGTTTGAGATCTTTAAGAACTTGATTATCGACAAGATGGTCAAACTGAGTATCAAGGAAGTCCAAGAGAAGGTCACCACCAAGATAAAGGAGTTGAAGCTGGAAGAGTTCACCGCCCTGCTGGAAAAAATGAGTCAAGAAGAGCTTGCTACTCTTATAGAAGATAATATTGTTCATGTCTTTTACGATGATGTAATAATGTCCAATATTTGTGAGGAAAATATTTCTTTCATTTCTAAGATCAAAGATATGAACGATTTTGCTTACTTGTGTGATGTTTTTCCTGATATAGTGTGTATTTTGATAATCATGACATGTGCATGTCTAACATCAATTCCTTAAAAATGATTCATTTAATTTAAGCACATATGCAAATCCATGGAATATTTTGATAGCTCACGATATAGCCCTTGAGGAGAGGAAAGAATTCAAAAGAATAATAGAAAAAAAGAAAAATGGTATTTGCTTGGTCATATGACGAAATGTCAGGTCTAGACAGGAAAACAGCAGAGCACCATATTCTGACTCGTCCGCACATCAAACCGTACAAACAAAAGATGAGAAGATTAAGGCCATAATGGGTTAAGAAAATACGAGAAGAGGTTGCTAAGCAGGTTAAGGCCAATTTCTTTGACGTGGTTAACTACCCCGAATGGTTGGCAAACATTGTCCCAGTCCCGAAGGAAGGATGGTAAGGTCCGCATGTGCATGGAATAACAGGACTTGAACAAGGCATGCCTTAAGGATGACTTTCCTCTTCCTTACATAGACATAATAGTCGATAGTACCACCTCAAATGCGATGTACTCCTCTATGGATGGGGTTTCAGGTACAATCAAATCATGATGGCAGTAGTGGACAAGCTGAAGACATTGTTTATCACCGAACAGGAAACATACTGCTACAAAGTTATGCCTTTTGGACTAAAGAACATAGGACTAGCTTATCAAAGAGTAGCCACTACCTTGTTTCATGACATGATGCATAAGGAGGTGGAGGTGTGTGTAGATGACATGATGGTAAAGTCTGAAATAATGGAGGGGCGTTTCCAGGCTCTTGATAAGTTTTTAGGACAAGTGAAAAGGTATAACCTTAGACTTAACTAGAAGAAGAGTGTATTCAGAGTTACATCAGTGAAGCTGTTAGGGCATATAGTGAGTCAACAAGACATAGAGATCGATCCAAATAAGGTCAAGGTTATTCAAAAGATGCCAACACCGAAGATGGAGAAAAAAGTCAAAGGTTTTTTGGGACACTTACAATACATCAGCAGATTCATTTTTAAGCTCACAATGGTTTGTGATCCTATCTTCAAGCTTTTGAGGAAACATCAACCTATTGTGAGCGATGAACAATGTCAGAAGGCCTTCGACAGAATCAAAGAGTATCTAATAAAGCTGCCTGTACTAAAGCCACCAAAGGATGGCAAACCGTTGATTCTATACTTAGCCTTGGAAGAGGAGGCCATAGGGGAATTGGTAGCACAAGGCAGACCTAATGACATGGAGCATAAGTCTATTATCACAGTAAGAAGTTGTTGCATTACTAGTTGAAGTAGAACCTCGTGAAAAAGACATGTCTAGCCATGATATGGGCTACAAGAAAGTTAAGGCATTATTTCTAATCTTATAGGATGCAGGTAATTTCAAAAATGGACTCACTAAACTATTTATTCAAAGTTCCATTTGTTACGGAGAAGCTAGCTAGATGGTTAGTACTTCTGATAAAGTTTAACATTGAGTACGCCACCAAGAAGGTAGTTAAGGGTAGGGCCGTAGCGGACTTTTTATCTCAGAATGCGATTGAACGAGATAACCCTTGGGATCTAGAGTTCCTTGATAAAAATCTAGGGGCAATTGAGATTCAAGAATGGAAGATGTACTTCGATGGAGCTGTAAACGCAAGAGGTGTAGGGTTAGGAGTAATTTTGATCACACTAGAAGGAGAAATGCTGCCAATGGCTAAGAGATTGGACTTTAAAGTGACCAATAATATAGCGGAGTACAAAGCATGTTTATTTGGATTAGAAGCGGCCATGGTAGCGAAAGCTAAGTAGTTGATGGTTTACAAGGACTCCATGTTGGTAATCCAACAAGCCCTCGAGGAATGGGAAGTAAAAGAAGAGAGGTTGAAACCATATGTCAACTATCTCAAGACTATAGTATGTAATTTTTCCAAGTGCTCCTTTATACACTTACCTCGAGATTAGAATCAGATGGTAGATGTGTTGGCTACCCTATCGTCTATGTGGTTCAACCCTTTACAAATTTTGATGAAGCCTTTAGTGATTATGAAATCGGATGCACCTTGTTATTAAGGGAATCGGGTAATGCACGTCTAGATAGGAGTGGAAGAGAAGTCTTGGTTTTATGATATAAAGAGGTTTATAGAAAATAGAGAATATCTAGAGGAAGCGAATGCCAGGGAAAGATACACGTTACGAATTCAAGCTAGGAATTACATCAGCCATAAGGGATTCCTATAGAAAAGGCTGGTGTCAGTTGTACAGCTTTAATGTGTGACTAAAACAGAAGCTCAAGTAGTGATAGAAGAAATACATAAAGGAGTATGTGGGTTTCATATGAGCGGTATAGTGTTAACCAGGAAGATCATGCGTCAAGGTTATTATTGGTTAATAATAGAAAAGAATTGCATAACATTGGTAAGGAAGTGTCGTGAGTGCCAGATGTATAGTGACTTGAGTCACATACCTCCGACCGAGTTGCACAACTTATTACCTCCTTAGCACTTTGAAGCTTGGAGGATCGAAATCATTGGAGAAATAAAACCTCCCTTGAATGGTCACAGGTTCATAGTTGTAATAATTGACTACGTCTCTAAGTGGGTTAAAGTCGAGTCATTCACACCGTAGGGGCAAGGCAGATGGTCAGATTTATAGAAAGGAACATGATATGCCGATATAGGGTCCCACATCATGTCGTAATGGATAAAGGGGTGCAGTTCATAGGTGAGATAGTAGACCTGCTAGCAGAATATAAGATCAAGCATCATAGATCTACTCTGTAAAGACCTTGGGTGAATGGAGCGGTAGAAGCAACTAACAAGAACCTGAAGAAAATACTCGTGAAGATGGTGTGGAATATAAAAAAGTCAAGAATTCCAAGTAGGCTAAAAAAGATATCTGAGCCATGATATCATCATTGAAAGGCACTTTCCCCAGCAACTGAGGAATGAAGGAAGTGTAATCCATCCTCCAAGACCGAACGGTGAGATCCTCTTGCTCATCGTACCTCGCTAAACACTCTGTTAGTTCTTCCCTAGCAAGGTCCGCTATCCAAAACATAGAGAGAGGATGAGGCAAGGGAGCTCAGCGTCAGCTAAGGCCTCGCTCGCACCTATAAATCCTCTCGCCTAATTACCACGCTCAATAGGCAGGTCCAGCCAGTAGAATCCTCCTCTGCTCAAGGTCAGCTACGGAAAGCATGTAGGGGTCCTAGTGACAACTCCCCCAACCTATCACCTTGAATCTGTAAACCGAAAAGGTAAGTAATTATATAAGTAAATCACGAATATGATTAATAAATTTGTTTATCTTGTCCCAGGTTAGAGTGTTGATCCACATGAGGTGCATGAATCTAGGCCCACTCTAATAGGATGCTCCTTCTAGAGCCCTAACAACTCAAGCGAGGGAAAGCCCGCAACGTGCTGATAGGCTGTGAGCCTACCAGAAGGCCGATCTCTAGGGCCCAAACTTGCAAAATAAGAATCAACATTTGTAATACCAATAAAAGAAATTAGAAAAGCAAATTTAGAGCATAACTTACATGGATCGTATGCCAAAAGCCACAGATCCTCTTACTACCTCGGACACTAATGTCCATTTGGTATACAAGTATGCGAAAGCCGTAGTGGGGCTAAATAGTGGAAGTTTAGTGAATTCCCTGAGTCACTGAACAAAGTCATACTAAAGAGGTACACCAGAAAGGGTCGGGCCATTTGATTCGCCTCCCGAGCATTCCGAGGCACAAAACTGTAGTAATGGAGAGGTATGCTCTGGTAAGTAATACAGCAGGTATTCTTGCATTCCAGCAAAAACTCGAGTAAATCAGTAATGAAGCGCTCTCGGACGTCGGAACACTAATCATGGATCATGTCATCAAAGGGCACGGGCACGCTGGTGAAGTCAATGCTCGTGATGGCAGCAAATGAGAGAGGGGAGAGTGTTAGCTCACCGATCGGATTGTGGAAGGTGTGAGAAGTATCCATCCACCTCTCGAGCACAGTGTAGATAGAGGTGTGGTATGTCCTCCCGGTGATTGACGAAAGTGTAGCCACAAATCGATGAAAGCTTGTATCGGCAATCCTAGCCTAGATAGAGCTAGGGAGCTCATCAAACCACTCATAAGCCTTGTAAGAGTTTCCGGTGAACTGGATCTATATAACGTCACCCTGAAAAGCCAAAGGCACAAGTATTAAATATAATTCACGCACGAAAAGACTCAAAACATGTAAGTATATGTTATTTGTTGATATTTTATATAAAAATGCCCTGAAAACCTTATTTCAGCCCATGCATGGTCGATTTGGACTGTATAGAGCCGATCCACTTAGCACAGAGCCGATCGGCTATGCGCACAGTCGATCGGCTCTACAGGCTAGGGCATATGCTAATTTTCGATATTTTTCATAATTTTTCATGAATCTTAAGCAAATAACACATGTATCTAGTATTTTAGTGGCATGAAACAAAGTTTAAGACTAAAAAATACATCTCCGATGGCCGAAAATGCCTTGTGAGTGTTCAATTTCGCCAACAGGGGGATCTCCTATCCCTTCACAAGCCCTAAGTCATTTTGGTGAGAAATTGGAGGTGATAACTCCCAATTTAGTGCAATTGGGGTACATCCAGCAAGTCTTGATGAAGAGCCCGCCATTTCGAAACCGATTTCATAAAATTTGGTTAAGAATTAACTAAGAAATCAAAGAAAGAGCAAAAAGGATTTGAAAGAAAACAAATGGATGAATGTATATATGTCCAAAAAGGGGCGACAATGTCATTTAGTCCCTAATTATTTGAAATTATATTTAGTCCTTAAATGGGCCATTTATTGATACAAGTCCCTAGAAGACATATAGAAGGCCAGTTGGTGTCCGAGTGAAAATTTCTTAAAAATTACAAATTGGTCCTTGACCCATAAAAATTACACTTAGTCCTTGAGCGGGCCAGTTACCAGTATAGCTTACACAAGGCGTCAAAGAAATCATATCACACCCCGAGGCGGGAAATTCTAACCCAAAGCACTTGGTAGTAGAAAATTACCAAATTGACCCGAAGTGGTGAATTGTTTCCTGAAATGGAAAATAGCTAGAGGAAAGTCTCTACAGATATCAAATTAGTGGGCGTAGTCCCTATATCAATGGACGTGGTTTTGAAGTCACCAAGGATGGTCCCTATATCAACGGACGTGGTTCCGAAATCACTAGACATGGTTCTTAAACAATAGGCGAAGTCCTCAACCTAAATAGGCAAAGTCCTCAATACAAGCTAGCGAAGTCCTCAACCTGAGTAGGCGAAGTCCTTAACCTAAGTAGGCAAATTCCTAAGAAATTCAAGCGGGTGTGGTCCCCAAAATAAATCAACAATCAAAGTTCGAGCTTATGGGTCGTAGCTTTTACAACTCATAAAGATATCCTTTTACCGTATCCTTGACATTTATGATTTGTCTCAATTTATTTAAACACATTGCATGCTTATAAATCTTGACAAACCTGGGGCAGCTATCAGCACCCATTTTCCGAATCTAGATATCGAAAGAATTACAGAAAATTATATGATGAAAGTTACTACCTTCTCAGGTCACGAGAGATGGAGGATGGGCGGATTTGAGGTTAGGATTAAGGTTAATGCAACCAAGATCACCTTTTTGAAATCAATTTAGAGTTAATTTTCAAGAAAAATGAAGTTTGAGGGTCGAAATGATGAATTTTGCAAGTTTAGGGACTAAATTGTAAGATCTTTACAAGCTTTTCCTCTTTTAGAGCTAATCAGCTCATCATAGAGCCGATTGGCTTTACAAAGTGCCAATTCGTGTTTTTCATGGCTCGACGTCATTTTTTGGCATTTTTTAGAAAGTATTTAACCATAATTTATAGTTTTTTAATACTATTTATTTGAATTTTAAAGATTTGATATTGGAAAATAATTATCTAATAAAGAAAAAATTGATTCTTTAAGAAGAGTTTTAAAAGAGATTGAAGTTTGTCTACTCCTCTAGATTTTCGTAAAACCTACCTCTATAAATAGAAAATTATGACCTAAGGTTAAGGGACTCGCAACATCAATTAGAGGCTATTGTTATTGTAAACCTACATTCATTAAGCAAAGAGTGTTTTGGTAATTGGAGAGCAAGGTAACTAAGAAAGAACTGACATTAGGAAATCTTAAAAGAACGACTAAAGCTTTTCAACACCTCATCCAGCACTGGATCCTCAACCGACCTTCGATTTAATTGCATCATCATCTCTTGAGACTCGCAGAACGATCATCTATGGTGACAACCTGAGGGTTCCCAAGCATTATCATCTACGTCATCTTTTCAAATCTAGTTCTTTTATGCTTTTCTAGAAACATGATTAGGATTATTTGAATTGATTTATGTGTTTTTATATGATAGAATAGGTTTTTGGATGAATGCATGTTATGATATTGCTAGGGATTTGAATCTAATAATAAGAACTTCTTGAAAATTGAATTTGATAATAGGAACATTTGTAAGGTTTTGATTGTTTTATTCTCTTTAATTATTAGTAACATGTTTAGGATTTAGATTAGAGCTATAATTTTAATAATTTGATAAGTTAAATGCTTTAGAAATCAAATAATTCAAATCTGATATTTAGTCATTTCTTGTTTACTGCTAGTCTAGTATTTTAGGTTTTGCATGTTCCATTTAGTGTTTTTAGTTGATTTTATATTTTTTATATATTTTATATCTGATTTTACACGTTCTAATCGATTTCACGTTTCATGTGCATGTGAGTTTGGCTCCAAGGCATCGAATCGAGGGAGGAACTGTCACAAACCACCTGCCAAAACCCTAGAGCTGATCGACTCAGTGCAAAGTCGGTTCAGCTCTGCGTTGAGCCGATCGGCTCTGCTGTTCAAAACCCTAAATTTCATCTTTCTATGAATTGTTGATGTATTTCTTAAGTTATTCATGTACTGTAATTAATTTTAAGCCTTCTTATTTCTCTTTTTAGTTGTAGGTGGGTTGTAATATTTAGATTTATTTTTCTGCATTTTATTTATGCTTATCTTTGTTTACTTAGTGATCAAATAAGTGTAATATGATTGACTAACTAAAAATGGACCACATAGACTTTAGGCCTTAAAATTGGACCTCACATGAAGATTGTAGTCTATTAGGCTAATTAATGGTAATTCGACTTAAAATCTAAATCGATATAGACCTAGTGGATTTTTGCCATGCTTTAGTTAAGACAATTGGGCTATATTAGATTTAGGATCACATAATTGGGCCTCATCATAATAAGTAGTCCATTTAAGAATAAAGGCTTAGTGGAATATAACTTATAATTAGGCTAGACTATAAAGGCCTTGTACATAATTAATTAGTAAATTAGATTAATGACCTTAACATACGTTAAGCTTAATAAAAATGGGCTGGACTTTTATGCGCTATATGGCATGCTTGTATATGAACTACTATGTTTATAAGAAATAATTTGTTAAACAATAAAATTAAAGACTAAGATACACAAATAAGGAAGTCTTATTAAACGCCCATAATAAGTTTCGACTATTAAACACCCAAAATAAGTTTCTAGAAGGTCTTTTATGATAATTATCAAGATTTAAGAATTTTTAATTGGATATTATTGATTGATATTAAGAAAATCTTTTAAAACCCAAAACTTATCATTTTGTTTCCTAACTCTAGCTCTATATATACCTCATTAACTCTCTAGGTCTAGGGTTACCGATTATTAGCAATTATCAATGATTACTAGCAACCTAGCAATCATTCTGAAAGAGAGCTAAAAGCCCTACGTTCAAAAAAGCACATAAGGTTTTTTTGGGAAGTCACTAAGAAAGAACTATACATTTTCAGAATGTCAGTAGCTTTTTCAAATCTTAAGCAGTGCTGAATTCTCAACCCATCTTTGATTTAACTGCTTCATCATCTCCTAAGACTCACAGAGCAACAACTTATGGTAACAACCTAAGGGTTCCCTTACATCTAGCATCATCAACATCATCTTCTCTATTAAATCAATTTTTTGTATTCTTTTATGGTTCTAGAAATATGACTAGGTTTTTTTATTTATTGTTTTTCTAAGTGTTTAAAATGATTAGGATAGGATTTCTTATGAATTAATATGTTTATAACATGCTAGGAATTGAATATGATAATATGAATATGCTGGAAATTAAATCTATTAATATAAATATGCTAGGAATTGAATATGATAATAAAAATATGTAGGGTTTTAAATCTGTTAATATGTTTGCTTTTGGCATTTAGATCATATTAGTCAAATAATTAGGGTTGTATGCTAGATTTATAATTTCTTTTAAATTAAAATTGGTTTTAGGTTCCATTAAAACCTACAATTTGCCACTTTCATTTACAATCAATATTACTTTTAGGGTTCGTATGATTCACTTAGGATTTCCACTTAATTTTATATATTTTATTTAGTTTCACACGTTTTAATTGATCTTTTGTCTCATGTGCATGAGGAATTGGTTATGGGGCATCGAATCGAGGAGAAACAATCAAAAACTGCTAATCAAAGCCCTACAATCGATTCAACTCTACGTTGAGCCGATCGGCTGATCAACATTTAGCCCTAATTCCTAAATTTTTATTATGTTTTTGATATATTTGTACACTATCCTTAGATTTTAGGCTTTTTTCTTCCGTTTCTGTAGTTGTAGGACGGGTTGTAATAGCTAGATTTACTTTATGTACTTTATTTTTGCCTTATTTTGGATGGATGCCAAATATATGATGTGTGATTGCCTAATTAAAACTGGACATATAGAAATTAAGCCTTAAAATTAGACCTAGCATGAAAATTATAGTCCATTAAGTTAATTAATGGTAATTGGACTTAAATTCTAAATCAACATAGACCTAGTGGGCTTTGCCACGTTCTAATTAGGTTAATTGGGTTGTGTTAGATTTATCATAAAAGGTAGTTCATTAGGTTTTAAGGGCTGGAATCCAAAGCTTAATTTGTAATTGGATTAGACTAGGTGGGGCTTGTACATAATGTACTAGTAAATTAGATTAATAACTTTAAACATGGGCTAGACTTAATAAAATGAGCTAGATTTAGGTGGACCTCATATGTTGTAATATTTAATGTGTAGGAATATAATTATTGCAATTATAGGGAATAGCCTGTTAAATAATAAAATTAAAAACAAAATACATAAATAGAAAAGTTGGCTTCCGGATCCATCTCTGGATTTGTGGCATAAGTTTCCTTATGGAATAGAGAAACATCACTCATTGATAAAAGTGTCCCAGTGAATTATCCGGGTGGCGACTCCCATCTCTATGTTGGTCTCTATGACTAGTTAGCGTGTTCCCCATTAGGTTGAAAAGCCTTGCAGTGTCGTAATCACTAAAGACACTTGGGTGCGTGCTCGAAACCGCCACCTACAGTGGCAAAGCTTCCGTATAAAATCTAGTTATGTCACGTAAGAAGTAAATGTGTTCTATTGATTTTCCTAGGTGGTAACTCCCTTTCTCCGCACTACTATCTATGACTAGTTAGCGCATTCCCAATTAGGTTGAAAAACCATACAATGTCGTAGTCGCTAGGGCACTTAGGTGCACTCTCGAAACTGCTGACCAATAACATCACTTTTATTTTTCATGAAATACACCCAAGAGTATCTTGTAAAATCATCAACGAAAAGGACAACAAATGATGACCTAAATTGGATAACATATGAGCAGGTCCTCAAACATCCGAATGCCCTATATCAAAGGATGCCCTACTTTTATGTTCAACCGAAGCTAGGGGAAGACAATCTAATTTTTCCTATGTAACAAGAAGAACAAGGACACGAGCTAAAGCTTGAACAAGGTAAATTAAAATTTCTAACTATCTTAGAAGCAATCTGCATTTGAGGATGGCCAAGACGTGTATGCCAATCATGTAATGTCAATTTCTCGACAACATGAGCGGATTCTATTGGAGGACGCTAGATGTATAATCCATTCTCACTCAAGCCTTGCAATAACACCTTCTTAGTTGCTTGATCCTTTACCACAAAATAATTAGGATGGAGCTCAAAATAACATTTGTTATCTAAAGTGAATTTTTGGACAGATAATAAGTTTTTGACAATTTTTGGAACATGAAGAATATTAGTTAATGGCAAGTTACCATTTGTAGAAGGAAGAGAAGCAATACTAGTGTGAGAAATCTATAACCCTTGGTCATTACCTACATGGAGTTGATCACCGTCCTTATAAGGATTAGCAATAGTGAGAGATGAGATATCCGGAGTAATATGAAAATTTGCTCCAGCATTAAGGAACCATAGTGCTTTTCCACCATTCGGAGGTTGACTGCATAGAGAAATTATTATTGCTATAGGCATAATAAGCTTGATGCGGAAAGGTAGCATGCTGATTTTAATTTCCAAAATTATTTTTAGGTTGGTATCTCTTCCTACACCTGTCTGCAGTATGATTATATAACCCACAAATTTAACATGGACACTATTGCCAAAACCATAGTCACCAGGAGCATTGTTGAAGGAGCGACTTGACTGTGGAGTTATGTTTGGTGTAGGCAACAATGAGGTTATTGATGTTGGCTTATTATCCATGTTTGTAAAAGATAAATCTTGAGTCTCCTTGAACAAGATCTCATTTGAGCTGTATGCGGCTCATAAATAAAACTGGCTCAGCCCGTAGGTTTAAGGCTGTTATGATATTATGATACTTCTAATGTTTCGGTATATTATTGCATTAAATTTAGCTGGAGAAAGGGCTTTACCTACCGCATGGAGTTCATCTGCTAGTGCTTTTGCACATTGTAAATATGCAGAAACGGACAAATCATTTGTCTTTAGCTCTTGTAGTTCAATATAGATCTAAAGTCGACAATTTTATGATATCAAACCAAAGGCATTGGCTAGAGCTTGCTAGACCTCTCGAGAAGAATTTAGACCAATGATATAGGAGAAGAGATCTTTGGTTGAAGGAGATAGAATACAAGAAAGAAGCATTTGATCTTTACAAAACTAGGTTTCATAACCCACATTAAGAATGGTTTGATTAGCATTTATGAATGATGAGATTGTTTCCGGTGGAGATAAGGATGTGCCATTGACAAAGTCATGAAGATTTTGATAATTGAGAAGGGGGATAAACTGAGCTTTCAATGCTAGACAATTTTTATTATTGAGTTTAACAGCAAAAGTATGATGAATAAAGGAAGAAAAAGAGGTAGGGTTTACAATAGGAACGATTTGGTCATTCATTTTGAGAATGTTCTAATACCATGTAAAGGTTTTGATAATTGTATTTCATTTGTTTATTGATATGAGAGATACATCATATATATAATGATTCATCGAATTAATGAGCCACCATTAATATCGACACATCTGAGATCGCCAAATGTTCAGGAGTTCCTCTATTATATACATACACGAGGTAATTGAGATAAGAGAAACTACAAGATAACTTACAAAGATAAAGATTTAAAGGTCAATTTGCCACCTCAACTTACAATTAATAGTCAATTTACTCATATTTTAACTTTTTGGCCCACTTTATTCACCAACGTTGTAAAAGCGGTCCATTCCGTCCAAACTTCCTACAAAATTAAGAGATTGGATTCCATACATCATACAAAGCAAGTAAAAGTTCAGTTAAAAAACCTAATCCATAAGTAAGATTCAATTTAGTCCTTACAACTTCATATTAAATATCAAACTCAATTAAAATGAAATTATTAAATAATGATAACTAATTAGTAATTTTCTTATCCACTTGACTAAATTATGCTAAAAATAAAAACTAAAGCAAAAAATTTATTAATTATTTATTTTATTAGAAATTAAGATTAGTTATTTTAAAAAAATTAAACATTTTATTCTAATTTAATAAAAATTTAAACTTGCATGAGTTTAATTTTATTATTTAGTTTAATTTTTTATTAATTTATAAAATAGGTCAAAAAGTTAAAATCTAAATAAATTAGACATTAACTTCACTTGAAGCGGTAAATTCACCTTTAGACCCAAAAATAAATATAAACTACACTATTAAGATAAATACAAAGATAAAGATATCAAGTGTGATCATTATCCATAACATTATTAACTTCCAAAAGAGTATCGCTTTAATTTTAAAATCACAGCAGGAAGATCCAAGTATTAATCTTGACACCCTACATTGGTACTATCCAAAATTCTTGCAAATTGAAATCTTTCATTGTCAGGCGGTCTCTTGTTGAAGAATACAGCTAACTTTGCCCTGTTGACCAATTCACCACTTCCTTGGCAAAAGCAATGAACTAGCTCATTATATTTTGTGCTTCCTCCACCGATGCCTTGCAAAAGAATAATGAGTCGTATGCAAATAGGAGATGGGAAATTACAGGACTACTCTGAGCAAATTTAGTTCTTGAAAGATTACCTGCCTTTTCTACATTCTGAAAAAGTAACGAAGGCCCTCTGCACATATAATAAACAAACAGAGAGACAATGAATCCCCATACCTTAGTCCTCAGAATGAAGCAATGTAACCTCTTGTCTCCCGTTACATCTTACAGAATATATGACCGTTGACATGCAATCCATGAACCACCCTATCCATTTCTGGCATAGACCTTTCCTTCTTTTTTTCCCTTTTGAATGGCGTTTTCTTGTCCTTTATATTTCATGCAATTTTCATTAATAAAAAATAAATTATTTTTTCCATTAGCTATGTATTATGAATACAGTTTCTTGTATAGGTTAACAATACCATTACAAAATTGTTATAATTTTGTAAAAGAGAGTATTATATCTCTAACTCGTGTATTCACGTTATTATTAAGAAAAAAAAGTAAATACAGTTATAAAAATTCATTTCACAACGGTCAACTAATTTTTTTTTTGTTTAATGAAAATAGAACGTGCACAAACACATTTTTTAGGCGTTATATATAAAATCTTTAAGATGAAATATGTGCAAAACATTATTATGGAATTATATTAGAGTCTAGTGAAGGTGGGTACACCTAATATAATTTATCTTAAAATGTGTATGTCACGACCCCACCCGTGGGCCCGTGACCGGCACTAGGGAATGGGTAGGCTTAAGGCCACCGAAACCCGTAGTAAGCCTGACACTCACTGATTTAAACAAATCTCATCTCAAATTAATATTATTAAAACCATAAATTATCTTAATAGCTACATTCTACATAAATACTTCGGTTTGCCAGAAAAACTAGGCGAGACCTGAAGCTCAGAAAATTTACAACTTATACATTTACTATTACTACTGCGGAGAATCTAAGATTTACCAATTTACATACCAAATCAAATACATCACCCGATGATGAAGGAGTCAAGATTCTTGAATAAGAGTCGCGGGAGAACTAACAGTCACGAATCTGAAAAAAACATAAATGGAGACTGTCAGTCTCGAGAGTGAGTTAAAATCAAATAATCTGGGGACTATTGCATTCTTCTCAGAAAACATAGATTATTCAAATCAGTATATCAAACCATACTATAATCATACCCTACTATTTCCTTCACATAAAATATTAATCATTCGAATCAAAATATCAACCATGCACGTAAATACAATCCATATTATAATCATACCATAATAAATAAATAAATGAATAAATAAAAATATATTTTTACTTTTACGGGACGAGTGGCTCGGTAGAACCCTAAACCCCAAAATCTAGTAGCCATTCGGCTCTCTTAATCCAATAAGATCGCCTGAGAGCAATGCTCGACCAGGGACCTTACCTCCACCGGGTCACTTAAATATCCAAATAAGAAATCTAGTAGCCATTCGGCTCTCTTAATCCAATAAGATCGGGCGCCCCGAGAGCAATGCTCGACCGGTGGACCTTACCTACCCTGGTCACTTAAGTATCCAAATAAGCCGCCCCGAGAGCAATGCTCGACCAGGGACCTTATCTTAGGCAATTTACATAAATCAGCCCAGAGCCATGCTCGACCGTGGCAAACCCATAAATATCTTATTACATATCCATGATTATTACCGGCAAGACGCTAGTCCCGATGTAACCCATCAAAGTGGCATGTTCTACAAGCCACATTTTCCAAATCGCAATCACCACATTTAATAAATATCATTGTCTAATGAAATCATTCAACACATATCAAAATAAAGATTAAAAGTTTAGGATAAGGCAACGTGCAATTCGTGTTTATTGTGAATAATAATATCTGTATTATTATAACGTTACTAATAATAATATTTATATTATTTTCAATAATTAATAGTCCGTTGAAATCATTTACGCTATGATACTAATAACCATATTATGCATAAACTTTCAAAATAGCATATTAAATCGGACTTAGCAATAGTGCAATGATTAAATGACTTTAACTCACGTAGTTTGGCGACCTCCTAGCTCGCCTCCGGTGCCTCGGTAGGAGCGAGCCGAACAGGCAGATCATCTAATCACGGAAAACAATTTATCAATACCGAGACAATCGATCATTAATCCTAGGTCTAGACTCGACTGTCTAAGAATCTCGACTCGGGAGAATTCTACCGAAAATCCGGCAGAACCTCCCCTACAACACGAACATTACCCCCCGTAAAAACGGGTCCAGGACCTGCCAGAAAAACACTCCAAATATCCAACAATTTAAACAACGGGAGTCGAGTCCCCAAACTTCACTATTTCCCGACCCCGCCACACAGCACAAAATACGAGGCAGGCAAACTGACAGACAATTATTTTTGACTCACAAAAATCATCAAATACTCAATATAAACCATTAGACACAATTAAACCAAGAATTTCTAAAATTAACGGGCCAAAGATAATTACCGAGACGCTCGATCGCTCGGTCGACTACTTCCGGCCGGATTCGATCGACGATCCGAACACACCATCGGACTCACAACGACGCTACCGATGACGATCCCCGCCCGATTTTCCGATCCGACACCCGACCATCCGGAGAGATTTACGAACGATCACGGTAGCCGATTTGCAAACGAAGCCCGATCGCCACTTAAACTGGTGCCATCGCGAAGCTTGAGATGAGGAGAGTCGGGATATGTCCTCCGATTATCCATCCTCCGCCGGAGCTCACGGAAAAGCCCAAAAATGCGGCTGCCCCCATTATCTCTCTCCACCGGATCTTCCGTCTCCCGGCCACCACAGCGCCGCTTAAAAGAAAGCTCGCCGTAGAGGGAGCCGATCGCCACCCAACTCGGCCGCCAACAACGCCGGAACAGGCACGCTTGCCGCTCTTCGGCCATTGGAGGCTGCTGCTGCCAACAAGACGCCGCTCGTCGACCGGCCCACGCCCCGACGGCCGCCACCGACGACGACGCCGCCTTCCTCCCCTTCTTCTTCGGCCATCGCCTCTCTCTCTCTCTCCGATCTACTTTCTCTCTCCCCGATTTCTTTCCCTTCAATATCGACATTTGACCCCTGAACTTTTCTTTATTACAATTTGGTCCCTCAACTTCCTTAATTACTTACAATTTCATCCTGCAGAATTCCAATTTGACCCCCAAACTTCTTTTTAGCCTTTCAATTTAGCCCTTAACTATTTAATTTGGGCCAAAACCGAATTATTGAAAATACACAATTACAAAAATACCCCTGACCGACATATTTATTTACGAAAATACCAAACTCACAAATTTCCATTAAAACCCCATAAAAATAACATTATACTTTTAATCCTTATTCCAAAATAATCCTCCAATTAAATCCTACACACAATTAAATTAAATAATCAATTTCCAACTCAAAATTTAATACTACTAATCAATTATAATACCAATTTTCTCAAAATTCTTTTATAAAAACATCCCTTACAATTTCTATCATAATTTTTCAATATATAATTTTATTTATATAAATATGCATTTGGGAAAATTTGAATAACCAAAATATAATCATTTCTCAAATAGTTTACTTGAATAAAAATAAAGCTAAAATTAACTTAAATAAAAACTCACTATTAAATATATATTAAAAAAAAAATTCCGGGTGTTACATTCTCCCCCCCTTAAAAAAAATTCGACCTCGAATTTTAAAAGAAAAGGGCTACACTCTAAGACTGAAACTAATTAGGAACCTCTCATCTCCAACTCGGCTTCTTGGAAACTTTTCCTCTGCAGAAACTAAACTAAACCACAAGACTCATCAACAAAACCCCGAAACCAAATCTTCACTTGCTTCCGCACACTGAGGATCCAACACGAGCAAAGATCGAAAATACACTTCCTCAGCTCAAACTTACAAACAACTGGATTTAACCTCAGAGAACATTACTAATACTTGGCGGCAAGTCCAACTTACATGCCACCTCACCAACCTGCCGACAAAACCAAGGGTTTCCACACAAGAAGGGCCAATTCTGATCCTGCCAAAAATTCACTCACCAAATTTCCTTCCTGATGACGTGCCCTCGCACGCATGTAAAAATCCTTAACATCTACATCACATCATCCTCGATATAACATCCATCTGATCGCATCAACCGATATAAACCATGCCATCCTGACACAAGATTCCTCTTTGACTAAAATCCAAAAGCGTCCTTTATGATCTAACATGGGGCCTACAGCTCCACATATTCACTCTCTCAACAACTCAACTCGTCATCCAGAGAATTCTCAAGCTAACACTATTTACTTTGAAAAATTACATCTTTACTTACTTTATAATCATCACTGATAAAACTTTATCATCTTGGAAGAACACTTTTGTAAAATCATAAAATCTCTAGCCATTTCTCTTTATATAAAATTCTACAATATCGCGCACCAGGGTGATGATGCCCCTATCACCAAGGGTTGCAATGCACAATGTATGATGCACGTCCTAAAATGAATTTATGTATGCCTAACAGTGAAATGCCATATGCATTCTTACGGGATCAAGCATATTGTATTTTAAAACACTTGTTCTACTTAGAAAAATAAACAATGTTCGCTTAAGTTTCTCTGGATTTTCGAGCGTCCGAAAACACTCCTGCCACCTTTCTTAAGCTTCTTACAACCACAAAACTCAACCATAATAGCTGACATCCGCTCGACTTCCCAGGCACTACCTTAGGCGCTACTCAATAAGGCGATGCCTGATGCGATGACGAGGCAGTCCATGACACGACTGCAACCACGCTCTACACTAAAACTGACTGCGGTGCCCACCATCGAAACCACAATCAAAGCTCCTAAAAGTGGATTGCACTAATCACTTGAAGAAACAGCACGAGTCTATCGCGCTTCGGATCTTCCCATCGCTACAAGGCACATTCTCAGCACAGCACCAAGGACAAGCTTACAAGAAAGGAAAGACTGACTCACTAACAGTGAAGGCTGAGACACTGGAGTCAATGAAAACAACAAGACAGACATGATCCTAACTCCGCAGTACCAAGAAAAATCTTAACTTAGGTCGAAGGAAATCTAAACCTAAGCTCTGATACCAACTTTGTCACGACCCCACCCGTGGGCCCGTGACCGGCACTAGGGAATAGGTAGGCTTAAGGCCACCGAAACCCGTAGTAAGCCTGACACTCACTGATTTAAACAAATCTCATCTCAAATTAATATTATTAAAACCATAAATTATCTTAATAGCTACATTCTACATAAATACTTCGGTTTGCCAGAAAAACTAGGCGAGACCTGAAGCTCAGAAAATTTACAACTTATACATTTACTATTACTATCATGAGAATCTAAGATTTACCAATTTACATACCAAATCAAATACATCACCCGATGATGAAGGAGTCGGATACTTGAATAAGAGTCATGGAGAACTAACAAATACGAATCAAAAATATAAATGGAGACTCGGTCTAGAGTGAGTTAAAATCAAATAATCCTGGGGACTATTGCATTCTTCTCGGAAAACATAGATTATTCAAATCAGATATCAAACCATACTATAATCATACCCTACTATTTCCTTCACATAAAATATTAATCATTCGAATCAAAATATCAACCATGCACGTAAATACAATCCATATTATAATCATACCATAATAAATAAATAAATGAATAAATAAAAATATATTTTTACTTTTACGGGACGAGTGGCTCGGTAGAACCCTAAACCCCAAAATCTAGTAGCCATTCGGCTCTCTTAATCCAATAAGATCGGGCGCCCCGAGAGCAATGTTTCGACCAGGGACCTTACCTCCACCGGTCACTTAAATATCCAAATAAGAAATCTAGTAGCCATTCGGCTCTCTTAATCCAATAAGATCGGCGCCCCGAGAGCAATGCTCGACCGGGGACCTTACCTCCGGTCACTTAAGTATCCAAATAAGCCGGCTTCCGAGAGCAATGCTCGACCGTGGACCTTACCTTAGGCAATTTACACAAATCAGCCCAGAGCCATGCTCGACCAGTGGCAAACCCATAAATATCTTATTACATATCCATGATTATTACCGGCAGACGCTGTCCCGATGTAACCCATCAAAGGCATGTTCTACAAGCCACATTTCCCAAATCGCAATCACCACATTTAATAAATATCATTGTCTAATGAAATCATTCAACACATATCAAAATAAAGATTAAAAGTTTAGGATAAGGCAACGTGCAATTCGTGAATAATAATATCCGTATTATTATAACGTTACTAATAATAATATTTATATTATTTTCAATAATTAATAGTCCAAAGGAAATCATTTACGCTGCGATACTAATAACCATATTATGCATAAACTTTCAAAATAGCATATTAAATCGGACTTAGCAATAGTGCAATGATTAAATGACTTTAACTCATGAGGTTTGGCGACCTCCTAGCTCTGCCTCCGGTGCCTCGGTAGGAGCGAGCCAATGCATGATCATCTAATCACGGAAAACAATTTATCAATACCGAGACAATCGATCATTAATCCTAGGTCTAGACTCCTAGATCGACTGTCTAAGAATCTCGACTCGGAGAATTCTACCGAAAATCCCGTGAACCTCCCCTACAACACGAACATTACCCCCGTAAAACGGGTCCAGGACCTGCCGGAAAAACACTCCAAATATCCAACAATTTAAACAACGGGAGTCGAGTCCCCAAACTTCACTATTTCCGACCCCGCCACACAAAGACAAAATACGAGGGCAGTAACCGACAGACAATTATTTTTGACTCACAAAAATCATCAAATACTCAATATAAACCATTAGACACAATTAAACCAAGAATTTCTAAAATTAACGGGCCAAAGATAATTACCGAGACGCTCGATCGCACCACGGATTCGATCGACGATCCGAACACACCATCGGACTCACAACGACGCTACCGATGACGATCCCTCGCCCGATTTTCCGATCCGACACCCGACCATCCGGAGAGATTTGCGAACGATCACGGCCGTCGATTTGCAAACGAAGCCCGATCGCCACGAAATCGGGTGCCATCGCTGAAGCTTGAGATGAGGAGAGTCGGGATATGTCCTCCGATCATCCATCCTCCGGCCGGAGCTCGGCCGGAAAAGCCCAAAAACGCGGCTGCCCCCATTATCTCTCTCCACCGGATCTTCCGTCTCCCGGCCACCACAAAGGCCGCTGTCGCCAAAAGAAAGCTCGCCGTAGAGGAGCCGATTGCCACCCAACTCGGCCGCCAACAACGCCGGAAGCCGGAACACGCTGAAGCCGCCGCGCTCTTCCGCCGGAGGGCTGCGCCAACAAGAAGCCGCCCACACCGCCCACGCCCGACGGCCGGCCGCCTTCCTCCCTTTCTTCTTCTGGCCATCGCCCTCTCTCTCTCTCTCCGATCTACTTTCTCTCTCCCCGATTTCTTTCCCTTCAATATCGACATTTGACCCCTGAACTTTTCTTTATTACAATTTGGTCCCTCAACTTCCTTAATTACTTACAATTTCATCCTGCAGAATTCCAATTTGACCCCCAAACTTCTTTTTAGCCTTTCAATTTAGCCCTTAACTATTTAATTTGGGCCAAAACCGAATTATTGAAAATACACAATTACAAAAATACCCGACCGACATATTTATTTACGAAAATACCAAACTCACAAATTTCCATTAAAACCCCATAAAAATAACATTATACTTTTAATCCTTATTCCAAAATAATCCTCCAATTAAATCCTACACACAATTAAATTAAATAATCAATTTCCAACTCAAAATTTAATACTACTAATCAATTATAATACCAATTTTCTCAAAATTCTTTTATAAAAACATCCCTTACAATTTCTATCATAATTTTCCAATATATAATTTTATTTATATAAATATGCATTTGGGAAAATTTGAATAACCAAAATATAATCATTTCTCAAATAGTTTACTTGAATAAAAATAAAGCTAAAATTAACTTAAATAAAAACTCACTATTAAATATATATTAAAAAAAAAATTCCGGGTGTTACATTCTCAATGAGAGAGTAACAATACAAATAGTCACTTAATTTTGCTTTGATTATAAAATTTTAAATTATTTAATTTCAATATTAATTTAATTATGTTTCAATTTAGTCACTTCACAAATAAAATATTGACATGTGACCAAAGTAGTTAAAAGAAAAAGTAACTAAAATAAAAAATGAGATGTGTCAATTTTATTATTAACATGGTGATTAAATTATTACTAAAAATGAAATTGAATTATTGAAACTAAAAAAGTTAAACTTTTATGACCAAAATAAAATTAACATTGTGTCTTGTTGAAATTTATAAAATTTATAGAATCTCTTTAAAAATTTAAAATTTATGTGCTCTTAATGAGATGAAAATTCTACATAATCAAATTTAGGTAAAATTGGTTATAATTAAACTAAATTCTAATAAAATAGGTAGAAATTTTTTGTGGATTCCATATTAGTAAGTCAATATATTTCATAATACAAAATAATCTCATTTCAATTTAATTATTTCTATTTTACTTCCTCTCTCATACTTTTTTTTTTCAAATAAATGAATTAATTTATGATTTCAACAAAACATAACATAAATAAAAGATTTAATAACCATTTGTATTATTATTCTTTTAAATGAGAGCTTTATACGTCTCCATTATTGGTCCCTATTTTTTAGTCCTTCCTTTCATGTTGAATCTTTGTTTGTTCATTGGACTAGTTTCTAGTTCTTCTCTTGATATAGCTTTCTACAGAATTTTATATCTATTTATGATATCGAGTACAACTGACATAAATAGAAAATGAACCATTCGAATAGTATTCACTTATATCAATGCTAACATTATTAAAAATCAGTCATTTACTTACATGTTTGGATGATTTTATTATCGTGATTATAAATAAAATATTATAAAATAAGTTTATAAGAGAATAATAAAACTATTAATATTTTATAATTATTTATTACACTTTAAAAAATAATAATAATTTAAAATATTTTTAAGTGTTTTCCTTAATAAAATTATTAATATTAATAAGATTTATTAATGCAATAAACAAAAACTATTTTAAAATATTCATTAATAAATATTAATACCATAAATGCCATTAGGATTAAAAATTATTATTTAATTAGAAAAATAACTAATCAGTATTAAAAAATCAAATAAATATGATATATATATTATTTGCCTACAGAGTTCCTAAGAAGAGAAGGTTATTTGCATATAAGAGATTTTAGAATCATTTTAAACTGCATCATATCTCTGTTAAACAAACTTGTTCATTTATACATAGTAGTAAGTCTCGTTCGATTTAAGGGTAGTAAAACTGGTGGCTTGGTTCATGTTTGTTTAGAAAGTTATTTTGATTTATTTTAAAATAAATTTAGAACCTTTTTTCTGTAGATCGTCTTCTTTTTCAAACTCTTCTACCTCTGAATCTTCAAAGTTTAAAAGATTAGTAAATAGTGAGGAAATCACTATTGAAGATTTTACAAAGTATATTGATGATTGGAAAATACCCAAGATTCAAAAGAAGCAAATCTATCAGTTCTCAAAGTTTCCTATCTTCAAAACTGATTTTACTATCAAAACTGAAGAAAGAGATATCCAAATTTCAAAGCCTTTTGAAAAAATATATCTTCTGAACCCAAAAACCCTCCAGAAACATAAAGAAAAAAACTATAAATACATCCATGTAGGCCTTGTCCAGTTAGAAATAAAACCCCTTACCAGAAAAGGTTTAGATACTTCCATCTTAACAGTCCTTAGAAACGCTAGATTTATAAATTTCTATAATTCTTTATTAGGTACCGTTGAGTTAAGCCTTAACAAATGACCAATTTTTTTCAATTGTTTTCCAAATATTACAATTTCTTTAAATGATAAAAATGTTTTAAAAAGCATTGTTCTCCAAATAAAAACACATAATTACAAAATGCTTGAAGGATCTATTCCGATAGCTTTGATTTTCAAAATACATTACAAAGCCATGATTTCTGCTTTTGGTTCGAAACACAAACTTCACTCACCGAAAGGAGAAACCTTATTCCTCTAAACAGACCTTTCTAAAGCCAATGCAACTATTCCAAAAACTATTCAATATCTTTATCACTCTTCCAGAAGAATGGATCCTTGAAGGAGCAACCCAACCTGAATCACCAAAGCAAACAGAATCAAACACCAGTCTCAGAAACATAACTCAGTTTCTAGATGGGAGAGTAAAGCTCACATTCAACAGGAAATCAACTTCTTCTAGATTTTCTGATGATAATTCTTCAATCTCGACCATAGATATTGGAAGGGCATCAAATATACCTTCTGTTATTTATGCCCCTTACAAAGAACCAACTTCATCACAAACATTACCAAGATTTTCAACATCTGGTATACCAAGCTGAAACACCATATTACAAAATGTTGACTATCAAAGCAATGTCTCTAGACCTGTTTACAATGAACTAAAGAAGGATGATGATATAGAAACTGTCTCTACCCCTTCTTCACCATCACTATCTGCGATAACCCAAAATCTAGAAGTAGAAATCAACATGATTTCAAAAGATTTTTAAATCAATAAAAAGCTTTTACATAAAGATTTCTATTCAAAGAAAAACCATTCCAAAAAACTTTAATTTTTTAAGCATTTTCTACAAGAAAAAAACAGTATCCAAGAAGGATACTACCAATTTTGCATACAAAACATAATCAAAATCAAGTTTTTTGATTGGTTTCAGATTTATTGTAAAGAAAATAGTATCTCTTATCCTTTCAAAGATGAACTCATTAGTCCTATCACTGTCAAGAACAAGGCTCCAAAATGGAAGATCCGAGAAAAACAAACCATCTAGTCTGGACATCCTCCCCTTAGGAAGATAACCATTTCTTATGGAGAAAATGAAATCGAAGCCGCACCTTACAAATTAGTAGAAGAAGAGCTTGAGAAAAATGTCAAAACTATTGTTCAGCTGAACAATTTCTCAAACACCTATCTTAACACAATAGGAAAACAGCTTGTTAGGATAGAAAGCCAAATTCAAAAACCTCCTACAGTCTTGACCTTTGTAATCCCCAACACTGGTCATCCAAGAGAAATAAGTCAAACAGAAAAGCTCAAAAATCCAGTCTTCAAACCCTACCAGATTTCAAAGCCTAGTCAAGACCAATTTCATAAGCAAACTGAGTTTGCTAGAGCAGTTAGGGAACAACTTAGCAAATTAGCCACTTCCGAATCTTCCAAAAACCTAATACTTAATACTCCTCAAAGCAGTAGAAATATCAGTGCTATAGATCAAGCCCAAAGCAATGGATCCAATGATTCAGAGCTTGAAAGTGTCACTGAAAAACCCTCCCACATCAGCAGATTGGGATGGCAAGCCCCTAGATTAACTCGGCATACTCTTAGGAATACTGCCCCGGATTTAGGTATAGAAAATAGAAATAATGTCCTCATCCAATCTAGGTTCAATGCTTCCTCCGTCTATGAATGGAATATAGATAGAATGTCTGAGTACAACATTCTTGGTCTCTTACAACAGATGACCATGGCAGCTAATGCCTACAAAACCCAAAGCGGTACCTCTGATAGAGCTATAGCTGAGCTCCTTATAGCTGGATTTTCTGGCTAGCTTAAAGGATGGTGGGATTACCATCTCACTCAAACACAGTAGCTGCAAATCCTAAGTGCCATCCAAACCACAATAGAAGAGACCCCCATCTTAGATGAGCTAGGAAATCCTATTGAGGATGTTGTGTCAACCTTAATTCTAACGATTTCCTTCCATTTCATATGAGACCCATCTCTTCTAAAAGATAAGAATGCTGAGCTCCTCAGCAATCTGACCTGCAAAAAACTTAACAATTTCCAAGCTTATAAAGACACTTTCCTGACCAGAGTCATGCTTAGGGAAGATTCAAACCAACCTTTCTGGAAAGAAAAATTCTTAGCTGGTTTACCTAAGATACTAGGTGAAAGGGTTAGGAATACCATCAGAGAAGCTCATAATAGCCAGATCCCTTATGATTTCTACACCTATGGTGAATTAGTTAGCCTTACTCAGAAAGAAGAATTAAAAATTTGCCATGACCTTAAACTTCAAAAACAGCTCAAATGGGAAATGAAGAAGACTAGACAGGAGCTAGGTAGCTTTTGTAACCAGTTTGAGTATAATCCCATAGAACCTTCCACCACCTGCAAAGGAAAATGCAAAGAAGATTTTTCTAAACCTTTTAAGAAAAAATATTTTTTCAAAAGTAGGAAGGTGCCAAAAAATAGAGATAATTTCTACAAAATACCATCCTCTTCAAAATTTCCAAAACAAAGTTCCAAAAAATATTTTAGCAAAATTACTTGCTACAAATGTGGAAAATAGGGACACACTTCAAAGTATTGTAAGTTTTCTAAAAAACTTCAGGAGCTCTAAATAGAAGAAGAAATTTTGAGCAAAATTTCAGCTCTTCTAGTTGATACCTCTGAATCAGAATTTTCAAATGATGAGGAAGAATTTCAAATTGATGAAATTAAAACCTCATCCGATTATTCTGAATCAGAATTAGAAGATATCCCAAAAAATATTAATATGCTCACTAGACAACAAGAAGCTCTTCTTAAAGCTGTCAAGCATATTAATGACCCTCAAATTCAAAAACAAGTTTTGAAAGAAATTCTAAAAACAGAAACCCTCATACCTTCTTCTAGTAAGAACACCTATAATCTTACTATGATCTTGAAAAAAGAAAAAAGGCAAAAGAACCCTCTCCCTACTATCTAAGAACTCCAAAAAGAAATTAGAACTATTAAAACAGAACTCAAAAAATTAAAAAAAAAATAATAAAATGATTCTATTTTGCTCCAAAGCTTGATTCTTAAACAAAAAGTGATTCTGATTCTGAAGAAGAAAATGATTTTCAAAATCTTGAGGTTTATGAGAACGTCCCAGAAAACTTTATTAATGTTTTAAAAGAAATAACCTCAAGAAAATATCTGATTCAGATAAAATTCATTTTCCCTGATGATTTCCAAATAGAAACCATAGCCTTGTTTGATACAGGAGCATACCTCAACTGTATCAATTATGAGCTGGTTCCTAAAAGATATCATCAAGAAACAAAAGAAAGACTCACCTCTGCAAATAATTCAAAGATTAGAATAGCGGAAAAAACTGAAGCCGTAATTCTAAACAACAATATTGCTTTAAAAAATATTTTTATTCTTACAAAGGATTTACAACAAACTGTTATTTTGGGAACCCCTTTTATCAATTTAATTACTTCCTTCAAAGTAACTACTACTGGTATCATTTTCAAAGTCAAAGATTCAAAGATTATTTTTTCCTTTTTTAGAAAAACCTAAGAAAAGAAATTTCAATCTTATAAAGGCTCACTCAATTTATAATTTTAAGATAAATGCTTTAATTAAAGGAAAACAAACCCACTTTTTCCATCTAAAATAAGATATGAGTTTAAAAAGAATCCAAAGCCAATTGCAAAATGATTTTTTCCAAAAAAGAATTTCTGATTTGCAAAAGAAAATCGAAAAAGAAGTTTGTTCTGATCTTCCTAATGCTTTCTGGAAAAGAAAACAGTATATGGTAGATTTACCATATAAAAGAGAATTTAGTGAAAAACAAATCCCTATCAAAGCCAGGCCTATCCAAATGAATGAAACTCTCGAAAGACATTGTAGAATAGAAATCAAAGATTTAGAACAAAAGGGTTTAATTACCAAATCAAGATCTCCCTGGTCGTGTGCAGCCTTCTATGTCAACAAAAATAGTGAAATAGAAAGGGGAACACCTAGATTAGTAATTAACTACAAACCTTTGAATAAACTCTAAAATGGATTAGATATCCTATTCCAAACAAAAAAGATCTTCTTCAAAAGCTTCATTCTGCCTTTATTTTTTCAAAGTTTGATATGAAATCAGGATTTTGGCAAATCCAGATTCATCCTAAAGATCGGTACAAAACTGCATTTACAGTTCCATTTGGCCAGTACGAATAGAATGTAATGCCTTTTGGATTAAAAAATGCTCCTCTGAATTCCAAAAAATTATGAATGACATTTTTAATACTTATTCAAAGTTTTTCATTATTTACATCGATGATGTATTAATCTTTTCAAATTCTCTAGAATAACATTTCAAACATTTGGAGACATTTTTCTATGTTGTTAAGAAAAATGGTCTAGTTGTTTCCAAATCCAAAGTATCTTTATTCCAAATGAAAATTAGATATCTTGGACACTACATCTCCCGAGGAACTATTACCCCAATTGAAAGATCTCTAGCTTTTACTTCAAAGTTTCCAGATAAAATTTTGGGAAAAACTCAATTGCAAAGGTTTCTTGGCAGTTTAAATTATGTCATGGATTTTATCCAAATTTAAAATGTTTAGCTAAACCCCTCCATGATAGATTAAAGAAAAATCCCCCTATATGGTCTGATGAGCATACAAAGATTGTTGAAAGCATTAAAAAATAAGTTTCTGAAATTCCATATTTACATCTAGCTTATCCATCTGCATTCAAAATTGTTGAAACTGATGCATCAGATTTAGGTTATGGTGGAATTCTCAAACAAATTCACAACAAAAAAGAATGCATTGTCCAGTTTACATCTGCACACTGGAATGATACTCAAAAGAATTATTCAACTATCAAAAAAAAAAATTCTTTCAATAGTATTATGTATTTTAAAATTTCAAAGTGACCTTTTAAATCAAAAATTTTTTTTAAGGATTGATTGTAAATCTGCAAAAGAAGTGTTGCAAAAAGATGTACAAAATATAGCTTCAAAACAGATTTTTGCCAGATGGCAAGCCATTCTTTCCGTTTTTGATTTTGAAATCGAATACATAAGAGGAGATTCGAATTCAATACCAGAATTTCTAACCAGAGAGTTCCTTCAAAAACAGGAGTGACAATGCCGAGAAAAAACGAGAGCAAAAGATAAAGAAGAAAAGCCAACAGCAAATACAAAAGCTGTTCAAAGCCCAAAAAATGAGATTTTTCCCTCCTCTTTAAATCCTATCAGAACCTGGACTGAGATCATCCAGGAAGAAATAGACATAGACAAAAGCAAAGAAGACGCAGCCTAAAAGCAATTCCAAATTCAGGAGTAGCTTGCACAATAAACTCCCGAGTTTTTAAAGATGGTTGAAGAATATTCAAAGAAAATACCTGTGGCTGAAGTCCAGCCAGAAATTTCTCCAAAGTCATCCTCCTCTTCAAATAAAGGCAAAGGTATACTCTCTATCCCTGTTTCAAAATCTGAGATAGTAATTTTTCCTCAGAACCTATCTCAAAACTCTTAAAGTATTTCAAAGCCTAACTCACAAGAAATAGTTTTGTCTCAAACAAAACTTTTCAAAACCAATGAATACATAGAAAAGCAAAACTTTCAAAGCATTTTAACTATTAAGGAAGGATTCTGTACAGAAAATCCCTCAAAATTAGTTTCAAAAGTTTTTCCTCTAGGATGGTACTTTAAACCTTGGAATAAAATAAAACCCCAATCTTATTACCAGTCTATCCTAAAGATAACTAGTTCTGCAAAATTCAAACACTTCAAAAAGCATAAAGACCACAAAGACCCAGCTTATTCCACATGCACCATCCAAAGAATCCTTCACCCTTCTAATTGGGGAATGGATCTACACTCGTCAAGATCTTTTCCAACCTCCCTCCAAAACACCTACCCTTCAAGCCTAAATACAATTTTTAACTATTGGGATTACCAGCAAGCTTGTTTTAATACATTTCTCTTACAAAATGAAGGACAGAGCCATTCTTGGCTTTTCTATTTCGATACAAGCACAATCCAAACTTCCAAAAATTCCATATTGGTTTAAACAATGGTGGAATTATTATGGTAACGTTCCAGAAAACAAAATACCAGAAGTTCTCCCTTTGTTTAATCTATTCAAAGCTCACTACAAATCCAACAAAATAGAAAGACGTTTTCCTCCCTTGCTTTTATTTTGTTCAAACTTCTTCCTCCCATGGGTATGTTTATGGTATTTCCATTTCAACCAAGCAGCAGATGGACAAATCATCCTTGCCCGAAGGTTCAAAGTTAAATGGTGGGATAAATTCAACCATCAAGAAAAACTATCTTCAAAGATGGTACAAAGTTTTCTTATAAAAAATAGCTTCTTGCCAAAGAACAAACTACCTTCCTGGCACAAAAGTCTTTTATTCTTCCAAAGCTAGCGGCAGCTCAAACAGAAGAAGATTTCCTATATTTAATCAAACAGTTATCAGAAACCGCCTCTTCAAAAGGAAAATCTAAAGCTTCATCTTCCTCTTCCAACACCAGCTCGGCAGCAATTGATTTAGATGGTGATTCGAATGAAGATGACTGTTTTGGGATATTTAAGCCCATTAAGTGATATCCTTGTAAAGACCTTGGGTTGAAAACTAGAAATGGCAGCCCAGGTTAATTTTCTGCAATGGGCCAAATACCCAATAATAAAAGTAAAAAAAGTCTTTTAAAAAAGAGAAAAAAAAGACAAAAGACTTTGCACCGTTACTTTTTTAAAAGAAAATGATGAAGATTCCTCAATAATGAAGCATGGCAGACAATTCCTGCTTCTTTTCAGAAAAGAAATGGAGCCCCTCACTCCATTATCAAAAGCATCCAAAGAAAGAATTATTGAGGTTTAAAGCTAAAGACCTCTATAAATAGAGCAGCTACCAAAGAAGAAGGCAGACTGAAAAATCACAAGAAACTCTTATATTCTTCAAGTCCTACTATCAGAAATATAGTGAGAAGAGAGTGTTAGTAAGAAAAAGAGAGAGAAAACTCTTCCTCTTATATTCTACTACTCTTGTAAGTTATATTTCTTTATTTAAAGCTTTCATTTTAAAGTTTGTATATTTGTTTATCAATAAGAATTTGTTATTTTCATGTTTTCATTTGTTTAAAGCTTTCAATCTACATTATTGTATAACAAGTGTATGCTCTGTGCTTGCCTCGTCTGAGGATCCTGCACATTAAAAACTTGTTAGTCTGTCCCCTTGATCTGTCCCCTTATATATATATATATATATATATATATAATCCATATGTAAACATATGTACATATTTTAAAAATGTTTTATATCGTATTATTGACTATAATTAGAAAATAATTAGAAAACTAATTTTAAGTAATATAGTCTTAGAATATAATTAAAATATTATTTTTTAGATTTAAAATTATTGATTAATTAGGAAGTAATTTATTTATTAATAAATAAATTAAAAATTATAAAATCACACATCGATTTAAATTCTATATATAAAAAATAAGTACACATATTAAAAAAAAATTATATTCTTTCAAAACTTTTAAAATTCAAAGTCATAAATCATAATTCATATTTTTTATTTTTTTCTATTAAAATGATGACATTATCTCACGTATTATTTTTTGTCTTTATAATCAAACTCTGATTCTATGTAATGGATATAAATATTTTCTACTTTTAGAATATTCCTAAAAATATTAATATTAATGTGCAATACAAATTTTTTTATGGTTCATATTGATGATTTAACATCATAAATCATAAGATTCGATAATCGGATATCATAGATCATAAATTTATAAATATATATAAAAACCATATGTTGTGAATCTTGTGATTAAGGAAGTGACTTAAATATGTTATTATCCTACCAAATCATTTTTGGTGCTGACATAAATGAAAATATTTCTTGTTGTGCCTAAATTCCATATTTGAATCTTAAGAAATTCAAATGTTATATATATAAATATAAATAAATAAATAAATATATATATATATATATAGATTTACTTTAGATTTTTGCCATCTGTATAAATGGAATTGAAGGACTATATAACCAGGTTTACCAAGAACAGCACAACTAGTTTTGGCAAAGGATCATATTAGTAAATACAGTTCAAAGTACGATGAGTAAGCACCAGTGAAGCATTTTTATACTACTAACCATTTCATTCTTGGATTGTATTTTCTTCTAATATAAACCTACCAAATCAAATGTGAAAAGAATATAATGCACCCTCATACCAACTCATCAAATTTATTAATATAGATTTCATCATATCCTGAATTTAAGACCATGTTTGATTATAGCACCTCTAATCAACCCACTAACTATTTCCCAAATTGCCCCTTCAAATCATTATTTGTCTTGCTTAAACATCTAGAAATAATGATAGTTCCCTAACCTATTTTAGAGAATTTCAATGATTATATTGTATTTAGGGTCGTCAATTTTTTTATTAAAAGGATCGTCAATTTAATACCACCAAAACTACTTAATTCTTAGTATTTAGAGTGACACTGTTATGAGTGATTTATATTTAAACGGTAGATGATTTATAAGTATCTCAATCATTTTAATAATATATCATTTATCTACCTGTCAGGTATATAGGTGGCGAGATCCAAAAAAGGTAAAAAAAAATTCGATTATAGTAACCGAGTAATCTCTTTAGTCCTATATATAGCATGGCCTCTAATTGGAGAAAAGTAAAATACCCGAACAAGATTGAAAACTTCCATATTATTGGCCTTTCTTTGCTTTCTTGGCCTATCACACCATGACTAGAAAGAAGGTGAAGCTTGCGTACATCAGTAATGACACTGCAAGAAAAGCAACCTTCAAGAAAAGGAAGAAGGGTCTAATGAAGAAGGTGAGCGAGCTAAGTACCCTTTGTGGTGTTGATGCTTGTGCAATTATATATAGCCCTTATGATGCTCAACCTGAGGTTTGGCCTTCTGCTATTGAGGTCCAACGCGTGCTATCTCAGTTCAAGAACATGCCTGAAATGGAGCAAAGCAAAAAGATGGTGAATCAAGAGAGTTTTCTCAGGCAAAGGATTGGAAAAGCCAACGAACAGCTCAAGAAACAGCGCAAGGACAACCGTGAAAAGGAGGTAACACAAGTCATGTTCCAAAGCCTGACTGGAAAGACCCTAAATAACCTGAACATGATGGATTTGAATGATCTTGGATGGATCATAAATCAATACTTGAAGGATATTTATAAGAAGGTTGAAACAGTTAGCAAAGAGATTAATCGCCAGGTGACAGCAGCACCACCACCACCATCACCACCACCGCAACAGCTACCACCACCATCTGGGCCAGCTCAAGCCATTGCTGAGGTTGCACCATCACAGCAGGCAGCAGAGAGGCAAGCATTTGAGGTAAATATGGAAGCCATGCAGAGGCAGCAGTGGATAATGGACTTGATCAACCCCCATGAAAATATGGGGTTTATAGGGGATGAGATGATGCTTCCTTTTGGGGATCATAATCATAATTCTCTTTGGTCTAATGCCTTTTTCCCTTGAATTGGAGATTAGGGTTCACTTTGTTTTATTGTTCTTTGGGAGTTTTAAATTGTTTGGTGCATTTTATATCGATGTTTGGGGAACTTGTAATCTAAATAAACTTCCTGTATCCACATTTTTTTCGTTTTAATTATCCACATCCTTATTTTAATGTATTGGTTTTTCAAACATTTGGCTTTTCTATATCTCTAGTATTGTGGATTTAGTGAATACTAATTTAGTTGGAAGAAACTCATAATTTAATTACAACTTAAGATTTGGATCATGAATCTTGCTCAAGTGGATGTCAATAATTTTTAAGAAATTTGAAAAGGAAACAAAGAAGCACTAGGGAAGTAGCATATCTTTCTTTTCTTTTCTTTTTCTGGGTTGCAAGGAAAGACTAGATTCTAATGGGCATTGGTAGATGTCGGTTGGACTAATATTCCTAATATAGTAAATTTATATCACTTGCAGTAAATATTTTTTAATTTTTCTGTTTCTTTCATACAGTTTTGTACTATTTATAATTTTTTATAATATTTTCTTATAACCGATAAAAAGAAGCAATAAGAGAGGGTTGTGAAATATGGAATCTGAAGCTCTATTGGAGGAAATAATACCGGATAATATAATTAGTTGTTATAAAAATTCCTTAAAATTTTTTTATTATTAAGTCTTTAAATTTTTTAAATTTTATTTTTTATTTTTATTGAGTTGTTATATTTTTATTTTAATTGGATTAATGATTTTCTATATATATATTGTTATGAGATATTTGTTTATTTTCATTCAGCTCTTAAATTTTTATTTTTATTTTTAAAATATTTAATAAAATTAAAATTAAAAACAAAAAAAATATATGACTCGTTTAAATAAAACTGAAAAATTTAGAAATTTAATAATACATCTTGACAACTCTAATTGCCTTGAGATAGAGTGCTAGAAATTAGGAAAAAAGAGTAGCCATACATTTAGATAGCAGTAGATTTGTGAAGAGGACTTTGAACATATGTGTTGACAACCAACAGTAAATGAAAATGTTTCCATCCACCTATATACTAAATGATTTACATATATGAAGGACAGCTATTCTGAGATATCTGAAGGATTATGTTTATGCCTATGATATCAATAAGTGTTGTTTAGATCTTCTCCGAAAAGAAAAAACTGTTATTTTATATTGGTATCCTCATAATAAATCTACTAATACTCTGAGGTATATTCTAGAGATGACTGAATTATACCTTCATTTACGATGAATATTGACATTGGAGAGATAATGCAAGTGTGTATGACTTCAATGGATTCTAATTCTATTACTTTTTAATGAGTTCACATATATATACCATCAGAGTTAATTAGTAATTATTAATTTTACTCTAATTCTATATAGAATTAATTTAATTTCTTAATTATAATAGAATCAGTGATTAATCTAATTTAATTTTAATTTTATTAAAATTTCATAAAAATTAATAAATTATATATACATATATATATGTGTAATACTTAATATAAATTTTCATAAAAACTAAAAATAAGGAAATCAGAACAAATGTATGATAATTTTAATTTTGTTTTATTAATATATTAATTTATGTGTTCATTATTATTATAATACTTCATTTATAGGATTATTTATTATTTAATATTTTTATTAATTTTTTACTTATTTTTATCTTAAAAATTTGAAATCATCTCTTATATTTCTTTTAATATTTTCTTTAAAAATAAAATTTTTATTTTATTTAATTATAATAATATTACTATTAAAAGTGTTATATTATAAAATTAAAAACTTTAAAAATTATTAAAACTAAAATATTAAACTTTTTTTCATATTCTTTCTTTATTAAAATGGAGAATCTATTTCAATATTTTTATTAAATAATAAAAATTATATAATAAATTTTTTTAAGAAAATAAATTAAATAATTATTTAATCAGAATAAATTATTCTTGAAAAATAATATTTTTAATAAAAAATTGGATAAAATAAAAATATAAAATTTAACATTGATAAAGAATCATAGATCAAAGTAAAGAAAAAATTTAAATTTTTTATGATTTTAAATAAATTTATTTAAAGTCTAATTATTCATTAAAAATTTATAACATATATAATAACACATGAGTTCTAATTGTACAATAAAAAAACTTATAAAATAGTTAAATATTTTTAATAAATTATATTACATACTAATTTATCAAATATTTTATATTTGACTTTATAATAATACTAATTTACACATGTAAATGAGCTCGACAGGTAATAGTAGTATATATTATATTGTTGGCCTAACAATCTAAAAAATTCAAACCTCTGCGATAGTTTATTATTTTGGCCAATTCTTTTAAAATTATCAATTTATTCATGATTTGACCAATTGATTGTAATTTTGATCAAATTACGTTGCTAGTCAAAATTAAACAACGTGGATAGTAACATGGACACAATTTAGAAAATGAGAATTCAAAATTAAGTAGCGTGCATAACTAATGTGGTATTAGGAACCATCAATTTGGATTTTTTATTTCCTAATTGCATTCATGTAATTGCTCACATTACTTAATTTTGATGAATAACTTAATTAGGCTAAAATTGCACTCAATTTACTAAATCGTGGCAAAATTGATAATTTTTTAAAAAAATGATCAAAATAGCAAAACTTTATTAAAATTTGGATAACAAAAATGAGAATGAAAATTTAATATTTTATTTTAAATATGATATCCGTTTAACTGTAGGCATCAGAGTTCAAATCTCACTGAATTTTAATAAAATAATAACTCAATTTCTTTCCCTTTTATCAGCATATTGATCTCATTTTCATAAATAGAACATGCTTTTAAAATACTGAGATTCCTAGTTGCAAATTTTCTATGAAAAGCAAAAAATATCTTTTTGTTTTTTCTTTGAAATACACAAATTTTTTTCTCGATTTTCGTTTGAAAATCAGAAACTTTCATGCCTTTTAGAGTAGAAAACAACATATAGATTTACTATATAAAATTAATTTTGAAAAAAAAAATATCCCTATTAAAACTAGGCTATATATATATATAGGTGTCAAACCCTGCTCCACCCCACTATTAACGTTCCTAAACATAAAGGATAATAAAATTTAAAAAATATTATTGGCACTTCGTTCGAAACAATAAATATTCTCACTGTTACAAAAATATCAAATTTTTTTATCATCCTATTCTTCTTCCAATTGATCGGTCCAAATTATGTATAGATATTTAAGGATATTTTAAAGCTTTAATGATATATTTCTATATATAAAATGGTAAAAATATGTGTTTTTGCCTCACTTAAGCTTAGTTGTCTATTTTCAGGAATATTAGCAAAAAGAGAAAAATATGGAGCTAAAAGAAGCTTAATGGGATATATTCGTGTCAATGCCCAAGATTAAGACGCATGGACTGCTAATTATAAGGCCCAAGGGATATTTTAGTTATTTTGTATAATTATTAGGATTTATATTAAAAGTTATTTATGAGATAGTATTTGGTGGATATTAAGATACCTAAAGTCTTATCTATTAGATAGACTTATATTAGTATATTCATCTCTAGAGAGAATTATTTAGAGGAGGACTCTCCTCTATATAAATCTCTACAAAACCCTAAAAAAGGAAGAAGAGAAAGAAAGGAAGAAGGAGGGGAGTTTTCTCCTACCTGCTCTCTACACCTGCCACCATTATTCTCTCCATAATTCTCTACAGTTCTTCATAAACACTTTAGTTTTAGTTTTCATTGTTGTTTTAGGATCTAAGGAGCTTTTCAAGAAGTGGAGACTGATGACCAATCTTCTTCCTACTTGAAGAAATTCTAGATCTTGAGGGAGCTTTTTACTTTCTTATTTTTTGTCTTTCTATTTAATACCATGATCATTGGGTTAAATATGTTAGGCTAGTTTTCATAAGTGTTTAATTTAGTCTTTCTACTTTTGTATGAAACTTGTTATTTATTTATTTAATGAATGATTTCTTTACCTTCATATTTTTATTAGTTTCAGTTATTATTGTTAGTTAACCATCATATTAATTTAGCAATAGTAATTGTTATGAAAATCTTTAGGTTTAAAAGTATTAGAAACATCATCTTTATTTTAATCTATGTTGGTATAAGAAACCTAAGTTGCATCATTAGCTTGAGTGATTTAGAGAAAAGGCACATCACCATCTCATTCATTAGATCTAGGCTTAAAGTAAAATAAGGAGATTACTAAGTAAATTGCTAGATTAAATACTACTTTTAGCATATAGTTTTAGATCATAAGCATTTGCATTTGTATTGCATTGCATATTTATTTATTGTTTAGTTACTTTACTTTATGATCATTATCCTCTCAAACATACAATTTAGAGTGTTTAGATTTACTTTTATTGTTTTGTGTTGATAATTAATCTTTATAATAAGTGGCATCATAATTCCTTGAGAGATCGACTTCGTGGTGAACTTACCCTTACTATAGGAACGGTTCGTGCACTTGCGAGTACTAAAAAAGACACATCACCACTGTAATTAAATATTTGAATTTATCTATTAAGTGTTTCTTTACTTTCTCATTACGTGCTTTCCCGTCTGAGTTATTTATAAATCTTAAGTTCTTTTTCAAAATAAATATCATACATTAAAATTTATATATGACTAAAATAATATTAAAAAAGATTAAATAAATTATATTAAAATAACTAAATACGAAATTGTTATAAGTTTTTCTAGAAAAAATTATAACATATAGCATAATCGCAATTAAACATGATAATAAAAAATAAAATAATACTACAACTCAAAATCCAAAACAGTTACACACCTTTCTGAGTAAGAGTTAAACCTTAGTAAAAAAAAAGTTTAAAGAAAATTGTAATAACTAACAAAGCAATATATGTTCTATATAGGTTATTTTAAAATAATCAAACCAAGATTATGTCAGATGCACGTTCACCGTACTCATCATACCTAATTTATCACTTCTCTATTTGGAAACCAAACAACAAAAACTGAAAGAAATGTAAGTATCTAAAGTGTCCATAGCCTTTTGTAAAGTTCACTAATCTCCTTCATTTTTTTCCTTATTTTTATTTCAAAGCAAAATGATAAAAAGGATAAGAGATGTGGATGGAATTTGGAAAGGTGATGTAAGGTATTTCACCTACAAATTACACCTATTTAATGCACCTAAATCTTTAGAATTGAATACTAATTCCTATAATGGCATTAAAAACTTGTTGTGAAATTTCATAAGTATATAGATCACATAAAAATAATAAAGTGAGGATTATCCTACAGGGATTGAATTTATGAGTACTGAAATTAAATAGCTAACTAATATCTAACCATCAATATTGGATTAAAGAAATAAAAATCAACTTTAACACTAATTTAAAATTCTTAAGTAATTCTATATAATTGAGATAAAAGGAGAATTTCAAGTTTAAGTACTATTAGGGCTTAATGGTCTCACCAAGATCCTATTGGATTTTACTTGAGTTAATTAAATGCTCCTAATATATAATACTTCACCCACCTAAAGTTAATAAGTCAACACTCATCTCTAAGTGTAGAACTCCTATCTTCAATTTCTAAAAAGATTGACTCATTCTCTTGAGGGAAACTCTCACCTATCCACTCAAGAAATACCCGTAATCCCAAGAATTTTAAAAATCCAAAAATTGCAATTAGGTGTAAAGGTGAAACTTAGAGTTGAAAATCATCTCTACTTAGCAAACCCATAAGGCAAGCATTTCATCAAGCACCTTGTGAGCAAACCTCTCAATTCACAACACAAGCAAAAATTACATTCCAATTTTTTGGCTAAACAAAAGAGAACAGCAATTACAACATAAAACTTGAGCATAAACACAAAATAATTTCAAATTAATTAAACTCAAAGTAGAACTCAATTGTTAGCACTCCTTTTCTAGATCTAGATATCGATAGAAATATGAATAATCCTATAATGAAAGTTACTGCTTTCTCGGCTCTCGAGAGATGAAGGACAGACGACTCTGAGGCTAGGATTGAGGTTAATCCAGCTGGAATTACTTTTTCAAAATCAATCTAGAATCAACTGTCAAGAAAAATAAAAGTCGAGGGTCAAAACAACAGTTTTCATAAATTCAGGAACCTAATTGTAAAGTTTTTTTAACTTTCTCTACAGAGAGCCAATCGGCTCTACATAGAGCTGATTGGATTTTTTACACTTCGACGTCATTTTTCTCAATGGTTTTACGTGTAGATACAAATTCTAGAAGATTTTTTTGATGATAATCATCATTTTTAATGATAATTATTTAAATTTAAAAAATTAATTTGGACATTTATCAATATTATTTTTTAAAAATATCGTCTCCTTTAGGGTTTCCCTTGAAACCTTACCTCTATAAATAGAAAGAGGTGATTAGGGTTAGGATTAACTAGCAACTGGAAATAAGTACCAACATATGACAGTAAGAGAGAACAATAACCAGAAACAGAAGAAAAGCTAGAGAGAAAAAAGATTATCATTCTTGAGAAGATTCAAGTCACTAAAAAAGAAGCCACTCAAGAAAGACTGTTTTTTAGAAACTTATTTTTTTAATCAACAGAAGTTTTCTCTACACCAGATCCAGCACTGGATTCCCACCTAATCTTTGAATCTATTGCCTTCTCATCACCTGAGACATGCAGAACCATCAACTACGGTAACAACCTGAGGGTTCCTCCAAACATACATCCATTATCATCCTAAAATCGGTTCATTTGTTTTTTTTTATATTTTCTTTCATTATTTATTTTTAGAAACATGATTAAGGCCATTGTTATTATTTATGATTAGGGTTTCTTTGAATCTACATGTTAATTGGATTTTGAATCTGATAATAAAAACTCTAAGTTTTTGAATCTGATAATTTTTCCAATTAGGGTTTTGAATCTGATTAGATACATGCAATAAGATTAATGTTTAGATTTATATTTCCATTGAGAATCAGTAGTTAAATATGTTTAATAGGATTGCATGATTGATTTACTATTTTTTTTATTATTGTGCTTTTAGTGTTTTTAGGGTTTTTATCAATTTTAGGTTTTTTTGATAGTTCAATTGATTCCTGTTGTTTTTAATTTTATTTTCAAATTTTTTATTTGATATCTAATTAATTTTACTCTCTGTTCATGTAAAATTCAGCTTTGGGGATGCGAGATTCACTGATGAATCGGTAGAAAACATACTTGGAACCCTAGAGCTGATCGGCTCAATGCAGAGCTAATTAGCTCTGTGTTGAGCTAATTGGTTGTGCATTCTTTAGTCCTAGATTTTTGGATTTTAATCTATTTTGATGTATTTTGATGTTCCGTATTAAACTTTAGGTATTTTCCTTCGCAATTTAGTTGTATGCTAGGTTGTAATAATTAAGTTTATTTTCCGCTTTTATTTTATTTATTTTGTTTATTGTATGATTATCAAATATGTGATTATGTAATTGATTAGTTAAAATGGGCCACATAGACTTAAGATTAAAACATGATCCAGTATGAATATTATAGTCCAATAGGCTAATTAACATTAACTATGCCTAAAACCCTAAAATCTAAGTAGACTTAGTGGGCCTTGGCATGTTTACTTAGGATTGGGCTTCATTAGAATTAGGATCACAATGAACGGGCCTTACCATAATAAGAAGTTCATTAGGTCTAAAGGCTAGAAATCAAAAGCATAATGTATAATTGGGCTAGACTAGTTGAGTTACATGATAATTAACTAGTATACTAGGCTAACAGCTCAAATATGGGCTGGGTTTGAATAAAATGGGCTAGACTATAGTGAATTATATATATTATTTTGGTATATTTGTATATAAATTGCTTGCATTTATAGGGAATAATTTATTAAATAACAAAATTAAAAACTAACACACACAAATAAGGAAGTTGGCTTCTGGATCCGTCTCTGAATTTTGTGGTATAAGCTTCCTTATGGAATCTAAAAAATGCCACTCCTCAGTAAAAGTGTCCCGATGATTACCTAGGTGGCGACTCCCATCTCCGCGCTAGTCTCAGTGACTAGTTAGCATGTTTTCGATTAGGTTGAAAAGCCTTACAGTGTCGTAGTCGCTAAAGACACTTGGGTGCGTGCCCGAAACGGCCGCCCATACTGGCAACTCTGCTAGAGATAAGAGAAGCTGACTCTAGTGTATGTTTGTCTTTAATTTTATTATTTAACATATTATTCTTGCATCACTACAGCATTATCACACACTGTACACTTTGGTCTCTATAGCCTCGATACCTTCGGATAGTGGTTCTTTGGTTCCACTCGAATCTTATAATTGCGACACTGGCTAAATATCATTCACAAGTAATGAGTGAATTTCCTTTGTCGTATGGACCCTTGAGTGGGGAGGCAAGCTAAGGAAGAACACTTTTTACTTGTGGGAGCCTTTATCCTTACCCAAGACTTAGCTCATGGTAATGACCGGAGTAATTTCCCTTAGGAACCCTGTTGCTTGCTATATGAGATGTTTTTCTTTATAAGTATCTTAAGCCCAAATATCGAAAGGTCTTGGCCTAGAAATGTGGAACCAGGCTCCAGGCCCAAAATATGCAGGCTTTTATAATTATATCGAAAGATATCAGTTTCTTTGTTTAAATTTGCTTTGAGAGCTTATGGCATGCGCATCAAGCCTACTATCCCTTATTGATAGAAAGTCCAGACCAAAATTCTAGGAAAAGAAGACTTACCATGAACTATGTGCGGGAGTAATAAGGTTGGAAGGATGAACTGCACACTACTGTGTGTGCTAATTGTTGCATGTGCAACATACGTCTCATGCATCGCATGGATCATACTAACCTTTATTTTTTAGCCATATAGACTCTCATGTGGATTGGAAGAGATAAGACAGTGGGGGGTTGGAAAGAGTGTCTTTTTCTCCAAGAATCAGAGTTGTGTTAAAGCACCTAGAAAGACCAAGACTCCAGGTCATTGAAGGATGGCCAATGAAAGAGCTAACGAACATGACCTCGAGATCCTCAAGAATGCTGTCATCGATCACTTGAGCAGTGTCATTTGGAAAGAGCTCTAGTAACTCTTGCTTGGGATGGCTGCAAACCAAGCCCCACATGCTGCTCCCATTGCACCGATTAATGCTCCTGTTGTTGTTGACCCGGTTGTGGTTATCGTTAAGACTGTTGCTGCCACTACAGCTTCTACTTTGCTGTGACTAATGCTAATGCTGAAGACCCAGCTAGAAGGGGAGTGCTTCCCAATATTTTAGACTTTTATAAGTTCATGCTAGACCAAAGTAAGAGAAAAACTGCCTTTGCCACCAAAAAAGCTGTGAGTGGTCTAAGCGCCCGGCTTGACAAGATGCAGGATATGCTGAAAATCAAAGGTTTGGACCCAACTTATGAATTCGAAGAGCTAGTTATGACGGGAGAAGACAAGCTGCCTACAAAGTTGAAAATGCCCGAGATGAACAAGTTCAATATGACTGGTGACCCCAAGGTTCATCTAAAGTAATATGTAATCATAATGGAACTACTCAACTAAGCAAGACCCAAATTGTCAAGTTGTTTGTGCTGTCACTTGAAGGACTCGCTGTCAACTAGTACCATGGTCTGGAAAGGTCTGCCAAAGTTGAATGGTACGATTTATGCAATTCTTTTATCAAAAAGTATGACTACAACACTCATTTAGAAGTATCAATCAGGGATCTCGAATCCACTAAGTAGAAGTCAAATGAGTCCTTCTCTGATTTCATGATCAGATGGAGGAATAAGGCAGGACTGATGAAGCACAAACCCTCTAAAAAGGACCAAGTTCATATGGTGGTCTGAAATGTTCTTCCAAGATGGATTAAAAGGTTGTAGATGATGAACCAAAAACCTTTATGGATTTGTACGATGATGGGCTGCAGGTCGAGGAGATAGAGAGCGACAAAAGAAAGACTGTAAAAACTAGTGGAAGGGTAAACTACCAGGCTGGAGGAAATAGGACCCTAGATGTGAATGTTGTGCAACAACCGAGGAAGTTCTCCAACTTCAAATAACCTCTTTCTAAGATCTTTGAGAGATTATTTCAGAATGGCATGCTCTAACCTACCACCCTAAAGAACCCACCTAATCGAAACACACTCAGATACAAACCCAACACCTATTGTAAATTCCACCAAGAACCCGCTCACCACACTAACAACTGCGTCTGGCTAAAATATGAAATCCAAGACCTTATCAATGTCAGAAAGCTCACTGGCCCTGACCAATCCAGTACTAGAAGAAACCCCTTACCAAACTACAACAACACAACACCCTCAAATCAAGTGTCCATGATCAACTCTGATTTCAGCGAAGAGGAGATCATGAACACTTTCATAGATATACCTCAAATCGAGCCAAAAGCCAAATGAGATGGCCCACAAAGAACCTTTATCGAGCTGGGGACACCACTATTCGTGGTGTTCCGGCACTTAAAATGGAGCAGGAAGCTTAAGCCCCAATCACTAAAAGACAGTCCTAAGCCTCTAAATGGTCAGTATTATGAGTATCACTAGGCCTTCGGGCATGTGATGGACTAGTGCAACCATCTCAAGCATGAGGTTCATGACATAATCGACTCTAGAGAATAGGAGGTGGAGCAATTTTCTCGGTATGAGTGTAAAGACTTGCTTGGGCAGTCCTTGGGCAAATATGACTTCAAGTTTCGATATTCAAATTGAGGATATTGTGCCAAGTGGTTGAGGATTAGATGATGATCAAGCCACTTGTGAGCCTTGTCTCTTATAGGTCTAGAAAGAAGGGGAAAGAAGTCAGTCACGGCTATCGACATCTGGTATAGCTCCGAGGATGAGTGTGAAGTTCAAGGCTGAGGCTAAGACATCTAGGCTGACAATGATTCTGAAACTGAGCCAGCAGGTAAGGGCAAGAAAGTCAGGGTACAAGAACTGAAGCAAGAAAAACAAGCACCTGAAGATAGGGATACCGTGTTACTAGAACAATGGAGAAAGGAGAAGAAGACAACCGACATCTGGGAACCGTTGATGCATTCATCAGATAGTAGAAAGGCTATGATTCAGGCCTTATCTAGTATAAGTGTTAGCACAATAACTAACCTTGAGGAGATTATCAAAACAGTAATTAGCAAGACCATCGGGATGATCACCTTCTTGAATGAAGACTTACCATTTGAGGAAAGAGACCATAATAAGGCTTTCTACATAGCAGCAAAAGTAAAAGGGAAGAGAACCCCATCTGTCATGGTTGATAATGAGTCAGCTATCGACGTGTGTCCTTCTCGCATACTCCCTAAACTAGGGATGACTGCGAAAGAGCTAAAATCACCAGACATGGTCATAAGGGCCTAGATGAGACGAAAATAGATGTGGAAGGAACGTTTTAGCACTGGTGAAGACAGGTCCTATTGAATCCTGGGTGGAGTTCACCGTCCTAGACATCTCAGTAACTTTTACATTGTTATTGGAAGGTCATAGTTCCATGCTCTAGGAGGAGTCCTTTCCACAGTATATCATAAGGTAAAAGCCTCTCATGAAGGTGAAATTTTCACCATCAACACCGAAGGTGGTAAGGTTGTCTCAACAATCCAAGAAATCGTTAAAGAGGTGGATGCCCCTACTAGATTCCAAGTGGCAGTTCTCTATGAGGACTACATGGATCCTAAAATAGCTAGCATGTTCAAGAGAATGAACTTCATGCCTGGAATGGGGTTAGAAAAGAATCGGTAGGATATTGCGGAGCCGCCGGACTTCAAAGTTCAGAACACTCGGTGAGGTTTGGGATATTATGAAGAGGAAGACAAGGGCAAATCGAAGGGTAGGATGCTAGAAGATGTATTCGTCCAAGAGTACAAGCCTTACTCTAGGGAGCCCGAACCTGTTAGTGTAGCTAGGACTGAGATACTAGGGTTTGAGATTTTCAAGAACCTAATTATCGATAGGATGGTTGACCTGAGTATTAAGGAAGTCCGAGAGAAGGTTACCACCAAGATAGAAGAACTGAAGTTAAAAGAGCTCGCCACTCAACTAGAAAAGATAAGCCAAGAGGAACTAGCTGCTCTTATTGAGAATAATATCATTGATATTTTTTATGATGATGATGTAATAGCGTCTAACATTTATAAGGACAATGCTTCTTTTCTCTTTAAGATCAATGATATGAACAATTTTGCTTACTTATATGATGTTCTTCCTCATGGTATTGTGCATTTTGATAACCATGACATGTGCATGTTTAATATCAATTCCATACAAATTGATTCATTTAATTTAGGCACAGATGCAAATCCACATAACATTCTGATAGCTCAAAATATAACTCTTAAAGAGAGGAGAGAATTTGAGAAAATGATAGAAAAAAGAAAGGCGGTATTTGCTTGGTCCTATGACGACATGCCAGGTCTAAAGTAGAAGATGAGGAGATTGAGGCTAGAATGGGCAAAGAAAATATGAGAAGAGGTTACTAAGTGATATGCATCATTTTATACATATTTACATGCCCAATTGTTTACATCTTTGTGCATAGTTATCTTGTTTTATGCCAGAATCACCTGTGTTTTGGTTCCTTTCACGTTTCAGGTCATTATCGAGGGACATTATCAGTAATCGAGGGAAATATGTGCAATTACGGACCAGAATCCATCAAATTGAGCAAGGACTAGCATTCCAAGGTTGAGCATGACTTGGACTCTGGCCGTACTGAACTATCAAATAGTTGCCTTTCAAGAGTGCCATTTTGGCCAGTTTCCAAAGCCACCACGGCCCGTGGTGGCTCAGCACCGGCTAGGGCATGACCAGGAAAAAGTCGCGAGTTGCGGAACGCGGAGGTCCAGCACGGCCTGGACTCCGCCCGTGCTGATCAGCACAGGCTTGACCACGACCATGCTGAAAGAATTATATAGGAAAAAACGATTTGCTGAATTAGGGTTCGATTTTCTGACTTGATTTTATATATACAAGCTTAAACCATCTTCTTCTAGACTTCAATGCTCGACCTTAGAAGATCATTTCATCTATTGAAGAAATGATTACAATTGTTTTAACATCAAACTGAAGATAAAGATAAGATTTGGGAGCATTCAAGAGGCAAATTAGGGTTTATCATTCTGAATTGGGAATTTAGGGTTTTTCATCCAACTTGAAGAAGAAGGGTGTACATGCCTTCAATTTACTTTTCTGAATCTATTCTTTACTTTGTGTTGCTTATTAGTATGAGTAACTAAATTTGTCAAACCCATTGGGGTTCTTGTGTTGTTGGATTGATTTTAATGCTTATGAGATTTTGATTATCAATGCTTGTCTCTTATTGCTTTCATTATTAATGAGAAATCACTTTATTCATGAGACGTTGTGAGTTGTGGTATTCAGATTGCTTTATATAATTGAGAAATTCATTTATTAATTGGAAATTTGAATAGTAAGAGCTGGTTAATGATCACTTAGAGATAAGGGTAATTGACTAGCCGGATTAAGAATTAACAAAGCTTAATATAGACGGGTTAAAGCTTAATGCTAATTGAATAATCAATCGTTAGGAAGAGATTCGAACTTTAGGTTATTAGGTTTAGGAATTCAGTTATCTCGAGAGGGAGACCAAATTCAGTTAAGAATTCGTCCACAGGTAATTGCAATTGGTAACAATATAATCTCTATCTTCATTAAAATCCAACTAGCTTAGGTCCCCTAGGGTTTGCTTTCTCATTCGATTGTTTTCCTAAATCCTTTCAGATTATTTGACACCTAGTTAATCATTTGTTCATATTTAATCATAGCATAATAACTTCATCAATTTTGTTAAAGTTAGATGAAAACATAAGACGCTGCAGTAGGTCTAGGATCACTCTTTCCCAAGAATACGACCTTGATACTCACCATTTGTGCTAGTCTACATCGATAGGTTCACTGCCTTAGATTTTAGCTACACAATTAGCTTATCAAGTTTTTTAAACTACCTGAAATGGATAAACAGCAACCAAAGAACACAAGAATAAATACAATACTAAAGAATAAATAAAAAAAAATGAAAGGACAAAGAAAATAAAAATGGGCAAAGAAAATACGAGAAGAGGTTACTAAGCAAGTTACAGCTAATTTCCTTGATGTGGTTGACTATGGCAGTATAAGGCTTTTCAACCTAATCGGGAATACGCTAACTAATCACTGAGACTAGCATGAAGATGAGAGTTGCCACCCGGGTAATCACCGGGACACTTTTACTAATGAGTGGCATTTCTCATATTTCATATGGAAGCTTACGCCACATAGTCTAGAGATGTATCTGGAAGCCAACTTCCTTATTTGTATATATTAGTCTTTAATTTTATTATTTAACAAATTATTTCCTATAAATGCAAAAACTTTATATGCAAGCATGCCAAACAACAGAAAATACACCTAAGTCTAGCCTAGTTTAGTCAAACCCAGCCCACATTAGAGTTGTTGATTTAGTCTACTAACCAATTATACGTAAGGCCCACCTGATCTAGCCCAATTATATATTATGCTGTTTGGATTCCAGTCTTTAGACCTAGTGGACTAATTATTATGAGAAGGCCCATTCATTGTGATCTCAATCCTAACTAAGCTCAAACCCTAAGTAAACATGCCAAAGTCCCCTAATCTACTTGGATTTTAGGGTTTCAGGCCCGGTTAAGATTGATTAGCCTATTAGACTACCAGATTCATATTGGATCTACTTTTAGCCCTAAGTTTATATGGCCCATTTTAATCATTCACTCATATAATCATGTAATTAGTTAACATACAATAAACAAAAATAAACAAAATAAAGCAGAAAGAAAAATCCTAATTATATTACAACCCGACGTACAACTACGATTGCGAAAATAAAAAGACCTAAAACTATACAGAGGTCGAAAGTACATCAAAAAGTACAAAAAAGTTGTTTGGCACAAACAACTGATCGATTTTAGGGTCCTTAGGCAAGCTTCATCGAGTTTTCTTCGATCGCCAGCACAATCTCGCATCCCTAGAGCGATTTTTACATATATAAATGTTAAAAATTAATTAGAATGAGATAAAATAGATTAAAAAATTAAAATAAAAGTTACAGAAGCCAATCAAAACCCTAAATCTCATAAACTAACAGAAGGCAATCAAAACAAAAGAATCATGTCTTATCAAATCAACAGCTCTACAAGTGAAGTTGGAAAGCAAAGTTGTTATTTTTTAGTTTATTATCTTTAATTTGGTTGAATCCTTGTGCTTTGTGATCTTATAATCTTGTAATGATTCTAAATTCTTTGTTTTCTTTTTTGGAGATTGCACTTTTGATGAGGAACAACTAAATCATTGATGGGGGCTGTGGGTTCTACTTTGAGTTTAATTAATTTGAAATCCTTTTGTATTTATACTCAAGTTTTCTGTTATAATTGCTACTCTCTTTTGTTTGGCCAACAAATAAGAATGTATGTCTTACTAGTGTTGTGAATTAAGAGGTTTGCTCACTAGGTGCTTGATGAAATGCCAACCTTATAGGTTTGCTAAGTGGAGATGCATTTCAACTCTAAGTGTCACCTCTAAACCTAATTGCAATTGTTGGATTTTCAAATTCTTGGGATTATGGGTATTTTTGAGTGAATAGGTGAGAGATTCCCTCAACAGAATGAGTGAATCCTCTTGGAGATTGAAGATAGGAGTTCTACACTTAGAGATGAGTGTTGACTTATTAATCTTAGGTGGGTGAAGCACTATAGATTTAGAGCATTTAATTAACTTAAGTAAAATCCAATAGGATCTTAGTGAGACCATTAAGCTCTATACAGAAGCAGCAACTGCAGCAAGGCATTCCAGAAAGAGGTCTGACACCCAAAGATCAACTACAGCTACTCATGAACAAAGTGTGAAAGTTTGTAGCCAGACTTCAACAGCTATAAAGGCAAAAGAGAATGTGACTGTGTTTGAAAGATTGTCTCAAAAAAATGCAGCAACTAATATATATCAGTTAGTTCGAAAGGCAAAGAGAAGGTGGTAGCTACAAAGGCAAAGGCTAGTAAGAATGCAAATTTGGTGATTCAAGAAGGGCAACATGTATTGTCAAAGCTAATGCAGAAGTTTAAGAAGTTGCCTTAGAGAAGTTGCATTATTGTGTTTTTGTAATTTTAGAGTTGCACGGAACAAAAATGTCATTTTATTTTTATCAATTAGTTTGCCTTAATATTAGTTGTTTTATGTGTTTGTCTTTTCCAAAGACGTATGTTTTCTAAACCTCATGATTTTTGTAAGGATTCTATATTATAGTAACGTTAAAAGGCTGTTTATTGCCTATTTTATGTGTCCAAATGTGAAACCAATAAACATATGGCTCCACATGTCTGTCATAATAACTACAGGTTCATTTTACTTCATAAAAGCCATAAGAAATACATGCAAAATATCTATAAAAAAACAAAATACAAGAGAAAAAATAAGAGCTTCATTGCATAATCAATTACAAAAGTTGGTAATTCATTTCACCATTCATTACAAGGTTCAACCCCACCCGTCTACTACAAAAACAAATCATACACCTTGCTACATCAACCATAAAGCTTGTAACCGACCATGAATGCAAGGAATTCTAGTCAATTGCCAACCTCTGCAAGTGCAACTCCTGTCTGGCAGAGACACCACAAACTAATCATCAAACATCAAACTTCCCTTCATATTTTCCAGCTTTTCAATCATTCATTACAATGTTCAACCATACTATAGAAACCGAACTTGAAAAACATCAAACTTCGCTTCATATTTTGTTCAATCGTTAGTGTAAGAGCACAGCTCCGCCCCAATTGTCAAACTTCCTCTTATTCACCCAATTGTCAGGACGGCTAAACAAAACACAGCTCTGCCCCTACATGAGCAAATTGAAATGAAATCAGCATATATTGTTCAATCTTCCGAAGTAAAACAACTAAACCCTAACATTACTAACAAAGCTTACCTCACTGTACGACCAACCTCGTAACAGACGCCTTAGATTTTTCGTTGTCCCTGATATCATTAGCTTCGCTGGTCTCTCACATTCACAAGATGCTACTTCAGTCCCACATAAATACTATCGATTATTGACAACAGAAGATCTTGATGATGCCCTTTGCATTTTGCATTAATTGGTTAAAGTTTCTAAGTGAAGAAGAATAATATCGAAGTGGTCATGAGAGGAAGAAGAAAACCCTAAGTTTTAATTCCCTTTAGAAATTAGAATTGGGGAAAAAATTGAGAAAATCTTGGTAAGAAATTGTGAGTTTTGAGGTCTTCAAGTCCTGAGTCATGTAGGCCAACATTTATTGCCACGTGTGGACGCCATGTCATGAGTGGCATGCGCCAAAACGCTTGTAGGTAGATATGATAAAATATGCAAACATGGCGGACCAAATTGATAAGTTTTAAAGGTGAAGGTTGATTCGCGAAAATGCTCAAAGGTTAGGGCATCTGGCATTCATTTTCCCTAAAAAAAACATGATTTAAATGTCCCGAGTTTTAGTTTAAAAGCATATTTATTCCGCAGCCCAAACATTAGGGGCAAAAATGAGCATTTTCCCAATTCTTATAGACCTAGGGATGGCAATAGATCAAATACTTCTAAAGTATCTACTTTATCCAAACGTAATAAAATGGATTTAAAAAGTATATAAGGCGAGTTTAAATTTAATTTTTAATAACCGTGATGAATTTAAATAGAATTCGAATTTTCTATTCGCCGATAGCAAGAATCCATTTAATATTAATATTTTACTTTTAGTTTTAGATTTTTCTTTGATTGAAGTTTTTATAAAGTTCTTTTATCCAATTAATATTTTTATTTTATTATAATAGGATATTTGATTAATTTAATTTTTTAATTTTATTAATATATAAATTTATTAAGCGGATATCCATTTAGTTACTTAAATTTATTTATGTAAATAGATTTTTAACAGATAAAATATCCTTTACTTGGTTAATACCTATAAAATATATTTATAAATTTAAAATATAATCCAATCTGAACCAATTCAGATAGTATGCAGATAGCACTAATTAGATATGAAATAGATACTAATAACGAAATTAAATTTTTAAACGAGTTTGGAATAGGTACTAGATACCTCTTATTAGGTGAGTACTATATTAAGCTATACTCCTGAGATATTTGTAGTTATCCCTTGAGATAATACCTCAAGTGTTACAGTCATTTGTGTATTTCTAAGTGAAAAAATATCCAATATATAAAGCAGCTCAGAAAAAGAAAAATTTATTCCACTTATTCAGTAAGGACATTGAAATTTTTATTAAGGGACTATAAATTTGACATTTTGGCATTTTCTATAAAACTATGTTATTTATTCCTTTTTAAGTGTTGCTAAACCTCAGCCAGCATATTCATAGAAAAGAATGCTAATAAAAAAGAGTGATACTGCAAAAGTTGTCGAGGAAAAGCTAAAATTATGGATGAATTCAGAGATCAACTTATGCATTACTGAAGCTTGGGCTAATCATGTGCTTTCCGATGTTCTATTGAAATGTCAATCCCCATCCGAAAGAGATCTTCTCGCAGCACCTTCGCATTTTTGAAATGTAGGCCAATAATACCAACTTCAGTTGCAGCCTCTACATTTCTCTGCCTGTATTGATCATATGCTGTACATTAGTTGGTGAAGCTTGCAAATTAGCTTACATGTTAGGTCATCTAAGGATATTCGTGTATATGAGGAATTAAAGACACACATGTCCTCTAAAGAGTTTATTTGAAGGCAGCTACATTCAAACTTCACACAGAAGCAATAAAGAGAACTAGCCAGAATTGCTTTTGAAACACTCATGTAAAACAAGAAAAAATGGAGTTGCTATAAAGGGTGTAAGGTGATATTGTTGTCATTGCTTGAAAACGAATTAATGAACTATTGCAATTTGCGGGTTAGCACAAAATTTTCAAAACTAAACTTGGACTAAATTTACCATATGCAGGAGTTATCATATGAGCTCTTTGAACTTCCATAACTCGCACTAGTTTTGTTCATGTCCTATTGACTTAGAACATTTTGCTAATTGTTTGTCAAAACTCACGATAGCAGTGGACGATACAGTTCAATACAATCTGATAGAGATTGATACTGTTATAGTGATTTCGATACCGAAACGGCACAAAATACCATTATGTAAAACCTGCAGTGGAGCCTTACTAAAAATGTGGATATCTACCATTTTTGACTTTAACTGGAATATGAAGGCTTGTGATTATATGAATTGAGGAATTCCTACAAGTCATGAACTATATATATATGTATATTTTTTCTTTTGACTTCTAAGAGAAAGAAGGGTGAAGCTTGTTCACCATTTTGTTAATCTCTTTCATGACCATTTACTTCAAGATACTTACCTAGCCGTACTAGTTGTAGCACTAGTAAGAATGACTGGAAAAGACACCTGCCTAAACATGAAATTGCAATTTGTATGATCATCCATAACATAAATTTCAGTCAAAAGAGAGGAAAAAAATACCTGTCATCAACAAATATGCAGTTTGTTGGATCAACTTTAAGATTTCTCAGCACTTCTAGATAGAAAGCAGGGTCAGGCTTTCTCTTTCCTGAAATGGAAAGTAGATCAAGATCACTTTATTCAGTTAATTCAGTTAATTTCAACTTTCTGAAGGATGAGTCATAAATAAAAATGTAACCACTAAACATATAAGCAACAAAAGGAAGGAATAGAAAATCTACATTGAAGTAATGCCTCTCAAAAGGGCGCATGCAAACAAACAAACAATCTTCAAAATAAGCATTTATATCACATTCATAAACAAAGTTAGATTCGAACACCCGAGAAGTTCTATCCTGGACTGAGTCTTCCTGCACCATGCTCACATGGAGTGAATCTCACACTATAAGTGAGGTCCAGTCATGCAAGTGTAGCCAATCATGCACCTGGTCCAGGCAAGAACCATGATATAAGCAGCACTACAGGGCAAATGCAGGCAATATTTTATAAATGAAGCAATAATCAAAGTTTGATGGTGTCTAATTAGATGAAATTCAATCATAGTTATTTTGACCAAGTCAAATAGCATTCTTTATCTTCCTTGAAAGTAGCAAATCAATGAAGTAATAAACTGCCAATTAACAAGGATAGCAGATTGCCAGAATGTACATCTACACTCATATTTGAACAACAGCAAAAGGAATAACTTCACAGATCAATGGAATTGAACCAAGTTTCTGTCTCAGCTACTTGTAATTAAGAGGCAAAACCAAAACATGCATGTGCACACTCAAACATAGATGGCAGAGAAACATCAAGCCAACGGACATACCATATAGAGATGAACAGAACATCCAGGATAAGTATGTTGAAACATTTAACTTCTCCTCAATCATCGTGTGCCTGTGAATCACAATCTGAAAAAAATGATGAGCCATTTCACCACATGAGCAATAATATGATAAATCTATTTCATCCTACCAATTGGGATAATTTGTAAAAGCATGCATCTCATAGTTATTTTGTTTTAAATCACAAAGCAAGTCTTCAACACCATCCATGTAGGAATATCCTCTGCTCATACAATTTTTGAGCCCTGTAAAGACAAATGATGAAGACAATGAAGTTCGAATTTCTATAGAAAAGGCAGAGATATTAAAACTTGCAGCATGTATAAGCAGCATATTTAAAATCACAAAGTAAATATAGGAAAACAAAAATGTTGCACCACAACCTCCATTTTGTATTTAATGGGGAGATCGGAGCTCATTTTGCATGCTAGAATGAATGAGATAGAAGAAGTGGCTAAGTAGTTTAAATATAAACTGTAAATTGCATATTACAAAATTAATTGTGATTTTCTGCAAATGTTATAGCACCTTCAACCACAGCCAGTGAGCCAAAAGCAGAATGCATCATGAATCATAATAATTCTGTGAATGACTAAAAAGAAAATAACCATTAAATTGGAAGAAAGAGCATGAAATAAAGATTTGACTTCATTACCACTGTGCTCTTAGTAGTAGTGGGAAAGCAACGTTTGAAGCATAGCACATTGTTGAACTTTTACAAGCATGTGAGGCCATGGCTAGCAAAATCCTAAATAAATATTGCACACTGAGTGGAACTTTTAGAAATATGTGACCATGACAAACAAAATCCTAAATCAGTGATCGGTATTAACATGTGCACTAGTCGTAGACATAAAATCCATAATCATGCAAAAAAGGATACTGGCAAAAATTACAAACAAGTGGTAGATTGTATTACAGAAACCCAAACAGCATAATAAATCACTTGGACATCTGCTAACTCAAAACTTTTGGTTAAAATATAATAGCAATTGTATAGTCAGCAAAGTCAGATAAATGAAATAAAATGCTAACCAACACTAACAAGATCAATGAAAACATAAAATCTCCTAAAGCCAAGTCCTCAACCTTCCAAATCAAAAGGTCTTCCATCTTTGAAGAATTTTTTGGACAGCTCAATCTGAAGGAGAAAAAGTAAAAAAATTTGCTCAAAGATTGACATGAAATAATTAAAAGGAATAATAGTACTGGCAAGGAAGTTCAACTAAGGGATTCATTAAGATCACGCAATATATTTAAGATTTAAATTCATCAGCTTGTCTATGGGAGCCATCAAGCAACCGAAGGTGACACAACAAGTCATTCATTTCTAGTAATCCTCTACCATGTTTGACAGCATTTTTCACAGAAAACTGCATTTGCAATAAAGCTCCCTCATTTTCAAAATAAATGAACAAATCCTCTAAACTCTAACGAGAGGTCTCCTTCAAATTACTTCGAAACCCTCCATTCAACTTCCTATTCAGTCTTTTATGCCATAATTGTGCACATAAACCTTAATTCCAGTCAAACAACCATTTGCCAAGGACCACGTGAAATCAAATCATAATTTCCAACAGAATCTTGAAAATTAGAGAAACAAAAAGGCTATATAATGCCAGTAATGCAAGATGAGCAATTTGCAAATTACTGAACAGAGTTACATTTAAAACTTTCCAGACCAAAAGTGTGATGTTTAACATTCACTTTTGGTGGTTTAATTACAGATTAGAGTTCAACAACATTTAATATTGAGCCCTTAATTCACTAAAACAGTTAAGATGCCTCAATACCAAGATCTAATAACCCACATATTTAAATTCTGAACCAGTGAAGAGTACCTCATCAATAAACCCCTTTTCAAACTCTATCCATGCGGTTGGGTCCTTGCATTCTATCAGTTCTTCGAAAGACATCCTGAGGATAAAAAAAGACCAAAAAAAGAGAACAGGGTACTAAAAGAACTCGAGATTGATGATCATAGAGCGAGATTGAAGAAAATAAAAGAGGTGGAGAAAGTACCCAAAGAAGTTAGGGATGTCATGGTAAAAAGGGTCGCGGACGATGGTGTCCATTATATCAAAAAGGAGGATGGGGAGCTTTCTACCGCCACCTTTCTTTGAAGTGAAGGAAACATTGGAAGTCGTCTTGTTTGAGGAAGTTGGCCTCAGAGCCATTTTGGTGGAGAGTCTTGAAGAAGACAACGGGGTTGCAGCGGTTACTCTCAGGACCAATGCCATTTCTGTATCCAAAATGACTTTGTAGGATGTTTATGCCTTGAAAAAATAAATATCCAAACTTTTTCTAAAGTTTACACAACAACCTAATGAAAAGAAGAAAAAAAGAAAATAAAGGAAACATTTCAAAAAAGAAAGATTTTTCCATCTTAAATGGGAACACCTTAACCCTGGTTTGGACAATAAAGTTACCACCTGAATAATTACATTTTTAATATCTTTGTTCTTGGATTTTCTAGAAAATATGGCCACATTTAGAAATAATTTTAAAACTAATTTTATTTGTGATGTATTTTACCTATAATTTTATTATTTAATAATTTTAATAATATATTTTTATTTTTTTTTTATTTTTATTACTTAATAATTTATTCACTATTAATACATCATAGCATAATTATAGCCTATGTATAAAAGGTATAATATTAAATCACCTAGGTCTATTTAATTTTTTCATTTTTAATTGTATCATTTTCTTAATTAGCCTAACAATTTGTATACAATAATTATGATTGTTATTTTAATTTAAATAAATGAATAAATTAATTAATTATAAAAATAAATAAATAAAAAATACAACATATACAATTAATCTATTTAAATAAATAAAATAAATAATTATAAGAATAAATAAAAAGAATATACGCTCTTAATTTAATTTAAATAAAGAAATAATTATAAAAAGAAATAAAAGAAAGATAGTCCATTTTATCTACTTAATTTTAATTTAATAATTTCTAAAAATATTAATGTCAACATCCATTTTCCGGATCTAGATATTGAGAGAATTATGATAAATTCTATGAGAAAAGTTACTATTTTTCTCAAGTTTCGGAGACTGAGGGCAGGCGAATCCGAGATTATGATATGAGAAGACTTAGAATCACTTTTCTATTACTAATTTGAATTTAATTGTTAGAAAAAATTAAGTTTGAGGGTAAAATGACAGTTTCTACAAAATCAAGAACTTAATTACAAAAATTTCAAACTTTTTTGCTCTCTAGAGCTAATCGGCTCTGCGTAGAGCTGAATCAGCTCTCCACAGAGCCGATCGGTTCAACATGTGCTAATTGGTAATTTTTTACAATCTAATATTGTTTTTATATATATTTTGACTATTAAACGTCTAAAATAAATTCATAGAATGTCTTTTATGATAATTATTGAAGATTTTAAAGATTTTTATTAGATATTTATCGATTGATATTAAGAAAATCTTTAAAAACACCTAAAAACTTATCGTTCTATTTCCTAACTCTAGCTCTGTATATACATCATTAACTCCTAGGTCTATGGTTACCGATTAATAGTAATTAATTAACATCACTAGCCGCCTGAGCTAAAAAAACCCTACATTCCAAAAAGCACATAAGGTTTTCTTGAGAGTCACTAAAAAAGCACTATACAATTTTAGAACAACAATAATTTTCTTGAAATCTCAAGTAGCACTGGATTCTTAACCCATCTTCGATTCAACCGCTTCATCATCTCCTAAAAACTCGCAGAACAACCATCTACGATGATAACCCGAGGGTTCCCACACATCCAGCATCATCGATAGCTTCTTTTCCATTAGACTCGTTCTTGTGATCTTTTATGATTTTAGGAACATGATTAGATTTTGTTTATTATTTTTCATGTGTTTTAAATGATTAGAATGAGATTTCTTATGACTCAACATACTTATAAGCTGTTGGAAATTTAATCTAATAATATGAACATGCTAGGAATTGAATCTGATAATAAGAACATGTAGGGTTTTGAATCTGATAATATTGTCTGCTTTGGCTTTTAGATCCAATTAGTCAAATGATTAGGATTGCATGCTAGATTAGTAATTTCTTCATATTTCAATAATTAAAATTGGTTTTAGGGTTCCATGATTAAAATCTAAAATTTTTCGTTTGTATCTACTACTTGTCTTATTTTCTAGGATTTTGCATGATTTCTTTAGGGTTTTCATTTAATTCTATATCTTTTTATGCTTTCCATCTAATTTCTTGCATTTCTAATTGATTTTTTATTTTCTATGCATATGGAGTTGGCTCTAGGGTGATCAAATCGAGGAAAAAAACTGCCAAAAGTGTGAATCAAAGCTCTAGAGTCGATCGGCTCAATGTAGAGCCAAGTTGCCTCTACATTGAGCCGATCAACTCTATACTCAGAGCCGATCGGCTGTACACCTTCCAGCTCTAATTTTTTTAATTTTTGATATTTTTTTAGATGTTTATATACTGTACTTAGGTTTAGATGTTCTTTTTTCAAATTTTTTAGTTGTAAGCAGATTGTAATAGTTAGATTTGCTTTCTACATTTTACTTTTCTATCTTATTTTGATGTATGCCAAATATATGATTAGAAGATTGCCTAATTAAAACTGGACACATAGACATTAGGCTTTAAAATTAAACCTGGCATAAAAATTATTGTCCATTAGGTAAATTAATGGTGATTGGGCTGAAATTCTAAAATCAACATAGATCTAATGGGCTTTGTCATGTTTTAGTTAGGTTAACTAGACCATATTAGATATAAAATCACCTAATTAAGCCTTATCATAAAAAGTAGTCTATTTAGGTTAAAAGGCTGGAATTCAAAGCATAATTTGTAATTGGGATAAACTAGGTGGGCCTTGTGTTAGCACCTATTTTCCGGATCTAGATATCGAGGGAATTACAGAAAATCTGATGTTGAAAGTTACTGTCTTTCTCGAGTCTCGGAGATTGAAAAGGGGTGAATCTGAGGAAAAAATGGGATTAAGTGGACTTAAATTACTTTTCTAGAATCAATTTGGACCCAATTGATAGAAAATAAAGTTTAAGGGGTAAGATGGTAGTTTTCACAAGTTGAGATACTAAACTGTCAAAACTTTCAAAACTTTTTGATCCTTAAAGCCAACAGGCTCTATGCACAGCCGAATCAACTCTACACAGAGTCAATCGGCTTAGCATAAAGCCGATTGGCTCTCAATAGGTTGATTGGCTATTTTTTTAATTTTCACACCATTTCAGGTGCATTTTCAACATAAAAATGCCAAAAATTAATAAAAGTAAGCTTCTAGAAGATATTTATAATAATTATTAAATTTTTTTAATGTTTGTTGATGATAATTGTTTAAAATAAAAATAAAATCTTTTTTATTTTTTGATAGTAATCTTATAAAGGAGAGATAATTAAAGATTATTTATTTTAATAAGTCAATAATTATCAATTCTTCCTAGGGTTTCCTAACTCTATTCTTATAAATAGAAGAGTATGGCCTACATCTAGGGTTAGCAACACACATCTAGCTACACGCATTAAGCAATCACACACTCAGTTAGCAAGAAGCATCGATATATACAGAGAAACCCTATGCAACCCACTAAGAAAGAACTCCAGAATTAGGAAACCCACAAAAAGATCGACATAAACTTTTAAAAACCCAAAAAAGGAAAAACTGGATTCCCATCCTCTTTTTGATTCAATAGCTTCCTCATCTCCTGAGACTCATAAAACGACGAGTAACGTTGACAACTTAAGGGTTTCCCTACATCAGCATTATCAATATCTCTCTTCTAATTGCTTCAATTTCTTTTTCTTTTTTATGAAAACATGTTAGGAATATCTTTTTATGATTATTTTTTGTAACCACATAATTAGATTAAGATTTCTTTATTACTGAACATGATGATTTTATAAGATTTTAAAACCTGATAATAAGAATACATAGGATTTTGAACCTGATTTGATTAGATTTTAAATCTAATTACATAATTATATTATATGTCCTCTTTTTTTTATTATACATGTTCTAACCTTATTCTTTTCCTCCTGTGCATGTAAAAAATCGATTCTAGATGCGAAAATCGAGAAGAGACCGAAGGAAACCCCTGCAAGACTCTAGAGCCGATCGGCTCTATGCATTATTAGCCAAATTTTGGAGTTCTCAATGTATTTTGGCAATTTCTTAATTGTAACTTAGTTTTTTAGGTTTTATTTACATTTTTAGTTGTAGGTGGATTGTAATAATTAAATTTATTTCTTGCTTCTTTATTTTTGATTTTTTTTTACCTGTGATGAGTGCCCAAATACATGTTATATGGTTGCCTAAGTAAAAATGGACAGATAGACTTAGGACTTCAAATTAGACTTGGCATGAAAACTGTAGATTATTTTATTAATTAAGATAGTAATTGGGCTATAATCTAAAATTCATACATACTTAATGGGTTTTGCCATGCTTAATTAGGTTAAAATTGGGCCATATTAGACTTAGGGTCACTAAATTGGGCCTTCCTATAAAAGTAGTTAATTAGACTTAAAAGGCTAGAAATTAAAGCATAACTTGTAATTAGGCTAAACTAGGTGGGCTTTATACATAATTGGCTAGTAAATTAGGTTACTAACTTTGAGTATTGGGTTGGGCTTTAATAGAATGAGCAAGACTTAGGTAGACCTCACATGCTTTAGTGCTTGATGTGTAGAAATATTATGCTGCATTGATAGGGAATAGCCTGTTAAACACTAAAATTAAAGGCAAATATACACAAATAAGGAAGCTGGCTTCTGGATCCATCTCTGGATTTGTGACGTAAGCTTCCTTATAGAATTGAGAAACGTCACTCATTAGTAAAAATATCCCGGTTACCCGGGTGGCAACTCTTGTCTCTGCTCGAGTCTCTGTGATTAGTTAGCGTGTTCCTGATGGGTGCTACTCGTGTTAGCTACAATCTAAGGCAGTGTACCTATCGATGCAGTCTAGCACTAATGGCGAGTATCAAGGTCGTATTCCTCGGAAAAGCGAAAGCCCAGAGTTACTTCTTTGTTCTTTGTTATATTAACCTAAAATGGATGATGAATAAATTCTAAACTAACTATTAACTACGAGCTAAGTTCTAAGGGAGATGCAGAAGTAATTGATAAGTGAAATAATCAAGACAAGAAGACAAACCCAAAGGGAATCTAAACTAGTTGGCATCCGAACAAAAGATAAAGGATCAGTGAGTCTAATTATGCTACCCGTGGATGAATTCTTAACCGAATTCAGTTTCTCTCTCGAGATAACCGAATTCCTAAACCTAATAACCTAAAGTTGGAATCTCTTCCTAACGATTGATTCTTAAATTAGCATTAAGCTTTAATCCGCCTCTATTAAGCTTTGTTAATTCTTAATCCGGCTAGTTAATTATCCTTATCTCTAAGTAATTATTAACCAGTTCTTGTTATTCAAAGTTCCAATTGCCAAACGGATTTCTCAATCTCATAAAGCAATCTAAACATCACAATTCACAACGTCTCATGAATAATGCATTATTTTATTAATACTGAAAACAAGAAGAATACAAAACCAACTCAAACAATCCAACAATATAATATCAAGCCAACATAGTAAAGAAATCCCAATGGATTAAATCAGTCTAGCTAAACATGTTCATGTTTAAAACAATCTAGGAAATCAATTACAATGAAAGAATAATGAAAATAAAACATGTACACCCTTTTCTCTCGAATTGGATGAGCGAGCTCCAAATCCGGATCTACACTTTGATTAATCTCCCAAACTGCTTCTTGAATTGCTCCACTCTGTTTTGCACTCGGAATCTTTCGATTTCGGGATTTTTACTCACTATGACTCTCTCGCACTCGCGATTGTGCGAGAAACCGAACCGACCACTAGGGCTCAATGTCACTCTTTTCCCCCTCCTCCTTTCTAAGGAAAATTCATTTTTCTTATATATTTAACTCAGCACGGCCATGTTCAAGGCCGTCTTTGGTAGCCAAGTCGGGCCGTCCTGGTGGATCTCACCAAGTAGGGTTTCACCACGGTAGTGTTCCTCCGTGTTGGCCACCACGGGCCGTCTTGAAGGCCGTGGTGGCTACCAAACCGTGCCCAAAGTGCCAATTTCAAGAATCAAAGCTAATGGTTGAGCACGGCCAGAGTCCAGGCCGTGCTCAATGTATGCATTGCGGGCTCTTATCCGATCTTGATGAATTCTCGTCCGTTTCCGCATGTATTAATCTATAATTGCTTAAACAACGATGATGGTCCTATAAATGTTCTTGAAATGCAAAAGAACACAAAACACGGGTGATCTGGGAATAAAAGCACAATAATTGCTAAGAACATACGCAATAATATGCAAGCAAATATGTGTAAAACTATGCTTATCAAATTACCCCACACTTAAGCTATTGCTTGTCCTCAAGCAATTAACAACTCACCTCATAAAACTAAAGTTAGCAATTCCTCTCAGTTTATGCCCCTAGTCCACAACAAAGAGTATTCAACACATCTCAAAGGATACTTAATCATAAATCAAATTACAAATCATTAACAAAGAATGGAAATAATATTAATGCATGAGTAACTTAAATGACAACTCAACACAAACATCATGAACAAATGCCTCACAGGGATCACTCAAGTCGCTCAAAGTGTATATTAAGTGAATAACAAATCCCTCAAAGCAAATGCACAAGACCCGCTCACCATAAGCTTGCTTATAAATCATATCTTCGCTACTGTGAATAAGTAAATACCAAAATCAAAGGGTCTTTACCAAGGTTGTAATGGGGCTAGGGTAAAGGTACGGAGATTTGGACAGAAGTATGAAAATGCTGAAATTCGTGTGATAAACAATAGTATATGCTCAAAGGATTAAATGCCTAAGATCACAAAAAGAATCATTCACTAAAATCCCTACTTCATAGAATAACGCTCGCAAATGCTCTAAATCCAATAAAAAGATAAATAATTAAAGAGATTTGTTTATTATATATTCTTTTTTTTTCTTCTTCTTTTTTTTTCTCTTTTTTTTTTTATAATAATGAACTAGCGACTTATTAGCGTACTGCATACAACTCGAATAAACATAAAGAATAACAAATACAAATTGGATCAAAGGGAGCATTTAAAATATCAAAAAGATTTAGTGAATTTACCAACATAACAACTAGCATTTTAATCCCACATAAAGTTGAATAAATCACAGAAAGAAATCCCAGCATAAGGGTAAAGGAAAGATAAATGTAAAGAATGGTATAATTGAAGTGTATAGGTGTAGATTATGAAGAAAAGGTTAAGGCTCAAAAACTGGCTAACTAATGGAAACATAAGGTGATAGGCTTTTGGTCAAATATGGTGAATCCTAAATCGCCCAAATCATCTCATGGTATTCACAATATTCATGTAACTTCAACACGCATTACAAAGCAAGTTCTAGAAGCAAAGTTAAGTACAATGTACACTCAAACAAGAAATATAAAGAGCATAAGTATAATGAATGCTCAACTGGCTCAAAATCTCACTTTCAGGTGTGGTATTAGGTGCAGTTGGTTCGCAACATCATTAATTGAATCATTATTTAAGAAACACATGCATATGATATTATCAACGTTCTAAGTTAAAATTCGACAATTCGAAAAACAATTAAATAACACCGGTTTAACCCGGCAGGGTTGATGTGTAAAACACCATAAATTGTTTTCCAAGGACAATGAACAACAAAGAAAAGTAACTACAATTCTATAAATCAAGTCATCAATCAGCTCAAAATTAGCATACTCAAGTGCATAAAAACACAATGTCCTAACATCTCCTAAAAATACACAACACCTAGCCATAACAATTAAAAATCCATATGAGAGATTAGGGTTTACCCATAAGCACCCCACACTTGAAGAACACAACGTCCTCGGTATAAAATGTTATGGATACCCCGCATGGAATGCTCAACTAAGAGAACAAAGGCAATACAATCCAAGTGCATGACATGTATGAAAAATAAAGTAAATAAATGCGGAAAAATAAAAGATCTAGGGGATCGCCTGATCATCCATCGAGGCCGATGTTGTGGAAATTGATTGCCTCCTCGGTGAGAATCAGAAATAATAAAATAAAGAAATAAAATCAAAACTGAAAATATGAAAACTAAAACTAATAAAATGTTTCAAAACAAAAGGTTAAAATATTAAAGATTAAAGATAAAGTTTGGGGTGCCTCCCAAAAGCGCTTCTTTTTTATGTGATGAGTCTTCTTAGCTGGACTCATGGTGAAAGGCAAATGGTGAGGATTGGCGACCATCCATCCTTCTTCCAAGCAAATGGCTTCAAATATCCGCTTAGAGGGATAATCGTCAACTTCCTCTTCCCGACAGTCAAGCAAGCTGCCAGTATGATGGGCAAAACTCGCTCCTCATATATTTGCACGTAGTCATGATGCTCTAGGGGCTCTTCCAATTTGAAAGCTAGAGTTTCAACAATTGGAAGGATCGATGGTTGGGCAATCTCTTCAGGAGTGTCGATGGTTTTCTTCAGTCCCTGACTTGGTTCACTTGCTAGGAGAAACTCGAGCTCCTCCAAGACTTCTTCATTGGACAACTCGTGCTCATCTTCCATCATCGAGGGGACTTGTGGAAAATCTACCAACAATTCCTCTAATCGCAACTCGGCATCATCAATCATACATTCACATTGATAGTCTTTCAGAGGGATCATGTTTGCCTCTTTCTTTTCTGGTTCTATCTCCATGTTCAAAGAGTCGTCCTGCACATAAGCATCATCGTCAAACATAATAGATAAACCAGAAAAATTCTCACCTGAACGCAAAGTGATGGCGCTCAAATGCTCCCTCGGATTCGATGGCGTTTGATGGAGTTTCCAATTGCTTTCACGCTAAGAATCGAAAGATCAAGCCTACTTGATGCTCTATGTTCTTAATCGAGGCTTGTTGATCTTCAAGTATCCTCTCATTTGTTGGAATCATCATCAAGACTTGTAATGAACCTCATCATCGTACTCCTCCGACACTAACTCTTCATCTTGAGTTGAAGGTGCAACATTAGGGCTACTTGATGTAGTTCTTTGAATTCCTAGTGGTTCTTGGCCATCTAAGCTCCATCCAAAGGGTGAATGAGTGCTCCACTCTTGATTGTAGGTGCTTCCATACGAGTCATTTAGCCAACTTCCGTATAATTCACATTCACGGTTATAAGAACAATGAGCAACATCACTATACAATGGACAATCATTACACACATGTAAACCACAACAAAATTCACAAAAGACTTGAGATGAAAGGATAGGAGAAGAGAGTTGATCGGTAGCCCTACAAAACGATTCCACTCGAGCATCTAAATATGCACGGGCATCCCAATTTTTAGCACTCTCTTGGTTCCTGATCCCATTTTCCAATGTATCATACAAAGAGTTTAAATTTAGCATTGAACCTCCTTATCATTCACTATATGAATCATAAACTTAAACTAAATAAATATGTACAAAGATAAAATAATTAAACAAATTAAAATAAAAATCATAAAATAATAAGAAAGAAAAGGAAGAAAAAAAAATGGCTAAATTAACAAATAGCAAATTTCACTCTAGTTTTCAAACATTCCTCGGCAACGGCGCCAAAAACTTGATGGGTGCTACTCGTGTTAGCTACAATCTAAGGCAGTGTACCTATCGATGCAGTCTAGCACTAATGGCGAGTATCAAGGTCGTATTCCTCGGGAAAGCGAAAGCCCAGAGTTACTTCTTTGTTCTTTATTATATTAACCTAAAATGGATGATGAATAAATTCTAAACTAACTATTAACTACGAGCTAAGTTCTAAGGGAGATGCAGGAGTAATTGATAAGTGAAATAATCAAGACAAGAAGACAAACCCAAAGGGAATCTAAACTAGTTGGCATCCGAACAAAAGATAAAGGATCGGTGAGTCTAATTATGCTACCCGTGAATTCTTAGCGAATTCGGTTTCTCTCTCGAGATAACCGAATTCCTAAACCTAATAACCTAAAGTTGGAATCTCTTCCTAACGATTGATTCTTAAATTAGCATTAAGCTTTAATCCGCCTCTATTAAGCTTTGTTAATTCTTAATCCGGCTAGTTAATTATCCTTATCTCTAAGTGATTATTAACCAGTTCTTGTTATTCAAAGTTCCAATTGCCAAACGGATTTCTCAATCTCATAAAGCAATCTAAACATCACAATTCACAACGTCTCATGAATAATGCATTATTTTATTAATACTGAAAACAAGAAGAATACAAAACCAACTCAAACAATCCAACAATATAATATCAAGCCAACATAGTAAAGAAATCCCAATGGATTAAATCAGTCTAGCTAAACATGTTCATGTTTAAAACAATCTAGGAAATCAATTACAATGAAAGAATAATGAAAATAAAACATGTACACCCTTTTTCTCTCGAATTGGATGAACAGCTCCAAATCTGGATCTACACTTTGATTAATCTCCCAAATTGCTTCTTGAATTGCTCCACTCTGTTTTGCACTCGGAATCTTACGATTTGGGATTTTACTCACTGCATGACTCTCTCTCGCACTCGATTGTGCGAGAAACCGAACCGACCACTAGGGCTCAATGTCACTCTTTTCCCCTCCTCCTTTCTAAGGAAAATTCATTTTTCTTATATATTTAACTCGACGGCCGTGTGAAGTCAGGCCGTCTTTGAAATTGTGGATCTCACCAAGTAGGGTTTCACCACGGTAGTGTTCCTCCCGTGTTGGCCACCACGGGCCGTGTTTCTCTGGCCACCACGGGCCGTCTTGAAGGCCGTGGTGGCTACTAAACCGTGCCCAAAGTGCCAATTTTAAGAATCAAAGCCAATGGTTGAGCACGGCCAGAGTCCAGGCCGTGCTCAATGTATGCATTGCGGGCTCTTGTCCGATCTTGATGAATTCTCGTCCGTTTCCGCATGTATTAATCTATAATTGCTTAAACAACGATGATGGTCCTATAAATGTTCCTGAAATGCAAAAGAACACAAAACACGGGTGATCTGGGAATAAAAGCACAATAATTGCTAAGAACATACGCAATAATATGCAAGCAAATATGTGTAAAACTATGCTTATCAGTTCCCTATTATATTGAAAAGCCTTGCAGTGCCGTAGCCGCTAAAGACACTTGGGTGTGCGCTCACAATGGTGACTCCATTGGGGATAAGAGAAGTTGATTCCAATGTATGTTTGTCTTTGATTTTATTATTTAACGGGTGATTCTTGCATCACACACTATCACACATTGTGCACATTGGTCCCTATAGTTCTGATGGCGTTAGTTAGTGGTTCTTTGATTCCACTCAAACCCTAGAATTGGGACACTAGCTAACCATCACTCACATGTAATGAGTGGATTTCCTTCCTCACATGGACCCTTGAATGGTGAGATGAGCTAAGGAAGAATACTTTTTACTTGTGGGAGCCTTTTATCCTTATCTAAGATTCAGATCACGGTAATGACAATAGTAACCTCTCTTAGGAATCCTGATGCTTGCTATTTGAGATGTTTCTCTTTATAAGTATTTAAGCCCAAATATTTGAAACACTTGGCCTAAAGACATGTGTAATCAAGCCCAAGGCTCAAAATATGTACTTATACTGAGAAACATTACCTTGTTTATTTTAGATATGCTTTTGAGAGGTTATGGCATGCACGTCGGACCTACTATCCCTTATTGGTAGGAAGCCCATGCCCAATATTCTATGAAAGAAAGACTCACTATGGACTCTGTGCGGGAGCAATAAGGTTGGAAAGATGCTTTGTATAATAATGTGTATGTCAACCCCTTTTCTTTTGTCCTTGTGCATAGGACGTGCATCATGCATCTCACGTTGCTCCAATTGCACCGGCTAATCCCTCTACTACTATTGACCCAGTGGTAGTTGTAACTGACTGCTACTACTGCCAATATTAATGCTGAGGACCTTGCTAGAAGCGGAGTGCCCCATAATTTCTAGGATTCTAATGAATATGTGTTGGACTAAGCCAAAAGGGAGACAACTCTTGCTACTAATGAAGTTGTAAGTGGCTTAAGTACTATGCAAGGCATACTAGAAATCAAATAGTTGGACTCGACCTATGATTTTGAGGAATTAGTGTTTGACTGGTGAGGACAAGCTGTCTGCAAAGTTCAGGATGCCTGAGATGAACAAGTTTAACTGGACTGGTGATCCAACAGTTCATCTAAAGTAATATGTAACCATCATGGGAACTACACTGCTGAGTAGGACCCAAATTGTCAAGCTATTTGTACTATCACTAGAAGAACTTATTGTGAACTGGTATCATGGTCTAGAAAAATCTGCCAAAGATGAATGACACGATCTGTGTAATTCATTTACTAAATAGTATAACTATAATACTCATTTGGAAGTCTCGATTAGAGATCTTGAGTCTACTGAACAGAAGCCAAACGAGTCATTCTCTGACTTCTTTACTAGGTAGAGAAAGAAGGCTGGGTTGATGAAGAACAAGCCTTCTGAAAAGGATCAAGTCCATATGATGGTCCGAAATGTTCTTCCTGGTTGGGTCGAAAGGCTTTAGATGATGATTTCGAAGACTTTTATGGACCTGTATGATGTTGGGCTTTAGGTTGAGGAAATTGAAAATGACAAAAGGAAGACTGTGCAAACCGGTGAAAGGCCGAACTATCATACTAGAGGGAGTAGAACTTTGGATGTGAATGTTGTCCAACAATTGAGGAAGTTCTCCAACTTCAGGCAACCTCTCTTAAAGATCTTTGAGAGGTTAGTGCAGAATGGCATGCTCCAACTAACAACCCTAAAAAATCCACCAAACCCAAATTCACCTGGCCACAAACCCAACACGTATTGCAAGTTCCACAAAGCACCCGACCACCACACAGACAACTGCTTATATGCATTGTTTTATACATGTTTATATGCCTAATTACTTCTATTTTTGTGCATAGTTATCTTGTTTTATCCCAGAATCACCTGTGTTTTAGTTTCTTTCATGTTTCAGGTGATTATCGATGGACATTATCAGTAGTCTAGGGAAATACATGCAAATACGGACCAGAATCCATCAAAATTGAGTAAGGGCTACCATTTCAAGGTTGAGCACGGCCTGGACTCTAGCCGTGCTGAACCATCAACACTTGACTCCCAAGAGTGTCATTTTGGCACGGTTTCTGAGCCCACCACGGCCTGCATCACGGCCCGTGTTGGCTCAGCACCGGCGAGGGCATGGCCTGGACTCTGCCCGTGCTGATTAGCACAAGCTTGACCATGGCCGTGCTGGGACAATTATATAGGCAAAATTGAATTATTTGGCTAGGGTTCAATTTTCTGACTTGATTTTTCACATACATGCACGAGCCACCCTTTTCCAGACTTCGATATTCGACTTTGGGAGACTATTTCACCTATTGAATGACGGATTCCATTAGTTGAAACATCACATTGAAGATCAAGAATGGATTTGGAGGCATTCAAGAGGCAATTTAGGGTTCATCTTTCAGATTTTTAGGGATTTAAGGCTGTTCATCTGACTTGAAGAAGAAGGGTGTACATGTTTTTAATTTATTTTTCTGTGTTTGTTCCTTACTTTGTGTTAGCATGAGTAGCTAAAATTGTTGAATCCATTTGGGTTCTTATGTTGTTGGATTGCATTTAATGTTTATGAGACTTTGATTATTAATGCTTGTTTTCTTCTTGCTTTCATTATTAATGAGAAATAGCATTATTCATGAGACGTTGTGAGTTGGGATGTTCATATTACTTTATGTGATTGAGAAGTTCATTTAGTAATTGGAAATTTCAATAGCAAAAACTGGTTAATGATTGATATGCATCATACTACACATGTTTTCATGCCCGATTGTTCACATTTTTATGCTAGAATCACCTGTCTTTTGTTTCCTTTCTCGTTTCAGGTCATTTTCGAAGGACACCATCAACAATCAAGGGAAATACGTGTGATTACGGACCAAAATTCATCAAATTGGGCGAGGACTAGCACCTCGAGGGTTGAGCACGGCCTGGACTCTAGCTGTGCTGAATTGCCAACTAGCTACTTCCAAGAGTGCCTTTTGGCATGGTTTCCGCACCACGGCCCGTGGTGGTCAGCACCAGCTTGGGCATGGCCTGGAAGAGGTCAACACAATGGAACCTTAGGCATCAGCACGGCCTGGACTCCGCCCGTGCTGACCAGCACAGGCTTGACCATAGCCATGCTGAAGAGAGTATATAGGCAAAATTTCAATTTTCTTGGAGGAGGCTCGATTTTCTCTGACCTAATTCGAGTATACACTCAATTCACTTGTCTTCTAGACCTCAATTGTCGACCTTGGGAGATCAAATTCATTAATTGAGGGAGGATTACACTTGTTTTCAACATCGATTTGAGGATTAAAACAACATTTGGGAGCATTCAAGAGGCAAATTAGGGTTTGATATTTTGGATTGGAAAATTAGGGTTTCTCATCCAATTTGAAAGAAAAGGGTGTACATGCCTTCAATCTTCTTTTCCTTATTTGTTCCTTATTTTACTTTAACTATGAACATGAGTAGCTAGATCTTTTGAACCCATTGGGGTCTTTATTGTAATGGATTGTGCTTAGTTGTTAGATTTGTAATTGCCTTTCTTGTAATCTTTTTGCTATTCAGTAATAAAGTTTGATTCAATTAGTTTGAGACGTTGAATTAATTGTATTGTAGGTTGTTTCTTGACATTGAGAAATGCTTGTTACAACTGGAAATTGAATAGTAAGAACTGGTAATTAACACTTAGAGATAAGGTTAATTCACTCGCCGGATTAAGAATTAACAACTCTTAATAGATCTAAATCATGCTTAATGCTAATTTGCAATAATCTGATATGAAGAGATTCCATTAGGTTAGTGCAAGTTTAGGAACTTGGTGAGCTCGAGAGAGGAGCTGAGTTCGATTTAGGATTTAGGCACGGGTAGCAAGATTGGTAATTTATAAAATCAACCTTAGAATTCCATCACTTAGGTCCCCTTTGGGTTTGCTTCTTTTGTTGTGATTGTATTTCGATTATTAGTTGCTATTATTCCTTTAATTGCATTCATAATCATTAGTTAATTAATTTAAACTTATTACACTCTATTTCAGACTAGATAACATAGTGAACAGTAGTAACTCTAGGTTCACCTAATCTCCAAGGATACGACCTTGATACTCACTAGTGCTAGGCTGCATCGATAGGTTCACTGCCTTAGGTGTAGGTTGCATAAGTAGCCTATCAAGTTTTTGGCGCCGTTGCCGGGGACTTAACGGTGAACTAGAGTGAATTGTTTTTGTGTTAATGTAGTCATTATCTGCTTATTTATTTATTTTATATTCTTTATTTTATTGTTATAATTGATTGGTGGTTGTTTGGTTGTCGGTTTCAGGTAGTTTATGACCAGGAGCTCTAACCCTGATATGATAGAACCCTTATCTGACCCGGAGCGCTCTCTCAGATTATTGAGATGACATTTGCAGGCAGTTGAGGAGGAGGACAGAGTTACAGTTTAGGTTCAAGGAGCGGACATGATGGAGAACCACAACCCCCAGGCCGATGACGATCAGAGGACGATGTATGAGTTTGCTCGACCATCTTTGGATGGGACGAAAACTAGTATAGTCAGACCTACTGTAGCGGCCAACAACTTTGAAATAAAAGCCAGTGTCATCCAGATGATCCAGTAGAGCATGCAGTTTGGAGGATTGCCCAGTGAGGATCCCAATGCTCATATCTCCAACTTTTTGGAGATTTGTGACACATTCAAGATAAATGGAACAACCGATGACGCCATTCAGCTGAGATTGTTTCCATTTTCTTTGAGGGACAGAGCCAAGAGATGGTTGCAATCTCTTTCACAGCAGACAATTACTACCTAGAAGGCGTTGGCCGAAAATTTTTTATATAAGTATTTTCCTCCCGCTAAAACTGCTAAACTTAGAAATGACATATCTTCTTTTGTGCAGTTTGATGATGAAAGCGTGTATGATGCATGGGAGAGGTTTAAGGACCTTTTGAGATGCTGCCCACATCACGGATTACCAGTGTGGATGCAGGTTTAAACCTTCTACAACGGGTTGAACCTTACAACGAGGCAGATGGTGGATGCTGCAGCAGGTGGGGCGCTAAATAGTAAGACACCCGAGCAGGCTCAGAATTTGATAGAGGAAATGGCCATGAACAGTTATCAGTGGCAATCCTCTAGGAGCTGACCAGGAAGACAAGGAGTGGTTAACCAAATAGATTCTACAATGACCTTGGCGGCTCGGGTGGAGCTTCCGACCAAGAAGATTAACCAACTCAGGATGCCGATTCATGCAGTGAGCGTTCTTTGTGAGTTTTGTGGTGGCCGCTTTTCACGGTCGAGCGCTCTTCGCGGGAGGTATGTTTGCTTCATCTTCCTATACCTTTCCATCTGTTTCTGTTGTGTCTTGTGATGTTAAGCATGTTGACTGTATGGGGAATTCCCTAAGGTAGCAGAACGATCCTTACAGCAACACATACAACCCTGGGTGGCGCAATCATCCTAACTTTAGTTAGAGGAACAATAATACTCAGGGTCCACCTGGTTTTCAGAGACTTCATCAAGAATGCAAAGTATGACCAGTGGGCTGCTGACTCCTCCTCCACCAGAAAAGAAGTCAAATTTAGAGGAGCTTATCATGAAGTTTGTAACGTCTATGGAGATGAGGTTCCAGCAAACTAATAGTACACTTAGGAACCAGCAGGCCTCGATTCATAAGTTGGAGACCCAAATTGGCCAAATCTCTAAGACGTTATCTGAGAGGCAACAAGGAGCGCTCCCTAGCACCACTGAGTCTAACCCGAGGGAACATGTGAACGCCATCACTTTGCATTCAGGTAAGTTAGTTTCAGCTCTTTCTAAGCCTATTTTTGACGACTCCACTATTGATGTGCAGGTTGAGGCGAGCAGCTGAGGGACAAAAGGTGAAATCAATTCCAGTCAGGGAATATCAACCTAAGATTCCTTATCCTGCTAGAGGCAAACAAGCAGAGGCGCAAGAGCAGTTCAATAAGTTTTTAAATATTTTTAGACAACTGCATATTAACTTATCTTTTATTGATGCATTGGAGTAGATGTCGAAGTATGCCAAGTTCTTAAAGGACATACTTAGCAGAAAAGGAAGTTGGAGGAGGTAGCCTATGTTCAGTTTAACGAGGAGTGCTTAGCGGTATTTCAGAGCAAGTTGCCAGAGAAACGTCACGATCCAGGGAGTTTCACTATTCCTTGCACTTTAGGTAATTTGTGTATTGATGATGCATTAACTGATTTGGGGGCTAGCATAAATGTCATGCCCACTAGTTTGTTCAATAAGCTAGGTTTGAGGGAGGCAAAATCCACTAGGATGTGCATTCAATTAGCTGACCATTATGTTAAGCTTCCTAGGGGAATTGTGGAGAATGTTCTAGTCAAGGTAGATAAGTTCATATTTCCTGTGGACTTTGTGGTTATGGATATGGGTAATCAGCATGATGTACCATTGATTTTAGGGAGACCTTTCCTTGCCACAGCTAGAGCTAAAATAGACGTATTTGAGGGAAAGTTAGAACTTAATGTAGGGGATGACTGTGTCACTGTTAGTTTACCCCCATTTGATAGTGCTTCCACCGACCATGTTCATGCCATTTGTAGTATTGATGGAATTAGTCCTGCATGTAATAAACAACCACAGGGCATACAAATGGATGATGCTATACATGTTTCTTTCCCTGTTGATATATGTTATTTACCTGAAGAAAACAACTCGAATCAATTTGATACTTTGTGCTATGATAGACCCGAGAAGGGTAGTTGCAAGTTTGTTTTTGATAGGTCACTTAGTCAGAATTCAGAGTGGATGAATGGGCATCTCGACTCGATGCAGAGAGCACCTCCTTGGTCATCTACCGCACACATCGGACTGTCTCTTTGCGCTTATATGCCTCGAGCCCCAGCTTACATTGAGCCCACCTTCTCAATTTGCCCGCGATGCAGGAATGCTGCTGCAGAGTCCAGCAAGACGACTCGAACAAAAAGAAGCGCCTTCGGGAGGCTTTCCCGAATCTATTTATGCTTTTTGAGTTTTTCTTTGAACATTTTTTATTATTTTTTCACTTCTCTAGTTTGATATCTCAGTTTAATTTTAGTTTGTTTTATTTTGAGAGGATTTTAGTTTATTGAACCTTTTTACTAGATGTTGCTTGGATTGTGTTATTCTTGAGTTTTGCAGAAGTTAACCTACTCGATGGTCATACGCAATTTGGAGGACTAACATATCTTATAGTGTTAAAGCACACATTAAGGTAGGAAGCTCGGCGACCCGAGATGGCAAAGGGAAGTTCGGAGACCTCCCCTTCACCACGGTTTCCGTTGCCATCACGGGCTGCAACACCAGGCCGTGCCCATCAACACGGCCTGAGTCAAGCCCGTGATAAAAGACACATGAAGACTTGGGGAATTTCGGCCATTCAGCACGGCTTCCGGAGGCATCACAGGCGGCAACACCAGGCCGTGCCCCCGCCCGTGCCAAGTTGGTGAAAATCAAAGCATAAGGGCTCAGCACGGGCTGAGTCTAGGCCGTGATGATCAGCACGGCCGTGCACTTGCCCGTGCTGACTCCGCGCCTATATAAGGAAGGCCTCTAAAAAATTTTCTTGCCACCCCTTTTCTAAAGCTCCAAGGTGTGGTTTTCTTCTATTTCTCTCATTCTCCCTATTTTTTTCGGTAAATCCAAGTAAGTATCTCCACTTTTTGCTTTTGTTTGTTTTTAATTTAGTTTTTATTTATGCATATAATTTATTTAGGACATGCTAGTATGTTTGATAGTTTTTATGTTGTTGCATTGCCTTAAGATGACCTCAATTAGATTTAATCTATATTAGTTGTTTTGATTGCTGTGAAGCTGATTATGAAATTGATAAGTGTGGGGTTTGCATAATTAAAGTTTGTTATGGCATTCCATTATGAATAATTGTTTTTATGTTAGTTGGTGCATGTTAAAGTAGTTTGCAATGTTTGGATTAGTTAGTTTATGCAGGAGATTGAGGCTTTAGTCTTTCGTCAAGTCTAAAGTTTTATGTTAGTCAAATTATAGCTGTTATGCTGTCAAATTTTCGGTAGGATTTTTTATTAACTTAATTTTTTGTATGAATAACTAATGATTCATTGCATCAGGCGATATGACGGACCGCGATCAATCCCGTAGGAAGCAGCCAAAACGAGTTCCTACCAACAAGCGATCGCGTGGCAAAGGAACATCTTCCTCCCACGGAACCAAAGCACTCAAAGACAAGCACCGAACCAGCCCGTACCAATAAAGACAACTAGTCCGAGCTCCAAGAGCACCTGCTGTGAATCCACCTGCACCCGGTTGTCATCCACTGTTGACATTCCTAATGCAGATAACGAAAGTCGGTTCTAAGTCATGAGGTGGAAGCAAGTGATGGCAGGTCGTTGCATCGACTTCGCATCCCTGGAAAGAGTGGGATTGGTTCAGGATGTGCGCACTCTGTTCGAGACTCTGCCGTATGCGCGATTCTTCGACATCATTGAGCCAACCTAGCGCGAACTTACCATTGAATTCCTTAGCACCTTCTTCCTGTAGCAACAAATCACAAACTGGCATCAGCCTGATGCAGTTTACTTCAGATTTGGGGGAAGGGAGTTCTCAATGCCAGTCCTATAATTCGGCATGCACTTGGGATTCTGGACTGAGTAGGAGATCTCGGGGGAGGAGTATCAGGGATGTCTCTACATCAATCCAATATCGTACGACACCATGTGGACTCATTGGTACTCAGGCCGGAATCGTACTACCCCAGCAGGTCTAAGGCGTCTAGCCTTTTGGATCATCTCTGCTATCTCCATACCTTATTAGCCTACACCATTACAAGCACGGGAGATAGTTTTGGGGCGGTGACACAGACTGATGTCTTCATCCTTTGGGCTATGCAACATCGAAAGAAGCTTGACTTGGGATATTTGTTGGCTTTACAAATCCGTTCATTTATAGTAGATGCCCAAAAGAAGATGCACTACTATTTTGGCCCATATGTAACTAGGTTAGCCAAGAGACTGGATGTATTAGATGACTGTCTGTTAGAGCTTTCACAGATTGGTGACATGACACCACTAGGGATCAGATAGATGATCAACATGCAGATGATCACGGCTACTCGACATCCACATAGTGTAGAGTATAGGCTTGTGAACATAATAGTTAGGGAGGCTAGAGAGGCAGTGGCTAGAGGAGCCCAAGATCCAACGGCTGGGATTTCAGATGTTAGGATTCCTAACCCAGCCAGAGTGTTTATGCCTACATCTAGAGCCTCATCCTCTTATTCTGCAAGGACATCGAGTGCTCAGATTAATGCTTTGGCTGACCGACTAGATCGAGTCTGTGATGTACAGCAGCATCACTATACTAAGTTTGCGTAGCAGAGAAAGGAGTTTGGGTAGTTTCAAGAGGAGACTAGGGCACCGTTTCACGGTTTGAACAATATGCTCCAGCATCTTATGACAGGGTTGGAGAGGCAGGCCACCTAGACAAACTTAATAGCGGAGCAGATTAAAAAGATGATGGACACTGGAGCACAAAATCAGCGGTTCATCGATGATATGGAGTTCGATATGGCAGGATGCATCATGGACCCTGTGCCATCATCACCCCCTCCTTCAATGACTATCCCTACTCGTCATCCTCCAGCAAATCCAACCAGTGAGGATACGCCGTCAGCAGACTACCAGCAGTGAAACAAAAATTTGTGCTATTTTTCTTTTTCCTTTTTCTTTTTATTTTCCTTCCTTTATTTTATTTTATTTTATTTCCTTGTCTTTTCTTGTCTTTTTGCATGTTTAATTTTATGTTATTTCCTTTCATTTTCCTTTCATGTTAATTTATTTTAGTAGAACACTTTGCTTTGCCATTTTGAAATGAACATTAAGTATGATCTTCAAGGATTATGAGGTGCTAGTTATGTGCTATACCCAGTTTTAATTTTTCTAACACTATGGACAGTGTTATACTTAAGTGTGGGGTGGGTATCCCTTAATTGTTTAAAGGCAACGATTTAGGATGTTAGGACCTAGGGTTTTTATGACATTAAAGTTTAGTTTATTCTTTCGTAATTAATGACTTAATTCACACACCAGTACTTAATTGTCCCTCTTTATCTTCTGTTCTTGAAAGCAATTTCATTGTATTCAATATGTCAATTTGGCCAGGTTAAACCAGTGTTACTTGAGTTCCTTGCGAATTTACAATCTTTGACTGTGAACTTTGATTATGTCAATCTCGTATTCAATTTATGTGATGATTCAATTGATAAGTCTGGGAACCGATTACAAATTTTAGCCACTTCAAACGTGAGTTTTTGAACCAAAATTGAGCATCCATTGCACATTATGCTCATGACTTTTCTTGTTCGAGTGTGCGCTGTACTTATTTTCATTTCTAGAACTTTCTCTGTAATGCCTGTTGTGGTTACATGAATTTTTGAATAGCATTAGATGATTTGGGCAACTTAGGATTTCACCACATCTGGCCAAAAGCCTACCCTCTGTTTCCTTTAGTCAGCCAGTTTGAGCCTTAACCTTTTCTTCATAATTTACACTTAATCACTATGCATACACCATTCTATACATCTGTCTTTCCTTTCACCCTATACTAAGTAATTATATGTTATGTTTCTTCATTTATGGGATCATAGTGCCTTACATTGTTGTTAATTTACTTAGTCTTTTCAGTCATTCTTTGATGCTCCCTTCAATCCAAATTGGATATTTATTCTTATTGTTTATGTCACTAACCACAGCAGCTCCTATATAAGCTGCTGTAATATATATACATAGTATATATAAAAAAAAAGTTAAAAAAATAATTAAATAGAGAAAAAGAAAGAAAAGAAAAATTATGAGTTACTTCTTAGCTTTTAACTCTTCTAAATTTAACTCTTGTGAGTATCCTTTACTTCAAATAAGGCTTAATGAATATTTTTATTATTTAGCACTCAGTTCCTAAAGCATTCATTTCAATTAAGTGCATAATTTTTCAGTATACTTTACACTTATATCCAAATATTCTTACCTTTAACTCAGCCTCATTACAACGTTTGAAAAGACCCTTTGATTTTGGCATTCAATTATTCACGGTAACGAAGATGAGATTTATGAGCAAGCTTATGGTAAACAGGTTTTGTGCAGTTGCATTGAGGGAATTTTCTTATTTACCTCTAAACACTGTGAGTGATTTAAGAGATTCCTGTGAGGTAATGGTTCTTAGTCTTTAATGCTGATTTGTTATATAAGTTGTATTTCAAGATGATATTATTATAATTCTTCCTTAAAGGTGTATAACTTGTTGGTTACTTAAGTTTCATTCTTTATATGTTGAATAAGGTTGAGTTGTGAACTTTAGCATGGATTCTGAGGGGTGATTGTTGCTTGTGCATGTATTGAGTTATTGATTGCTTGAGGACAAGCAAAAGCTTAAGTGTGGTATGATTTGGTAGGCATCATATTATACATATTTACATGCCCAATTGTTTACATTTTTGTGCATAGTTATCTCGTTTTATGCTAGAATCACCTGTCTTTTGGTTCCTTTCACGTTTTAGGTCATTATCGAGGGACATTATCAATAATTGAGGGAAATACGTGCAATTACGGACCAGAATCCATCAAATTAAGCAAGGACTAGCATTCCGAGGTTGAGCACGGCCTGGACTCCGGCCATGTTGAATTATCAAGTAGCTGCCCTCCAAGAGTGCCATTTTGGCACGATTTCCGAAACCACAACGGCCTCCACCACGGCCCATGGTGGCTCAGCACCGGCTAGGGCACCGCTTGGAAGAAGTCAACAGACGCGAAACGTAGAGGTCCAGCACAGCCTGGACTCCGCCCGTGCTGATCTGCACAGGCTTGGCCACAGCCGTGTTGAAGGGATTATATAGGCAAAAATGATTTGCTGAATTAGGGATCGATTTTCTGACTTGATTTCCATTATACAAGCTTAAACCAGCTACTTCCATACTTCAATTCTCGACCTTAGAAGATCATTTCATCAATTGAAGGAGGGATTACATCTGTTTTAACATAAAATTGAAGATCAAGACAAGATTTGGGAACATTCAAGAAGCAAATTAGGGTTTACTATTCTAAATTGGGAATTTACGGTTTCTCATCCAACTTGAAGAAGAAGGGTGTACATGCCTTTAATTTACTTTTCTGAATCTATTCTTTATTTTGGGTTGCTTATTAGTATGAGTAGCTAAATTGTAAAACCCAATTAGGGTTCCTATTTTGTTGGATTAATTTCAATGTTTATGAGATTTTGATTATCAATGTTTGTTTCTTCTTGCTTTTATTATTAATGAGAAATCACTTTAATCATGAGACATTATGAATTGTGGTATTTAGATTGCTTTATGTAATTGAGAAATTCATTTAGTAATTTGAAATTTGAATAGCAAGAACTGGTTAATAATCACTTAGATATAAGGGTAATTGACTAGCCGGATTAAGAATTAACAAAGCTTAATAGAGGCTGGTTAAACCTTAATGCTAATGGAATAATCGATCATTAGGAAGAGATTCCAACTTTAGGTTATTAGGTTTAGGAATTCGGTTATCTCGAGAGGGAGACCGAATTCAGTTAAGACTTCGTCCATGGATAATTGCAATTGATAATCAATTTAATCTCTATCTTCACTAAAATCCAATTAACTTAGGTCCCCTAGGGTTTGCTTTTTCCTTCGAGAGTTTTCCTAAATCCATTCAGATTATTTGACATTTAATTAATTGCTTGTTCATATTTAATCATAGCATAACACTTCATTGACTTGTTTAGGTTAGATAACATAAGATGCTACAGTAGGTCTAGGATTACCCTTTCCCAAGAATACGACCTTAATACTCACCATTTGTGCTAGTCTGCATCGATAGGTTCATTTCCTTAGATTGCAGCTACATAAAAAGCCTATCACTAACCTTTCAGGAAAAGAGACGTAAAGACACAAAGGATAATTTAATTACGTGTGCGTAAGTATTTGGAGTAAACTTCGGAGGAAGGCAATGCTCCATCACACCGTAGGGGCTCTAGTATGAGACCATTAGATTTGGAGGAAATATGATGCTCCCAAGAATCACATCAGACGTGGTTGTAGGAGGTGCCTCGGAGGCAGCACTGATATAGGAATTCGAGATATGGGAGGTCCTAGAACATTGGGTAGATCGCCCCTCAGTCGGCTTAAGAGCAGCGGGGCATGACAGATAAACTGTATATCAAAATGCTTAGGTGAAGAAAGCAAAATGCAAAAGATAAAGAATTCAAATTAGATCAGAGAAAGTACCTAAGCCATGATGTCATCATCGAATGGCACAGTCCCCAACAATTGAGGAATAAAGAAAGTGTAGTCGTCTTTCAGGACTGGATGGTGAGATTCTCAAGCTCGTCATATCCTACCAAACATGTCGCTAGCTCCTCCCTAGTGAGATCCGCTGTCTAGAACATAGAGATAGGTGAAGGCAAGGGAACTCAACATTTGTTAGGCCTTGCTCCCACCCATAAATCCTGTTGCTTAAATACCATGCCTGATAGGCAGGTTCGGGTAGTAGAATCCTTCTCCACTCAAGGTCAGTAGCAGAAAGCACATAGGAGTCCTAGTTACGGCGCTCCCCCAGCCAAACTCTGAATCTGTAAACTGAAAAGGTAGGCAACTTTATACAAATTGTGAGTATAACTAATAAATTTTTGTTTACCCCAGGTTAAGGAGTTGATCCATATATGGTGCATGTAAATCTAGGCCTACTCTAATGGGACACTCATCCTCGAGCCCTAGCGATTTAAGCGAGAAAAGGCTCATGACGTACAAATAGGTTATGAGCCCGCCAGAAGGCCGATCTCCAAAGCCCAGACCTATAAAATAGAAGTCAGTAGTCATAATGCGAAAGAAAGGAGTGGCAGAGGAAAAAAAGATATGACGGGACTTACATGAACAGTGTGCCAAAAACCGTAAATTCTCTTACTCCGATGGATCGTGATGTCCATCTAATGGTACAAATAGTCGAGAGCTGCAAATCCCTAGTTATAGGAGGAGACTTGGTCCAAATGCCGTAGAGAGGCTAAATAATGGAAGTTCAGGTGAATTCTCTGAATCACTAAACAAGGTGGTCCTAAAGAGATAAACTAAGAAGGCCCAGGCCATCTGGTCCACCACTTGAGCATTCTAAGGCACGAAGCCCCTGTAATGGATAGGAATGCTCTAGTAAGCAATATAATGGGTGTTCTTGCATGTGGGCAAGAAACCTATTAAGTTTGTGATATAATGCTCCCGGATGTCAAAGCGCTGGTCGTGAATCATATAATCAAAAGGCATAAGGATGCCCATGAAGTCAATCCCTATGATGGCAGTAAAAGAGAGAGGAGACAGGGTCAACTCACCAACCAGAGTGTGAAAGATGTGAGTAGTATCCATCCATCTCCCAAGAAGAGTGTATATGAAGGTATGATTGTCCTCCTAATGACTGATGGAAGTGTAGCTACAAATTGACGGAAGTCAGTTTCACCAATCTTAGCTTGGAAAGAACTAGAGAGCTCATCAAATCACTCACGGGCCCCGTAAAAGATCCTTATGATGTGTGCTACTCGTGTTAGCTACAATCTAAGGCAGTGTACCTATCGATGCAGTCTAGCACTAATGGCGAGTATCAAGGTCGTATTCCTCGGGAAAGCGAAAGCCCAGAGTTACTTCTTTGTTCTTTGTTATATTAACCTAAAATGGATGATGAATAAATTCTAAACTAACTATTAACTACGAGCTAAGTTCTAAAGGAGATGCAGGAGTAATTGATAAGTGAAATAATCAAGACAAGAAGACAAACCCAAAGGGAATCTAAACTAGTTGGCATCCGAACAAAAGATAAAGGATCAATGAGTCTAATTATGCTACATGTGGACGAATTCTTAACCGAATTCGGTTTCTCTCTCGAGATAACCGAATTCCTAAACCTAATAACCTAAAGTTGGAATCTCTTCCTAACGATTGATTCTTAAATTAGCATTAAGCTTTAATCCGCCTCTATTAAGCTTTGTTAATTCTTAATCCGGCTAATTAATTATCCTTATCTCTAAGTGATTATTAACCAGTTCTTGTTATTCAAAGTTCCAATTGCCAAACGGATTTCTCAATCTCATAAAGCAATCTAAACATCACAATTCACAACGTCTCATGAATAATGCATTATTTTATTAATACCGAAACAAGAAGAATACAAAACCAACTCAAACAATCCAACAATATAATATCAAGCCAACATAGTAAAGAAATCCCAATGGATTAAATCAGTCTAGCTAAACATGTTCATGTTTAAAACAATCTAGGAAATCAATTACAATGAAAGAATAATGAAAATAAAACATGTACACCCTTTTCTCTCGAATTGGATGAACAGCTCCAAATCCTGGATCTACACTTTGATTAATCTCCCAAACGCCTCTTGAAACTGCTCCACTGTTTGCACTCGGAATCTTACGATTCCGGGATTCTACTCACCGCAACTCTCTCTGCACTCGGTATTGTGCAAAACCGAACCGACCACTAGGGCTCAATGTCACTTCTTTTTTCCTTCTCCTCTCTAAGAAAAATGAATTTTTCTTATATATTTAACTCAAAGACGTGGTCAAGGCCGTGGTCAGACCACGAGTCCATGCCGTCGAAACTGGATCTCACCAAGTAGGGTTTCACCACGGCCGTGTTTCTCCCCGTGTTGGCCACCACGGACCGTGTTGCTCCCCGTGTTATCCACCACGGGCCGTGCTGGAGGCCGTGGTGGATACGGAAACCGTGCCCAAACTATTGTTTTGAAGACCAAGTTTTGATGGTTGGTCACGGCCAGTCTAGCCGTGATGGATCGACACTACCGACTCGGGCCGTGCTCAATGTGTGCAACGGGCTCTTGTCCGATCTTGATGAATTCTCGTCCGTTTCCGCACGTATTGATCTATAATTGCTTAAACACCGATGATGGTCCTATAAATGTTCCTGAAATGCAAAAGAACATAAAACACGGGTGATCTGGGAATAAAAGCACAATAATTGCTAAGAACATACGCAATAATATGCAAGCAAATATGTGTAAAACTATGCTCATCAAATTGCCCCACACTTAAGCTATTGCTTGTCCTCAAGCAATTAACAACTCAACCCATAAAACTACGTTAGCAATTCCTTTCAGTTTATGCCCTAGTCCACAATGAGAGTATTCAACACATCTCAAAGGTTACTCAATCATAAATCAAATTACAAATTATTGACAAAGAATGGAAATAATATTAATGCATGAGTAACTTAAATGATAACTCAACACAAACATCATGAACCAATGCCTCACAGGGATCACTCAAGTCGCTCAAAGTGTATATTAGGTGAATAACAAATCCCTTAAAGCAAATGCACAAGACCCGCTCACCATAAGCTTGCTTATAAATCATATCTTCGCTACTGTGAATAAGTAAATACCAAAATCAAAGGGTCTTTACCAAGGTTGTAATGGGGCTAGGGTAAAGGTACGGAGATTTGGACAGAAGTATGAAAATGCTGGAATTCGTGCGATAAACAATATTATATGCTCAAAGGATTAAATGCCTAAGATCACAAAAGAATCATTCACTAAAATCCCTACTTCATAGAATAACGCCGCAAATGCTCTAAATCCAATAAAAGATAAATAATTAAAGAGATTTGTTTATTATATTTTTTTCTTCTTCTTCTTCTTTTTTTTCTTTTTTTTTTTTTTTTTAAAGAAATGAACTAGCGACTTATTAGCATCGCATACAACTCGAATAAACATAAAGAATAACAAATACAAATTGGATCAAGGGGAGCATTTAAAATATCAAAAGATTTAATGAATTTACCAAAATAGCAACTAGCATTTTAATCCCACATAAAGTCGAACATATCACGGAAAGAAATTCCGGCATAAGGGTAAAGGAAAGATAAATGTAAAGAATGGTATAATTGAAGTGTATAGGTGTAGATTATGAAGAAAAGGTTAAGGCTCAAAACCCGGCTAACTAATGGAAACATAAGGTGATAGGCTTTTGGTCAAATGTGGGGAATCCTAAATCGCCCAAATCATCTCATGGTATTCACAATATTCATGTAACTTGACCACGCATTACAAAGCAAGTTCTAGAAGCAAAGTTAAGTACAATGCACACTCAAACAAGAAATATAAAGAGCATAAGCATAATGAATGCTCAACCGGCTCAAAATCTCACTTTCGGGGTGTGGTATTAGGTGCAGTTGGTTCGCAACATCATTAATTGAATCATTATTTAAGAAACACATGCATATGATATTATCAACGTTCTAAGTTAAAATTCGACGATTCGAAAAAACAATTAAATAACACCGGTTTAACACGGCAGGGTTGATGTGTAAAACACCATAAATGGTTTTCCAAGGACAATGAACAACAAAGAAAAGTAACTACAATTCTATAAATCAAGTCATCAATCAGCTCAAAATTAGCATACTCAAGTGCATAAAAACACAATGTCCTAACATCTCCTAAAAATACACAACACCTAGCCATAGCAATTTCAGATATATTAAAAATCCATATAAGAGATTAAGGTTTACCCATAAGCACCCCACACTTGAAGAACACACTGTCCTCAGTGTAAAATGTTATGGATACCCCGCATGGAATGCTCAACTCAGAAAACAAAGGCAATACAATCCAAGTGCATGACATGTATGAAAAATAAAGTAAATAAATGCGGAAAATAAAAAGATCTAGGGGTATACGATCATCCATCGAGGCCGATGTTGTGGAAATTCGGTGCCTCCTTGGTAGAATCCGAAAATAATAAAATAAAGAAATAAAATTAAAACTGAAAATATGAAAACTAAAACTAATAAAATGTTTCAAAACAAAAGGTTAAAATATTAAAGATTAAAGATAAAGTTTGGGGTGCCTCCCAAAAGCGCTTCTTTTTATGTGATGAGTCTTCATTTGGACTCATGGTGAAAGGCAAATGGGCACGATCGATGACCATCCATCCTTCTTCCAAGCAAATATCTTCAAGTATCCGCTTAGAGGGATAATCGTCAATTTCCTCTTCCGACTATCAAACAAGTACGCCAATATGATGGGCAAGACTCGCTCCTCGTATAATTGGATATAGTCATGATGCTCTAGGGGCTCTTCCAATTTGAAAGTTTGGAGTTTCAACAATTGGAAGGATCGATGGTTGGGCAATCTCTTGAGGAGTGTCGATGGTTTTCTTGATCCCCGGCTTGGTTCACTTGCTAGGAGAAACTCGAGCTCCTCCAAGACTTTTCTTCATTGGACAACTCGTGCTCATCTTCCATCATCGAGGGGACTTGTGGAAAATCTACCAACAATTCCTCTAACGCAACTCAAAGCATCATCAATCATACATTCCTGTTGATAGTCTTTCGGAGGGATCATGTTTGCCTCTTCCTTTCCCCGGTTCTATCTCCATGTTCAAAGAGTCGTCCGCACATAAGCATCATCGTCAAACATAATAGATAAACCAGGAAAAATTCTCACCTGAACGCAAAGTGATGGTGCTCAAATGCTCCTTGGATTCGATGGCGTTTGATGGAGTTTCCAATTGCTCTGCCGCTAGTGGCGAAAGATCGGGCCTACTTGATGCTCTATGTTCTTAATCGAGGCTTGTTGATCTTCAAGTATCCTCTCTGTTTGTTGGAATCATCATCAAGACTTGTAATGAACCTCATCATCGGCCTCCTTCGACACTAACTCTTCATCTTGAGTTGAAGGTGCAACATTAAATTTCTTGATGTAGTTGCTGAATTCCTAGTGGTTCTTGGCCATCTAAGCTCCATCCAAAGGGTGAATGAGTGCTCCACTCTTGATTGTAGGTGCTTCCATATGAGTCATTTGGCCAACTTCCCGTATAATTTACCTGTTCACAGTTATAAGAACAATGAGCAACATCACTATACAATGGACAATCATTACACACATGTAAACCGCAACAAAATTCACAAAAGACTTGAGATGACAGGATAGGAGAAGAGAGTTGATCGGTAGCCCTGCAAAACGATTCCACTCAAGCATCTAAAGATGCACGGGCATCCCAATTTTTAGCACTCTTTTGGTTCCTATTCTCATTTTCCAATGCGTCATACAAAGATTTTGAGTTTAGCATTGAACCTCCTTATCATTCACTATCTGAATCATAAACTTAAGCTAAATAAATATGTACAAATAAAATAAAATAAATAAACAAATAAAAATAAAAATCATAAAATAATAAGAAAGAAAAAAAAATGGCTAAATTAACAAATAGCAAATTTCACTCTAGTTTTCAAACATTCCCAGCGCCAAAACTTGGTGTGTGCTACTCGTGTTAGCTACAATCTAAGGCGGTGTACCTATCGATGCGGTCCTAGCACTAATGGCGAGTATCAAGGTCGTATTCCTCGGAAAGCGAAAGCCCGAGTTACTTCTTTGTTCTTTGTTATATTAACCTAAAATGGATGATGAATAAATTCTAAACTAACTATTAACTACGAGCTAAGTTCTAAGGGAGATGCAGGAGTAATTGATAAGTGAAATAATCAAGACAAGAAGACAAACCCAAAGGGAATCTAAACTAGTTGGCATCCGAACAAAAGATAAAGGATCAGTGAGTCTAATTATGCTACCCGTGGATGAATTCTTAACCGAATTCGATTTCTCTCTCGAGATAACCGAATTCCTAAACCTAATAACCTAAAGTTGGAATCTCTTCCTAACGATTGATTCTTAAATTAGCATTAAGCTTTAATCCGCCTCTATTAAGCTTTGTTAATTCTTAATCCGGCTAATTAATTATCCTTATCTCTAAATGATTATTAACCAGTTCTTGTTATTCAAAGTTCCAATTGCCAAACAGATTTCTCAATCTCATAAAGCAATCTAAACATCACAATTCATAACGTCTCATGAATAATGCATTATTTTATTAATACTGAAAACAAGAAGAATACAAAACCAACTCAAACAATCCAACAATATAATATCAAGCCAACATAGTAAAGAAATCCCAATGGATTAAATCAGTCTAGCTAAACATGTTCATGTTTAAAACAATCTAGGAAATCAATTACAATGAAAGAATAATGAAAATAAAACATGTACACCCTTTTCTCTCGAATTGGATGAAGGCTCCAAATCCGGATCTACACTTTGATTAATCTCCCAAACGCCTCTTGAACTGCTCCCTCTGTTTTGCACTCGGAATCTTACGATTCCGGGATTCTACTCACTGCAACTCTCTCGCACTTTTCAAGATTGTGCAAAAACCGAACCGACCACTGGGGCTCAATGTCACTTCTTTTTCCTTCTCCTCTCTAAGAAAATGAATTTTTCTTATATATTTAACTCAAGACTACCGTGGTCAAGGCCGTCTTTGGTCGGCCAGGAGTCCATGCCATCTTTGGCCCGTGGATCTCACCAAGTAGGGTTTCACCACGGTAGTATTTCTCCCCGTGTTGGCCACCACGGACCGTGTTGCTCCCCGTGTTATCCACCACGGGCCGTGCTGGAGGCCGTGGTGGATACGGAAACCGTGCCCAAACTATTATTTTGAAGACCAAGTTTTGATGGTTGGTCACGGCCAGAGTCTAGGCCGTGATGGTCAGCACGGCCTCGACTCAGGCCGTGCTCAATGTGTGCAACGCGGGCTCTTGTCCGATCTTGATGAATTCTCGTCCGTTTCCGCACGTATTGATCTATAATTGCTTAAACACCGATGATGGTCCTATAAATGTTCCTGAAATGCAAAAGAACATAAAACACGGGTGATCTGGGAATAAAAGCACAATAATTGCTAAGAACATACGCAATAATATGCAAGCAAATATGTGTAAAACTATGCTCATCACCTTACAAACCGGATCGATACAACATCACTTTAAAAAAGCTAGACATAAAGGTATTAAACACAGTTTACGCACAAAAAGACTCTAAATTGGTAACTATATGTTTATTTGTTGATATTCTGTCAAAATATCATAGAAACCCGATTTTAGCACGCGCACGATTGATTCGGACTGTGCAGAGCCGATTGGCTCAACAGAGATATGAATCGACACTGTACAGAGCCGATCGGATATGTGCACAGCCAAATCAACTCTATAGGTTAGGGCATGCAATTTTTTTGATATTTTTTGTAATTTTTCATGAATTTTAAGCAAATAACACGTGTATCTTGTATATAAATCATAGAAAAAAGTTTAAAGCCGAAAAATACCTCTCCGACGGCTGAAAATGCCCGGTGAGTGTTCAGTTTTACCAAAAGGAGAATCTCCTCTCCTTTCACAAGCTCTAAGTTATTTTGGTGAGAAATCGATGGTGAGAACTCCTAGTTGGGTATAATTAGAGAATGCCCGTAGAATCTAGAGGAAGTGTCCGCCATTTCAAGACTGGTTTCACGGAATTTGACTAAGAATTGTTTAAGAAATCGAAAAAAGAGCAAAAGAGGATTTGAAAGAATACAGCAGAGAAATGAGATAAAATGATTTATGAATGGATATAGGTATATATAAGCCTTAAAAGGGTAAAATTGTCATTTTGATCCTGATCTATTAAAAATTACGTTTTAGTCCATGAGAAGGCCAAATGCCAACATAATTTCCAAAGCATGTTAATTGAGTTAGATCGCACCTCAAGGCGGGAATTCCTAACTAAAAGCACTCAAAAGTGAAAAATTACCAAATTGACCCGAAGTGGTAAATGTTTTTAGGAAAATAGCTAGAAGGAAGTCTCTCCAATCAAAAAATTAACGGGTGTGCCTACCATATCAGCAGGCATGTTTCCTATATCAACGGGCGCGGTTCCATATCAACGGGCGTGGTTCCTAAATTCAAGCATGCAAAGTCCTGAAAACTCAAGCGGGCATGGTCTCCACATCAAATCAAAATCCTTTTTCGAGCTTACGGGATGTGGCTTCTATAGCTTATCAAGATATCCTTTTTTGTTGTATCCTTGATATTATGATTTGTCTAAATTTATTTAAATGCATAGATGCTTATAAATTTTGAGAAACCGGGGGTAGCTGTCAACACTTATTTTCTAGATCTAGATATCGAGGGAATTACAAAAAACTTGATAATGAAAGTTACTATCTTTCTTAAGTCTCGGAGATTGAGAAGAGGCGAATCCGAGACAAGGATAAGGTTAAGTGGACTTAAAATTACTTTTTTAGAATCAATTTAGACCCAATTGATAGAAAAAATAAAGTTTGAGGGGTAAAATGACAATTTTTACAAGTTTAGGACTAACTGTATGAATTTGAAAAACTTTTTTTATCCTTAGAGCCAATCGGCTTTGTGTATAGTCAAATCGATTCTATACAGACTGATTGGCTATTTTTTTCAATTTTCACATTGTTTTACATGCATTTTCAACCTAAAACGCCAAAAATTGGCAAAAATAAGCTTATAGAAGATATTTATGATAATTATTGGGTTTTATTTAATCTCTATTGATGATAATTGTTTGAAATTAAAAATAAAATATTTTTATTTTTTGATATTAATTTGATAAAGGAGAGATGATTATAGAATATTTATTTTAATAAGTAAGAAATTATTAATACCTCTTAGAGTTTCCTAACCCTACTCCTATAAATAGAAGAGTATGGCCTAGGTCTAGGGTTAGCAACACACATTTAGCTACACTGATTGAGCAACCACACACTCATTTAGTAAGAAGCATCGGTACATACAAAGAGAAAACCCTAGGCAAACCCACTAAGAACGAACTCCAGAATTAGAAAATCTATAAAAAAGTGATAGAGACTTCTGAAAACTTAAAAGGGGCATAATTGGATTCCCATCCTCTTTTTGGTTTAACAGCTTCTTCATCTTCTAAGACTCATAGAACGACGACTAACAATGACAATCTGAGGTTTCCCTTACATTACCCTCATCAACATCTTTCTTTTAATTGCTTCAATTTCTTTCTCTTTCTATGAAAACATGTTAGGAATATCTTTTTATGGTTATTCTATATAATCCACATAATTAGATTAATATTTCTTTCTTATTGAACATGCTAATTTTATTGGATTTTGAAATCTAATAATAAGAACACCTAGAATTTGAACCTAATTTGATTAGATTTTAAACCTAATTAGATAATTAGATTATATTTCCTCTTTTTTTATTATATATGTTCTAACCTTATTCTTTTCCTCCTGTACATGTAAAAAATCAGTTTTGGGTGTGAGAATCGAGGAGAGACCGAAGGAAACCACTCCAAGCCTACAAAGCTGATCAACTCTTCACTTTGAGCCGATCGGCTTTATGCATTATTAGCTAGATTCTCAAGTTTTCAATGTATTTTAGCAATTTCTTAATTGTAACTTAGTCCTTTAGGGTTTTCTTTATGTTTTAGTTGTAGGTGGGTTGTAATAGTTAGATTTATTTCCTGCCCCTTTATTTTTACTTTATTTTACGTGTGATAAGTGCCCAAATGCATGTTGTATGATTGCCTAATTAAAATTGGACATATAGACTTAGGACTTAAAATTGGACTTGGCATGAAAATTGTAGATTATTAGATTAACTAAGATAGTAATTGGGCTTTAATCTAAAATCCATATAGACCTAATGGGCTTTGCCATGCTTAGTTAGCTTAAAATTGGGCCATATTAGATTTAGGGTCACTGAATTAGGCCACCCTATAAAAGTAGTTAATTTGGCTTAAAAGGCTCGAAAATTAAAGCATAAGTTGTAATTGGACTAAACTAGGTGGACCTTGTACATAATTGACTTGTAAATTAGGTTAATAACTTTGAGTATTAGACCGGGCTTTAATAAAATGGGCTAGATTTAGGTGGACCTCACATGTTGTAGTGCTTGATGTGTAGAAATATTATACTGCATTTATAGAGAATAGCCCGTTAAACACTAAAATTAAAGGTAAATATACACAAAGAAGGAAGTTGACTTCCGGATCCATCTTTGGATTTGCAACGTAAGCTTCCTTATGGAATCAAGAAACGCCACTAATTAGTAAGAGTGTCTCGGTTACTTGGGTTTGCATTTGTCTAAGCAATGGATCTGTGCCTATGCTTGTCGCTTACACGCGCTTTCGCTCAACACTCGTGCTTATGCTCCCTAAATAGAGCCAAACGATCATACTAAACAAAAATTAGAAAGAGAGACATAAAAGAAAGGAAATAAAGATGAATAAACTAAAGTCAAATCAAGAACCAAAGAGTAGTTGACTGGTCAACCGTAGTCCTAGATTCTATGAGCCAGCTTAACAAAAATAAGGAGAAATTGGTGTGGGCATACCTAATAACACTCCAACCCAAATTACTTGATTGTATGTGTCCCAGACATCAAAACGATCACGCGTGGATGATGATCAAGCAACTCATCAACGCCACTGGCCAAGCTTGTCAACTGCCTTCTCATGATTCCTTATGCTAATCCTTATGCCATCAGGAGTCCTCGTGCCTAGAGGAACAAGCAATGATAGAGATCCCAATGGTCCATGTCCTGAATTTGGGCGAGCCTCGATTCTTATCGTTCACTCCTTCCTCCAATAGATTCAACCGAGATCATTCGAGAATGATATCAATGCTCGATCAACTGATTTCATTTTATTCGAGAATGATATCAATACTCGATCAACTAATTTTATTTCCTTACATTTGTCAAAGAAATGGATCTGTGCCTATGCTTGCCGCTTACACGCGCTTTCACTCGACAGTCGTGCTTATGCTCCCTAAATAGAACCAAACCATCATATTAAACAAAGATTAGAAAAAGATGCACAAATAAACAAAAGAAATCGCAAGTTCTTTCTTCTTCTCCGTGCGGCTGGGCATAAGGATCAAATCGAATTGATTTAGACACTAGGGTAGATAAAGAACATAAAAGAAAGGAAGGACGCGAGCGATAAGTCTATTTTTTCTAAGGGTGAGTTGTGATTAGCTCGCAAAGTTCTTGAATGGACCTATAACTTGATTTTCCACAAGGTAGAAAACTGAAATAGTATTCTCATTAGCCTCAAGTATTCGGTTGCACGCCATTTTTATAGTGTGAAATCTCTCATAAGAAAAAGAAACTAGAGGCTAAATACGAATTAATGAATAAAGAAAGATGAATAAACTAAAGTCAAATCAAGTACTAGAGAGGAGTTGACTAGTCAATGGTAGTCCTAGATTCTGTGAGCCAGCTTAACGAAAACAAGGAGAAATTCATGTGGGCCTACCTAATAACACTCCGACCCAGATTACTTCATTATATGCATTCCAAACATCAAATAGGTTGCGTTCCTAGTTGTATGACGCTTGGATTAATTGAAAACAACATGATTTCTTCCTTTCGCACGTGGATTTACGTCTCGTCCCGCTTGATGATCAAGCCAAGCTTGTCAACTGCATTCTCTTAATTCTTTACGCTAATCCTTGTGCCATAAAGAGTCCTCGTGCCGAGAGGAATAATGAATAATGGAGATCCCAATGGTCCAAGTCCTGAATTTGGGCGTGACTCGATTCTCGTCATTCCCTCCTACCTCCAAAGATTCAGCCGAGATCATTCGAGAATGATATCAATGCTGGATCAACTAATTTAATTTCCTCGCATTTGTCCAAGCAATGGATATGTGCCTATGCTTGCCGCTTACACGCCCTTTCACTCGACACTCGTGCTTATGCTCCAAAAATAGAACCAAACCATCAGACTAGACAAAGATTAGAAAAAGAGGCACAAAAGAAAGAAAAGAAATCGCAAGTTCTCTACTCTTCTTCGTACGGTGGGCGTAAGGATCAAATCGAATTGATTTAGACACAGGGTAGAAAAAACTGAAATAGTATGCTCATTAGCCTTAAATATTCGGTTGCATGCGGTTTTTATATTGTGAAATCCCTCATTCCATAAGAAGAAGAAACTAGAAGCTCAAAATGAATTAATAAATAAAGAAAGATGAATAAACTAAAGTTAAATCAAGAACCAAAGAGGACTTGACTAGTCAACCGCAGTCCTAGATTCTATGATCCAGCTTAACGAAAATAAGGAGAAATTTGTGTAGGCCTACCTAATAACACTCCGACCCAAATTATTTCATTGTATATGTCCTAGGCATCAAAACGGTCGCATTCCTACCTGTATTATGCTTGGATTAATCGAAAACAACATGATTCCTCCCTTTCACGTGTGGTTTACAACTCGTCTCGTTTGATGATCAAGCAAAGCAACATCGATAGGTTTAGTGCCTTAGATTTTAGTTACACAAATAGCCTGTCATTAGTAGTGGTAGTAGCAGCAGTTTCAGCAACAACATCAATAATGGGATCTACACCAACACGAGGATTAGGTGTTGCAGGGGCAACCAGAGGAGCTTGGTTTACAGCCATCCCAACTAGGAGTTACTGGAGGTCTTCCTAAATCACACCTCTTATGTCATCAATGACAACATTCTTAAGGATCTTGACAGCTTGTTCATTAGGCCTTTCATTAGCCATTTTAGTTATTGTCTCGTTTGTAGTCTTGATTGCAGATACCTGACTTCTTGGCCTTTCTAGATGTTCCAGAACCGATATGATCTTCAGTGAGAAAGGGATCTCTCCAGCCTACCACTCTCTTGTATCTTTCAGCCCAAAAGAGAATCTATATGGCTTCAAAAGAGAAAGTTAGTGTGATGCATGAGATGCTTGGTATGCATAATGCATGTGAAGTGCACAAAATGTAGGTTAGCAATCTAGGACAAACAATTCCAACCTTATTTTTTGCACACAAAATATCAATACCGATTTTCTAAATTCAGGTATCGAGGGAAATACAGAAAACCCGATGATGAAAGTTACTACCTTTCTCGAGTCTTGGAAGATTAAAAACGTGTAAATCCTAGTTAATATTGAGAATAATTGAACCAAAATTATTACTTTTTTAGAATTAATTTGGACTCAATTGATAGAAAAAATAAGTTTGAGGAGTGAAATGACAGTTTTTACAAGTTCAAGGACTAAAACGTAAACTTTTTTAGATACCCCCTAAGCTAATCGACTTTGCGTACAGCCAAATTGGCTATGCATAGAGCCTATCGGCTTTACACAGTGCTAATTGGCTTATTTCCCAATTTTGATGTTATTTTACGTATATTTTAACTTAAAAATACCAAAATTAATAAAGAAGGTTCTAGAAAGAATATTTATGGAAAATTATTTGAATCTAATTGAATTTTAAATAGATATTCATTTAACTGAATATCTGTTAAAATCAAGGGATTTAATTAATTATTGATATTTATCTAATACATCTAGGATTTTCTAAAAACTAACCTTTGTAAATAGAAAAGAATGACCTAGGTTTAGGGGGGTGTTAACCTTTTTCCAATCTAGATATCGAGAGAAATACAGAAAACTCTATGATGAAAGTTACTGCCTTCTCAAGTATCGAGAGATGAAGGACGGGTGAATCCGAGATTAGGTTGAGGTTAATCTAGCTGGAACTACCTTTTTTTGAAATCAATTTGGATTTGATTATCAAGAAAAATAAAGTTCGAGGATAAAAACGAGGAATTCACAAATTTAGGAACCTAATTGCAAGTTTTTAAACTTTCCTATGTAGAGCCAATCAGCTCTACATAGATTGGCTCTACATAGTGCTGATTAGGGCTTTTTTACTTCGATGTCATTTTTCTCGATGATTTTACGTCTAGATACAGATTCTTAAAGGTCTTTTGATGATAATCATGGATTTTTAATGATAATTATTTAAATTTAAAGAATTAAATTTGGATATTTATCAACTTATTTTTTTAAAGATCTCAGATTATTGTTTCCTCTGAAGCCTTTGAAACCCCTACCTCTATAAATAGAAAGAAGAATCTATGGTTGAAAAAATAACAAGAATCAACTAGAATATAACAAGAATAAACAAGAAACAACAAGAATCAACAGAGAATACACTTAGAGAACATATAGAGAGAAAAAGCCAGAGAGGAAAAGAGAGAAAATTATTCTTGTTCTTATTTAGCAAAAGACTCAAGTCACTAAGAAAGAAAGGCCACTCCAGAAAGAATCATTTTGTAGAAACTTCTTTTAATCGATAGAAGATTTTCAACCTCTCTCTAGTAATGGATTCTGCCTAAAGAAGATTTTGCGTAAAGGTGCTGCTAAGATCTCAGACTTGGAGGGGAATGAGTTCACAAAACCAATCAACTTAGATCGTCTTAAGAAATACTATGTATAAAAATAAATAATGGATAAAAATAGCCTGCTGATTAGATGATGTGTCTTTTTTGGTACTCGCAAGTGCATGAACCGTTCCTATAGTAAGGGTAAGTTCACCACGAGGTCGATCTCTCAAGGAACTATAGGGCCACTTATTATAAAGACTAATTATCAACACAAAACAATAAAAGTAAATCTAAACACTCTAAATCAGTATGCTGAGAGGGTAGTATTCATTAAATAAAGTAACTAAACAATAAATAAATATGCAATGCAAATGCAAATGCTTATGATCTAAAACTATATGCTAAAGATAATATTTAGTCTAGCCATTTACTTAGTAATCTCCTTGTTTTACTTTAAGCCTATATTTAATAAATGAGATGGTGATGTGCCTTTTCCCTAAATCACTCAAGCTAATGATGCAACCTAGGTTTTTGATACTAAAATAGATTAAAGTAAAGATAATGTTTTTAATATTTTTAACCTAAAGATTTTCATAACAAATATTACTACTAAATTGATATGATGGTCAACCAATAATAATAGATGAAACTAATACATATATGAAGGTAAATAAATCATTCATTAAATAAATAAATAACAAGGTTCATACATAAGTAAAAAAGCTAAACTAAACACTTATGAAAACTAGCCTAACATATTTAACCCAATGATCATGGTATTAAATAGAAAGGCATAAAACAATAAAATAAAAGTTAGATCTAGAATTTCTTTAAGTAGGAAGATGATTGGTCCTCACTCTCCACTTCTTTAAAAGCTCCTTAGATCTTATAAAGAGTAATGAAAACTAAACTAAAGTGTTTATAAAAAACTGTAGAGAATTATGGAGAGAATAATGGTGAGCAGGTGTAGAGAGCAGATAGGAGAAAACTCTCCTCCCCAGAATTAAGTTTTCGCAGAGATATATATAGAGGAGAGTCCTCCTCTAAATAAATCTCTCTAGAGATGTATGCCTAATATAAGTCTATCTAATAGATAAGACTTTAAGTATCCTTATCTCCACCAACTACTATCCCAAAAATAGCTCTCAATATAAATCCTAATAATTATACAAAATGACTAAGGCTTGTAATTAGCAGTTCATGCGCCTGAATCTTGGGCCTTGACACGAACATGTCCAATTAAGCTTCTTTTCGAGTATTTAGCTCCGTATTTTCCTCTTTTGGCTACTATTACTTGAAAATAGATAATTAAGCTTAAGTGAGTTAAAAGCACATATTTTCACCATGTTATATATAAAAATATATCATTAAAGCTCTAAAATACTCTTAAATATCTATATATAATTTGGACCGATCAAATACCCCCTCTCTTAAACCTTTACTTGTCCTCAAGTAAATAGTAATTGAGAACTAACTTTTGCAAAAATCATGAAGAACATCCATACTCAGCTTAAAGATATTATTCAAAAGAATCTCACTAATGCAAAGATCATGTCAACCCAAGAACACTTGAATCATAATAATTTTCTTCAAAAGGTAAACTTAATCATTTGTTAATCAAAAGACTCAAGCATCCAATCCCTCACACCTGTTTCACAACAAATAGTATAACTCATCTCCAAATGATACAAATATGATGCATAATCCAAATTATCATAACCCTATTCAAAAATGCAAAACCTTCAGTCATAACAAGAGATCAATAGACATTTATACATTTTTTATATCACTTGCTTTTGAAGCTCTTATACTTTCTTTTCTCTTTTCTTTACACCCATTAGATTTTTTACTTGATACTTAAGGTATTTGTTTCTTTCTTGAGATGTTATGTCCTTTTTATGCAAATACAAACATGGGGGTTGAATGCACCTGGTTACTCAACAACACATACATTAAGATGCTTTGCATATTAATTGCCTTTTTACTCGAAAATCGACATTGGTCATGAAAATCCCTGGTTACTAAGCCACTAAAATTAGCAGAGTAAAACATATTACTTAGAGCTTTAACTTGCCTATAGCATATTCTTATAAACTTAGGCAAGCCAATTTAGTAACTAGGAAATCATAGTTTAAACTATACACTTCTAATTATACCCAACTCAAATTTGCCAAACTAGTCATCATGTCCATATGCAAAGAATAGATACTTGATCATTTAAGTGCAAATAACTCATGAGTTTACATCTATACATGTTAAAAAATAACTTAAGAATTCAAGAATCTTAACATAATAGCATTCTTTCATCGACTCTTATATAGAATAATAAGAAAAAGCTGAGTAGAAAAATTTAAAATTTTATAAAGATTCATCAAAGTTGCTAATTTTCATATCATGGCATGTAAAGTTTAATTCAAAAAATATTCTATTTCCCTCCTCCACACTTAAATTTGACATTGTCCTTAATGTCATTACATATATAGAAATAAAGAACAAGAAGAGAGGAAAAGATAGAATACTCCCATGGAATTTTGCAATGCATAGTAAGTGATGGTTGCTATCTATGCAGCTACAATCTAAGGCAGTGTACCTATCAATGTAGTCTAGCACTAATGGCGAGTATCAAGGTCGTATTCCTCGGGAAAGTGAAAGCCCAGAGTTACTCCTTTGTTCTTTGTCATATTAACCTAAAATGAGTGATGGATACTTTCTAAACTAACTAATAGCTACAATCTAAGTTTTAAGAGAGATGCAAGAGTAATTGATAACTAAAATAACTAAGGCAAGAGAGCAAACCCAAAGGGAACCTAAACTAGTTGGCAATCAAACAAAAGATAAAGGATTGGTGAGTCTAATTATGCTACCCGTGGATGAATTCTTAACCGAATTCGGTTTCTCTCTCTCGATAACCGAATTCCTAAACCTAATAACCTAAAGTTGGAATCTCTTCCTAACGATTGATTCTTAAATTAGCATTAAGCTTTAATCCGCCTCTATTAAGCTTTGTTAATTCTTAATCGGGCTAGTTAATTATCCTTATCTCTAAGCGATTATTAACCAATTCTTGCTATTCAAAATTCCAATTGCCAAATGGACTTCTCAATCACACAAAAATCTAAACACACAATTCACAACGTCTCATGAATAATGCATTATCTTATTAATACTGAAAGCAAGAAGAATACAAAACTAACCCAAACAATCCAACAATATAATACTAAGCCAACATAGTAAAAAAATCCCAATGGATTTAATCAATCTAGCTAATCATGTTCATTATCAAAATCCACAAGAATACAATTACAACAAAGAGTAAAGGTAGAGAAAACCCGATTACACCCTTGGATGAGAGTAAACAGCCCTAATTCCTCTTGCTCAAATTGAATCGATTCTTGTTCCACTTGCTCGATTTGGAAACCAATCAACGAACCTCGCCCAATCTTCAATCTTTGAAGGGAATCCGATTGAAACCTTGATCTAAGTCTCTTTTTCCCTTGGTTACAGCTCAAAAAACTCTTAGAGAGAGAAATATTAGGTCCCCCGCTCTCCTTCTCTTTCTTTCTCTCTTCTTTCTTTTAATTAATTCCCTTTGTGCCGCCAACACGGCCGTGTTGATGCCCATGTTCCCAACACGGGCTGGTGTTGACGCCCTTGTTACTCTCTGTGGCCGTGCTCCCTAAAAACTTCTTTTTCTTTGATGTTTGATGCATCCAACAGGGCTGTGTTGGTGCCCGTGTTGGGAACACGGCCAGTGTTGAAACCAACACGACCATGTTCAGCTTCCTCATGCGCATACTTAGCTTGTTTCGGCAGCTTTGACGTCCAATTATGCCCCAATTCTTCCCTTTATCATTCTTTGACTTCTTTTGGACCTAATGCACACAAACAGACGCATAGGGTGAGTGTTGGGACCAATTCACATCCAAATGTCCATAAAATCAATCTTAAAAACTGCATTTAGATGTGTGTATTTTACGTACATCAAATAACCCCACTGCCCACTTGAAGGACACACTGTCCCCAGTGTACAAAATATAAGAAATGAAAAAGGAAAAAGAGCTAATACTACCCTGACTATAGCCCCGGAGTGAAAAAGAGGTGCATCATCAGGGATATTAGAGCGTTGGCTAGTTTGTGGTAGAGGAGTGGCTGCAAATAATAAAATAAAGAATTAAAATCGAAACTGAAACAAAAATTAAATAAAATATGAAGACTAAAACTAATAAAATGTCCCAAAACAAAAGGTTAAAATATTAGAGATTAAAGATAAAAATTGGGGTGTCTCCCAAAAGCGCTTCTTTTTGATGTGATGAGTCTTCTTAGCTGGACTCATAGTGAAAAGCAAACGGGCGTGATCAACGACCATCCATCCTTCTTCCAAGCAAATGGCTTCAAGAATCCACTTAGGGGGATAATCGTTAATGTCCTCTTCCTTACTATCAAGCAAGCTGCCAGTATGATGGGCAAAACTCGCCCCTCGTATAATTGCACGTAGTCATGATGCTCTAGGGGCTCTTCCAATTTGAAAGCTGAAGTTTCAACAATTGGAAGGATCGATGGTTGGGCAATTTCTTCAGGAGTGTCGATGGTTTTCTTCAGTCCTTGGCTTGGTTCACTTGCTAGAAGAAACTCGAGCTCCTCCAAGACTTCTTTATTGGATAACTCGTGCTCATCTTCCATCATCGAAGGGACTTGTGGAAAATCTACCAACAATTCCTTTAACTGCAACTCAGCATCATCAACTGTACATTCCTGTTGATAGTCTTTCAAAGGAATTATGTTCGCCTCTTCCTTTTCTGGTTCCATCTCCATGTTCAAGAAATCATCCTACACAGAAGCATCATCATCAAACATAGTAGATAAACCAGAAAAATTCTCACCTGAATGCAAAGTGATGGCGCTCAAATGCTCCTCGGATTTAGTAGCGTTTGATGGAGTTCCCCATTGCTCTTCAGCTAGTAACTTGAAGATTAAGCCTACTTGATGCTCTATGTTCTTAATCGAGGCTTGTTGATCTTCAAGTATCCTCTCTGTTTATTGGAATCTATCCTCAAGACTTGAAATAAACCTCATCATCAGCTCCTCTGACACTAACTCTTCACCTTGAGTTGAAGGTGCAAGATTAGGCTGCTGATGTGGTTATTGAAATTCTGGTGGTTCTTGGCCATCCAAGCTCCATCCAAAGGGTGAATGAGTGCTCCACTCTTGATTGTAGGTGCTTCCATACAAGTCATTTGGCCAACTTCCCGTATAATTCACCCGTTCACAGTTATAAGAACAATGAGCAACATCACTGTACAATGGACAATCATTACTCAAATGTAAACCATAACAAAATTCACAAAAGACTTGAGATGAAAGGATAGGAGTGGAGAGTTGATCGGTAGCCCTGCAAAACGATTCCACTTGAGCTTCTAAAGATGCACAGGTGTCCCAATTTTTAGCACTCTCTTGGTTCCTAATGCCATTTTCCAACGCATCATACAAAAAGTTTGAATTTAACATTGAACCTCCTTATCATTCACTACCTGAATCATAAACTTAACTAAATAAATATATACAAACAAAACATAAATGAATAAATAAAATGGCTAAATTAACAAATAGCAAATTTCACTCTAGTTTTCAAATAATTCCCCGGCAATGGCGCCAAAAACTTGATGTGTGCTACTTATGTTAGCTACAATCTAAGGCAGTGTACCTATAGATGCAGTCTAGCACTAATGGCGAGTATCAAGGTCGTATTCCTCGGGAAAGTGAAAGCCCAGAGTTACTCCTTTGTTCTTTGTTATATTAACCTAAAATGAATGATGAATAATTTCTAAACTGACTAATAGCTACAAGCTAAGTTCTAAGGGAGGTGCAGGAGTAATTGATAACTAAAATAACCAAGACAAGAAAGCAAACCCAAAGGGAACCTAAACTAGTTGGCAATCAAACAAAAGATAAAGGATTGGTAAGTCTAATTATGCTACCCGTGGATGAATTCTTAACCGAATTTGGTTTCTCTCTCGAGATAATCAAATTCCTAAACCTAATAACCTAAAGTTGGAATCTCTTCCTAACGATTGATTCTTAAATTAGAATTAAGCTTTAATCCGCCTCTATTAAGCTTTGTTAATTCTTAATCCGGCTAATTAATTATCCTTATCTCTAAGCGATTATTAACCAGTTCTTACTATTCAAAATTCCAATTGCCAAATGGACTTCTCAATCACGCAAAGCAATCTAAACACACAATTCACAACATCTCATGAATAATGCATTATCTTATTAATACTGAAAGCAAGAAGAATACAAAACTAACCCAAACAATCCAACAATATAATACTAAGCCAACATAGTAAAGAAATTCCAATGGATTTAATCAATCTAGCTAATCATGTTCATTATTAAAATCCACAAGAATACAATTACAACAAAGAGTAAAGGTAGAGAAAACCCAATTACACCCTTGGATGAGAGTAAACAGCCCTAATTCCTCTTGCTCGAATTGAATCGATTCTTGTTCCTCTTGCTCGATTTGAAAACCAATCAACGAACCTTGCCCAATCTTCAATCTTTGAAGGGAATCCGATTGAAACCTTGATCCAAGTCTCCTTTTCCCTTGGTTACAGCTCAAAAAACCCTTAGGGAGAGAAATATTAGGGTTTGGGACGTTCTCCCCCGCTCTCTCTCTTTTTCTTTCCTCTCTTCTTTCTTTTAACTAATTCCCCCTGTCGCCAGCCAACACGGCCGTGTTGGTGGCCGTGTTCTCAACACGGGCTGGTGTTGATGCCCGTGTTACTCTTTGTGGCCGTGCTCCCTAAAACTTCTGTTTCTTTGATGTTTTATGCACCAACATGGCCGTGTTGCTAAACGTGTTAGGAACACGGCCAGTGTTGAAACCAACACGGCCATGTTCAGCTTCCTCTTGCTCGTACTTAGCTTGTTTTGGTAGCTTCGGCATCCAATTATGCTCCAATTCTTCCCTTTATCATCCTTTGACTTCTTTTGGACCTAATGCACACAAACATACGCATATGGTGAGTGTTGGGTCCAATTCACATCCAAATGTCCATAAAATCAATCTTAAAAACCCCATTTATATGTGTGTATTTTATGCACATCAGTAAGCTATGAACTTGAATTATAATCTCCACTATCCAAACATTTTTTAGCGGCCTGTGGAATTTTCAGCGCCTTGCTGGCTGTGTAATCAAGCTGCTGCCACGTCTACCTACGCTGCAGGCCCATATGCATGCTGCTTGCCTTCCGCACCTGACAGCTCCTCCATGACTCGCGGCTGGCTTACTGGTGCCGCTGTTGCTCACCTCGCAGCCTTGTCCGCGCCTCATGAGTTGCATCCACTACTATGGTCCGCGACTCGTGGCTGGCCTGCGACTTCGTGGATGCCCCTCGACCATGAGGCTGGGGCTATCGCCGCTACCTCCCTCACGGCCTCTTCTAACGCATGTGGCCTTCGACTCGTGGCCTCCCCGCAACCACGTGGTGCTCGAGTGTTGTTGGTGCTGCCGCGACTGCCTCCCTCATGGAGAGTCCCGCGATCCACTGCTGGCTGCTATTGCTGCTTAACTGCTACGGGCCTGTGTCGTCCCTGCTGTGCCTTTGCTACGGGCCTGTGTGAAAATTTCATTGCCGCAACATGGCTCGCTCAAAATTTTTTGTTTAAGGAGGTTTAATTGCTTCACATGGAGACATATTGCCTTTTGAGGATCAAAAAAGGTAAGAATGCTTACTTTTTCATCATAGGCCTATAAGGTAAATATAAAACACTAAAATTGAAAAATATAAGAGAATAAAAATAAAAATAATTTAAATGCATAAAAATAAAAATACAATTGCTAAGTTTATTGTCTATAGCTAGACATTCCCGATTATGCTCATTGTAGGCGTTCATCCGCGTACTCCACCTCTTGGTCATAAGCCATTCCTTTCAAGTATGGCTTCATACTTTTAGCGAACATCTAAAGTGTCATGAAAGCTCTTGTCAATTAAGAATGAAATATCATCATGTAATTGTTCATAAACAAGAGAATCTATATAATTATATGAACACTAATCAATAGTAGATTTAGGAGATAAAGTTAAAGAATCAAACACTTTAAATTCCATAGTTTCTTCTAAAACTGTCATGGTAAGTTTTCCATCATACACATCAATCAAAGTTCTAGTAGTTTCCATGAAAGGTCTACCAAGGAGTATAGTTTACTCTTTAGCCCTTGCTGGTGTGTTTTCCATGTCAAGTACTACAAAATCAATAGGAATTATTAACTTACCTACTTGTACTAGCAAGTCTTCCATTATACCTCAAGGATATTTTTTTGATCTATCAGTAAATTGTAGAGACATAGTGGTAGGCTTCAACTCTCCCAAGCTAAGTTGTTCATACATCAAATAAGGCATCAAGTTAATGCTTGCTCCCAAATCTAACATGGCTTTTGTATCCTTTTTGTCACCTATTGTAATATCAATGATGAAGCTACTAGGATTCTTTATCTTAAGGGGCAACTAATGTTGAAGCATTACACTTGCTACTTGTACTTTTTCATTGTTCGCATATCACCTTTTTTTGGTGTTCAACTCTTTAAAGAATTTTGCATAAGCTGGCTTATTCCTGACAACATCCAACAAAGGTAAATTAGTATTAACTTTAGAGAGCATCTCAATATTTTCAAATTTTTTTTTATCCTTTTTGCTCTCTTTGGGTTAGTTTAGAAAAGGAATAGGTGGTCTATAAGGCTGAGCTGCCTTATGAAATTCAGGTCCAGAAAATGCTTCTTTTTCTTTCTTCTCAAGCCTAAGATTAGGCTCTACTTTTTCCTCATTTTGTATGCTCTCCTTATTGATTTGCACTAATCCATCATTTTTAGGTGTCCTGCATAAGAAGAAGAATCCCTTTCAGTTTTCATAGTAATTACATTATCAGCAACCTCACCTTTTCTAATAGTGGTAATGGAATTGGCTTGTTCAGGTTGACTTGATAGTTTCTCTTTATTGAGCTCTTGAACAACTTCAACAATTTTTCCCATTTGAGCTTCTAAACGTTTCATTGAAGCCTCAATAGAATCTATCTTTTTCTCATTCCTCTTTATCATATCATGAGAAGCCATCATAAATGATTGAAGTGTTTCTTCCAAACTTGGCTTCCTTTGTTCATTAGATTGCAAAGTTTGTTCTTGTTCCTAAAAGAAAGAATTGGAGTCCCTTTGGAATTGAGAATATTGGTCTTGGTAATAAGGTTGATTTCAGTTTCTCAATAATTGTGGTGGATTTTGGTTATTGTATTTCCAAAAAAAATTTGGATGGTTTCTTTAACCTGTGTTATATGCATTGGAATAAAGGTCATTCATAGTATGCATGGGTTGGTAAGAATCTATCAAATTTGTTTGGTCATACATATTTCCCCTATAATTATCAAAAGATGAAAAAACATTAGCACTATGACCATAAATACCACAAATACCACATACCTCATTGTTTGGTGAGTTTTTTTATTAAAGCAAGCATTTTAACTTGCTTAGTCAATTCAGCCAATTGCATGGCTATCTCACTACTAGCTACTACTTCATTTACTTCTACTCTTTTTATCTTCACACTCTTTTATTGAGAATTGGCTCCTAACATCTCAAAGATGTCATAAACCTTATCAGCTGTCCTTTCTAACATAGCACCCCTAGCTGTATTGTCAACCATACATTGATATTGTACTGTCAGCTCATCATAAAATGATTGATTAGTTATTGGGAGTGGGAATCCATGGTGTGGGCATTGCAATAAAAGTGATTTGAAGTGATCCCATGCTCCATGAAAAGATTCAACATCCTTTTGATAAAAGTTAGAAATTTCAGCCCTTAATTATTTGGTCTTTTGCTGTGAGTAAAATCTACTCATAAACTTTTGATGAATTTCATCCCAATTTCTCACAGAATTAGGAGGCAAGGTCATTAATCAAGCCTTTGCTCTTTCTTTCAATGAATAAGGGAAACAGCTCATTCTTAGTTGATATTCATTTAGTCCAGATAATGGGAAAGTATGAACTATAGCATAAAACTCTCTAATGAATGTTAATGCATCCTCACTAGGTAATACCATAAAATGAAGGAAGCATGTTAAAATGAATGTTTTTTAGTTCGTAATTCCTAGATGCATCACCTAGAACTATGCATGAAGTAGTGTTACCAATTATAGGTCGTGCATAATCTTTCATAGCCATTCGCCTTTCAGCTCCTATTTCTCTTGGTGGGTTTGTCATGATATCAACTTCTTCTAGTTGTTTCCTGCTAGCATACAAAATAAAAGAAAGTTTTAGATTTAAAAAAAATTTAAAAAACAAAATAAAAACACATAAATAAAATACAAAACATAAAACAAACAAACAAAACAAAACACAAAATAAACTAACAAATATAAGACACTTTTGATAATCAATCAATATAATAAATTTGGACACAGTTCCCCGGCAACAGTGCCAAAACTTGATGTATAAGGGTAAATTCACCACAAGGTCGACCTCTCAAGGAACTGTGAGGCTACTTATTATAAAGTAATTATCAACATAAAATAATAAAAGTAAATCTAAACATTCTAAATCAGTATGTTGAGAGGATAATATTCATAAAATAAAGTAACTAAACCATAAATAAATATACAATACAAATGCAAATACTTATGATCTAAAACTATATGCTAAAGATAGTATTTAGTCTTGCCATTTACTTAGTAATCTCCTTGTTTTATTTTAAGCCTAGATCTAATGAATGAGATGGTGATGTACCTTTTTCCTAAATCACTCAAGCTAATGATGCAACCTAGGTTTCTTATACCAACATAGATTAAAGTAAAGATGATGTTTCTAATACTTTTAACCTAAAGATTTTAATAACAAATATTACTAATAAATTGATATAATGGTCAACCAATAATAATAGATGAAACTAATACATATATGAAGGTAAAGAAATCATTCAATAAATAAATAAATAACAAGGTTCATACATAAGTAAAAAAGCTAAACTAAACACTTATGAAAACTAGCCTAATATATTTACCCAATGATCATGGTATTAAATAGAAAGACATAAAACAATAAAATAAAAGCTCCCTTTAGATCTATAATTTCTTCAAGTAGGAAGATGATTGATCCTCAAATTTCACTTCTTGAAAGCTCCTTAGATCTTAAAAAGAGTAATGAAAACTAAAGTGTTTATAAAGAACTGTACAGAATTATGGAGAGAATAATGGTGGGCAGGTGTAGAGATCAGATAGGAGAAAACTCCCCTCCCCAAAATTAGGTTTTTGCAAAGATATATGTAGAGGAGAGTCCTCCTCTAAATAAATCTCCCTAGAGATGTATGCCTAATATAAGTCTATCTAATAGCTAAGGCTTTAAGTATCCTTATCTCCACCAAATACTATCCCATAAATAACTCTTAGTATAAATCCTAATAATTATATAAAATGACTAAATTGTCCCTTGGACCTTGTAATTAGCAGTCCACGCGTCTTAATCTTGGGCCTTGATATGAACATGTCCAATGAAGCTCTTTTTTGAGTATTTAGCTCCATATTTTCCTCTTTTGGCTACTATTACCTGAAAATAGATAATTAAGCTTAAGTGAGGTAAAAACACATATTTTTATCATATTTTATATATAGAAATATATCATTAAAGCTCTAAAATACCCTTAAAAATCTATATATAATTTGGACCAATCATTAGAAAATCTGGAAAGGCTGGTTATGGAAAAATTAGGTAAAAAAGAGAAAATAATCAGCTAGAAAATCTGAAAAGACTGGCTAATGACAAGTGAGAAATCAACATGTACCCATTTGGGCTTTTACTAAATGAATAAATTGTTTAGAATTGTTATCAAACATATCTATGTTTGTTTACCATTCTACACACTAACTGAAAGAAAAATAAAGCGAAAAGTTCTAAGTAAAATAAATGAGATCTAGAAGAAATATATTTTCTATCCTCTTCTCCTCTTCACATCTGCATCCCTAGATACAGCAGCCAATTCTCAAGTCCTCTTGAATTGAGCAAAGCCAGGAGAAGTGGAAATCTGAAGTTGATCCCAAGCCTTGAAGTTGTCATTGGTGGTTAGATCGCCCTGGGAGTCAAGGTTTCGCTCTATTTCTTGGTGGGGCCAAAGTCTTTTGATCTTGTGTAGGAAATCCTGTCTGAGTGGGAAGCCTTTGAGTTCAAGTGGAAATTCCAAGATTCGTTGCTTCTACCCATACTAGCAGTAAATTGTCGAAGGTGTAGGTGGATGCCCGTAGTTCAGGTAAGGGTATGCAATCATCATACACCATGAGTGTAACATGCTTGATTCTCTATCTAGGGCAAGTCCAGCGAATAAGTGTGTTTGAGACGCCTTTCATTTAGGAAATCCAACCATTATGCCCCCATGGGATAACAACAGATCGAGTTTGCACGTGCTTCGGCTCGTACTTATCGATATTCCTCACGATGGTCAATATCTGAAGCTTCTTGTGCAACCAAATCTGCAAAAGAAAAAGAGAAAATAAGGAAAAAGGAAAAGGAAAAAAAAAGAAGAAAAATAAGCTAAGATGAAAACCCAAAAGGGCAGCTTAAACAAAAATAAAGTATGCTAAGTCAAAAACCTGAAAGGATAGCTTAGGCAAAACTTAAGAAAAAAGCCTGCTAAGTCGAAAACTCAAAAGGGCAGCTTAGGCAAAAATTAAGGCAAAAATAAAAATAGTAAAAGAAAAGAGATTTGGCTGCATATATATAAGAGAACGAAGCTACCACTAAACCATTAATGGGTTTTGTACATGTCTAATCTAATGATGGTTTTATCTAAGATGATTGGAACTGCATCTTCTCCATGCTCGACTTGGTTAATAATGCTAGCAATTTTGATATCTCCCTCCCCCTTGAGGACAAATCAATAAAAATTTCGCATAAAGGCAAAAGCCCAGCATCTAAATCTAAGTAGGTGCGCCCTTTTCCTTCTTTTCCAAGCAAGAGATTAGTGAAGTAAGGGTAATGTACTCACCAACAGAATTGGAAAGTACCTCAGCTGGGGACATGTCGAACAATTCTACCAGTTTGCTAGAAAAAGGCTCATCGAGTTTTGGCAGGGCAATGGTATGAGTAGAATCCATGGGAACTCCAAGAACAACGAAGAATTCTTCAAGTGTTGCATGGTTTTGAAAGATGAAAGATGGAATTTTCCAAGTTTAATCCAATCATCACCTATTAGGGTTTTGAGGAGAGTTTGCAGGCTCTTAGCACTCTTTTGAGACATATTTTTGACTTTTTGAAGTGTAAAATCCCATATGCAGAAGTGAGGAGGCTTATGGGTATATATAGGCCTCAAATCAATGTCTGATTCGGACTCTGCAATTATAGAGTCAATCGGTACTGTGCACAATCGATCGACTGTGTGGCCTCCCGGTGTAATTTTTGGTCAATTTTGACAATTTTTCAAGCACTCATATAAATGCAATAATAGAGGGAAATAAGCAAAATGGAAGTGATTTGAAGGCCAAAATTGATGATTTTATATACCCTAAAAAATTCAAAAGTTCTACAAAAGCTATAACACTCAAAAGTACAAAAAGTAACAAAAGGGAAAATTAAAGTAATAAAAGATCAAAAGTTGGGGTTCTCTCCTGAATCCTACATCCCATCGTCTAAGTTAGTGTCCATCCCATGAGTCCGCAAGGTTAATAGCTGAAGTGTCAGAGTGTCGATCCGTTGTTGCTGAGTGTCGGTCTGACGCTGCCAGTCATCCACTTGCCCCTGCAAGTCCTCATGGTCCCTCTGATGAAAGCCCGGAAGGAGATTAGTTAGTGCATTTCATACATGCACATATTGCATAAATCATTTTCTTACCCGCCAGTCCTCGCCAAGGATAAAGAACTGCTTCTTCACGGCGCCAATCAGTAGATGGACATACTCGAACTGGTCTCTTTGAACCTATATAATTATTTGCATAATATGTCATTAACTTTTCAGGAAAATGAGATGTGAAAACCCAAAAGAGAAAGTAACGTACATGTGTGCAAGTGCTCGAAGTAAATTCTAGGGGGCGGCAATGCTCCATGGCAAGCTGGTGCTCCACACTATGAGGGCTCCAGTATGAGACCATTGGATCTTGAGGGAATGAGACGCTCCCTGGAACCACATCAGATATGTTTGTAGGAGGTGCATCGGAGTCAACACCAGTAGAGGAACCCGTGATGTGGGAAGGCTTAGAACATCAAGCGGATCGCCTCTCAGTCGACTCACGAGCAGTAGGAGCCTAGTGGAGGAATTGTAAATAAAATGGTTAAAGAAGCGGGATATAAAAAAAGGAAGAATTCCTAGTAAGTCTAAAGGAAAGATACCTGAGCCATGACATCATCGTCTAAAAGGCACAACCCCCAACAACTGATAGATGAAGGAAGTGTAATCTATCCACCGAGACTAGATGGTGAGATCCTCGGGCTCATCGTACCTCGCCAAACACTCTGCTAGCTTCTCCTTAGTGAGGTCCGCCGTTCAGAACATAGAAAGAGGAGGAGATAAGGGAACTCGACGCCTGCTATGGCCTCGCTCCCACCTATAGCTCCTCTCTCCTAGGTACTACGCCCGACAAGCAGGTTCGGTCAATAGGATCCTCTTCTACTCAAGGTCAACTGCATAAAGTATATAGGGGTCCCACTGATAGCGCTCCCCCAAGCAATCACCTCGAATCTATAAACTAGAAAGGTAAGTAACTATATAAATAAAGTATGAGTATGACTACTAAATTTTATTTACCTTGTCCCAAGTCAAGGCATTGATCCACATGCAGTGTACGTGAACCTGGGCCCAATCTAATGGCACGCTCCTGCTCGAGCACCAACGACTCAAGCGAGGGAAAGCCGATGAAGTGCAGATGGTCTATGAGCCCACCAAAAGGCCAATATCCAAGGCCCAAACCTGAAAAGAAGAATTAGCATTCACAATACCAATAAAAGAAATTAGAAAAGATAAGTTAGAGTAGAATTTACGTATACGACATGTCAAAAACTAATGTCCATTTGGTGATACAAGTATATGAGAGCCGCAGATCCCTATTTATAGGAAGAGACTTGATCCAAATCCCGTAATGGGGCTAAACAATGGAAGTTTAATGAATTCCCTAAGTCACTGAATAAGGTCATACTAAAGAGGTACACCAAAAAGGTCCGGGCCATCTGATCTACCTCCCGAGCATTTTAAAAAACAAAGCCCCAGTAGTGGAGGGGTATGCTCTAATAGGCAATGCAACACATGTTCTTGAATGCCGATAAGAACCTGAGCAAATCAGTGATGAAGTGCTCTCGGACATCGGAGCGCTTATCGTGGATTGCATCATCAAAGGGCACGGGCGTGCTAGAGAAATCAATGCCCGTCATAGCAATAAAGGAAAGAGGGGAGAGTGTCCGCTCACCAACCGCGGTGTGGAAGGTATAAGTAGTATCCATCCACCTCTCGAGCAAGGCATAGATAGAGATGTGGTCGGTCCTCTCGATGATTGACAAGAGTCTACAAACCGATGGAAGCCAGTATCTTCAATCCTAGCTTGGACAGAGCTAGGGAGCTCATCGAACCACTCACAAACTCCATAAAAGTTTTTGATGAACAAAATCGATACAACGTCACCCTGAAAAGCCAAATGCATAAGTATTAAACATAATTTACATATGAGAAAGACCCTAAATAGGTAAGTATATGTCTATTAGTTGAAATTTCTTACAAAAAAGCCCTGGAAACCCTTTTTCTGCCTATGCATGGTCGATTTGGATTGTGCAAATCTGAGTAGGCACTCCGCAGAGCCGATTGGCTGTGCGCACAATCGATTGGCACTAAACACAGTCGATCGGCTCTACAAGCTAGGGCACACAATTTTCAACATTTTTTCACAATTTTTCATATATTTGGACAATTAACATATATATCTAGTATATAGTCATTGGAAATAAAGTTTTAAGCCAAGGAAATACCTCTTCGATGGCCGAAAGTGCCCGATGGCTATTCAATTTTGACAAAAGGGGGATTTCCACTCCCTTCACAAGCCCAAGATCATTTTAGCAAGAAATTGGAGGAGAAAACTCCCAGTTTGGTGCTATTGGGGTATGTCCAGCAAATCTTGAGTAAGAACTCGCCATTTTAAGACTAATTTTATGGAATTTGATTAGGAAATAAAAGAGAAATCACGAAAAGAGTGAAAAAGGATTTGAGAGAGAAAAGTTAAAAAAATAGATAAAGCGAATAAATGATGGATTTAAGGATATATTATATATACATGTGTTGAAGAGGGCAAAAATGTCATTTAGGTCCCCGACCTATCAAAATCATGTTTTAGTCCAAAAAAATTGATATAAGTCCTTAGAAGACACATAGAAGGCCAGGTTGGCATCTTGAAGTGAAAGTTTCCTGAAAATTATGAGTTTGACGCCTGACTCATCAAAATTACACTTTAGTTCCTGAGCGGGCGAAGTACCAGTATAGCTTCCATAAGGCATCAAACGAATCAGATCGCACCCCAAGGCGGGAAATTCTAACTAAAAGCATCCGAAAGTGGCAAATTACTAAATTCAACCAAAGTGGTAAATTGTTCCTTGAAATGAAAAATAGCTAGAGTGAAGTCTCTACAATCATGAAATCAACGGGCGTGGTCCCTAAATCAACGAGCGTGCTTCCTAAGTCCATAATTCCAAAATCAATGGATGTGGTTCTAGATAGTAGGTGAAGCCCTCATCCTAAGCAAGTGAAGTCCTAAAATATTCAAGCGGGCGTGGTCCCCATATCAAATCAATAATCAAAGTACAAGCTTATGAGGCGTAGCTTTTACAACTCCAGAGATATCCTTTTGCCATAGCCTTGATAATTATGATTTGTCTCAATTAATTTTAACACATTGCATGCTTATAAATTTGGACAAACTAGGGGCAGCTGTCAACACCCATTTTTCGGATCTAGATATCAAGGGAATTACGAAAAATTCTATGATGAAAGTAATTGCTTTCTCATGTCTTGGGAGATGAAGGACGGGCGAATCCGAGGATGGGGTTCCCAAATTACTTTTTAAAATTAATTTAGATTTAATTATCAAGAAAAATAAAGTTTGAGGACAAAATAATGGATTTCACAAGTTTGGGGACCTAATTGTAAATTTTTTCAAATTTTCCATATATAGAGCCAATCGGCTCTACATAGAGCCGATTGGCTAATCATAGAGCTAATTGGCTCTGTGCAGAGCTGACCGACTCTACACATGCTGATTGAGGTTTTCTCATTTCAACGTCGTTTCTTTTGACACTTTTAAATCTAGATACAAATTCTAGAAGGTATTTGATGATAATCCATAGATTTTAATTTAAATTTTAAAGATATGATATTGGATATCGATTCTTTAAAAGAATTTTAAACAAAGCTGAAGTTTATATGTTCCTTTAGAATTTTCCTAAAAAACCCTACCTCTATAACTAGAAAGTGATGCCTAGGGTTAGGGGCTAATAAGGAAGAACGACAATAGAAGGCAACAACATCAATTAGAATACTGTGGATTAAAAGAACTCACAATCATTATTTAGCATAGGGTTTTTGGTAACTAAGAAAGAAGGTCATTAAGAAAGAACTCATATTTGAAAAAAAAAACTATTTTAAAAAGAGCTGAACCTTCCTCAATACATCATCTAGCACTAATTCCCAATTGATCTTCAACTTAACCGCTTCATCATCTCTTGAGACTTGCCAAACAATTAACTATGGTGATAACCTGAGGGTTCCCCAATATTTATGATCATCATCAACCTTACTTTCCCATTAAATTGGTTTTCCTATTCTTTATGTTTTTCATTAGAAACATGATTAGGGTCTCTTTTCTGTCTTATTTCCCACAATTGATGTGATTAGATTAGGGTTTCTTATGAATTAGCATGTTACTGATTAATTGGGTTTTGGAATCTGATAATAAGAACATTAGGATTTTGAATCTGATTAATCACATGATTAGGATTATATGACTAGATTTGCATTTTCCTTATGATTTTGTAATCAAATTAATTTATTAGGGTTATATGATTAATCTGCCATGTTTGTCCATTATGTCTTCAGATTCTTAAGGTTTGTATAACTTTTTAAGGTTTCCAGCTCAATATGATGTTATTTGTTATTTTATTTTATTTTTATTTTATTTCCTTCATATTCTTATTTTTCTTAACCTTCTGCGCATGTTAAAATTGGCTCTGGGACGCGAGAATTATAAAGGGATCACATAAACCCACCTGGAGAAGCCCTAGAGCCGATCGGCTAAGTGCAGAGCCAATTAGCTCTACGTTGAGCCGATCAGCTATATGCCTATAGTCGATCGGCTTAGCAACTTTTTCCCTTGATTTTTTTGGCATTTTACGAGTTTTTGATGTATTTTTGGCTGTTTTATGTATTGAAACTTCATTTTAGGGCTTTTTCTTTACAATTTTAGTTGTAAGTTGGGTTGTAATAATTAGATTTACCTTTATGCACTTTATTTTTATTTATTTCTTATTTTAATGTATGTTATAACTGTAACATGACTTCTTAATTAAAAATGGATATAGAATTTAGGTTAAATTTGGACCCAACATGAAAACTGTAGTCTATTAGGCTAATCAATATTAATCGAGCTTAAGTTTTAAAATCAAAATAGATTTAGTGGGCTTCATCATATTTTAGTTAGGATTGGGCCATATTAGAATTAGGTTCACACAAATGGGCCTTATCATAATAAGTAGTCTATCTAGGATTAGAGTCTTGGTAAAATAACTTGTAATTGGGCTAGACTCAGAAGGACTTGTACATAATTAATTACTAAGCTAGATCAATAACTTTAATATGGGCTAGGCTTAATAAAAATAGGCTAGACCTTGGTGGAGTATATGTGTTATTTGGTATGCTTGTATACAAATTGCTGTGTTTATAGGGAATGATTTGTTAAACAATAAAATTAAAGACTAAGATACACAAATAAGGAAGTTAGCTTCCGAATCCATCTCTGGATTTGTGACGTAAGCTTCCTTATGGAATCTGAGAAACGCCACTCATTAGTAAAAGTGTCATTATGAATTACCTGGGTGGCGACTTCCATCTCTGCACTAGTCTTAATGACTAGTTAGCGTGTTCCCAATTCAGTTGGAAAGCCTTACAATGCCGTCGTTGCTAAAGACACTTGGGTGCGTGCCCGAAACCACGACCCACAAGTCCGTTCACCATTCAGTAATAAACGACATCTTCAACTTGTCCATGATTGCTATCATGATTTGATTGCATCCGGAGAACCCATCTATAAAGGAGTACATCGCATTCGAGGCGGCACTATCGACTATTACATCTATGTAAGGAAGAGGAAAGTCATCCTTATGCTTTGTTCAAGTCCCGATAATCCATGCACATTTGGACCTTTCTATCCCTCTTTGGGACTGGGACAATGTTTGCCAACCATTCAGGGTAGTCAACCACGTCAAGGAAGTTGGCCTTTATATGCTTAGCAACCTCTTCTCATATTTTTTATGCCCATTCTGGCCTTAATCTTCTCATCTTTTGTTTGACTAACTTGATGTGCGGATGAGTCGGGATATGGTGCTCTGCTATTTTCCTGTCTAGACCTGGCATGTCGTCATATGACTAAGCAAATTCCTCTCGTCATGAGTTATATCATAAGGTGTCAAAATGTTATATGGATTTGCATCTATGCCTGAATTAAATGAATTAACTTGAATGAAATTGATGTCAAACATGCACATATCATGATTATCAAAATGCGCCACTACCATCAGGAAAAACATCACACAAGCAAAAAATTTCATATCATTGATCTTAAAAAAAAAAGAAACATTATATTCATAAACTTCGGATAATATTACATCATCGTAAAAGACATGAACAATATTATCTTCTATAAGAGCAGCTAACTCCTCTTGACTCATTTTCTTCGGTAAGGCGGTGAACTCTTCCAATTTAAGCTCCTCTATTTTGGTGGTGACCTTCTCTCGGACTTCCCTGATATTCAATTTGACCATCCTGTCGATGATCAGATTCTTAAAGATCTCAAACCCCGGTACCTCAGTCCCAACTATAGTGATAGGTTCAGGCTCCTTAGAGTAGGGCTTGTACTCTTGGATGAATATGTCTTTTAGAGTTTTGCCCTTTAGTTTGCCTTCGTCTTCCTCCTTGGAATAACCTAATCCATGCCGAGTCTTCTGACCTTTGAAGTCCAGCAGCTCCATGATACTTTGCTGATTCTTTCCCATGCCCATTCAAGACATGAAGTTCATCTTCTTGAACATGTTGGCTACTTTAGGATCCATGTAGTCATCACAGAGAACAACAACTTGGAATCCAATAGGGCGATCAAGCTCCTTGAGAACTTCTTGAATAGCTGAGACAACCTTACCACCTGCAGTGTTAATAGTGACGATCTCTCCTTTATAAAGGAACTTTACCTTCTAATGCACAGTGGAAGGAACTCCCCCTAGGGCATGGAACCACGGCCTTCTAAATAACAGTACAAAAGTTATTGGAACCACGGCCCTCCCGAAGACTTGATGTAAGCTAAACACGACTAAAAATCTATAGGCAAGTGCACCTATTCAACGTAATCTAGCTATGGAAAGTATCAATGTCGTGTCCCACGGGAACTGAGAAGCTACTACTACTATGCTATTCCTATTATCTAACCGATCAAAAGGTGGTGATCATTAACTAAAAATGATTGGGAATGCAAATGAAAACTAAATTTTAACAAAAAGAATGAAAGTTCGAAAAAGACAATGAGATGAGTTAACCCAATTGGGGATCCTTTTAGCTAGCCGGCTTAAAAACGATAATTTATAAATTCATTGATTAAGAATTACGATATGTGGATAATTTCTTAAACGAATTGGCCTCTCTCTCGAGTTAACCAATTCCTAATCCTAAAGATCTAAAGTTGGAATCTCTTGCTAATAATTGATTTTAGAACAGCATTAATCTCTTAATAAGAATGTAGCACCCAAACTCAAACATCCAATTATATAGTAATATATATATAATTAACTTTATAAACATAATTTACTACTTAGTTACAATATACATTCATACAATTTAAGTGGCATGACATACTTAATATATATAAAAAATATTTATACATTATTTTAATTCACACAAGTACCCAAAATGCCCTAATGCTTGAGATAACTCCTCTGGCCTACCTGATAATATTGACTGATGCAAAGAGAGCAATGCACAGCTAAGGCTATCTACAACTGCACTAACCTGAAAAAAATTGCTAAGAAATGAGCTAGCGACTCAATAAGCATTTAATTTACTAAACTATAGTACATTAGGCTAGAATAATCAAGCCTTTATGATGAGAATTGTAGGTTTCATCAATTAACTCCCCAATAGCAAAAATACTATGATAAGTTGAATTAGAAGAAAACTAGAAATTACCAATTTAATCCACAAATTCGGATCGTTCAAAGATTGAAGTAAGAAGATGGATGCTACTTAACCCCTTTACCAACAAGGATAAAGATACTAAGATAGATTTTGAATTTCCTCTTATGCCACAAACAAGAAAGTTTGATAAATAACAAGAAAACAAAGATTTAGATTTTGACACCACAAGCTAGAATAAAGCTTGATAAGTCACAAAGTTCAAGCAAGAAATTAAAGACAAAATTCCTCACAATAAAACTCAAACAAAATTTCATATATCAACTTCAATCATGCTCTAAAAGAAAGAGAAAAGGACTTGTTTATATAGAGTACAAGTCCATGCACACACTACTAAAATAGACTCATACACATAGGATTACTTTTACTTTTAAATGGCCTTAGTAACCACTATCCACACTAATAGCCATTACTTGGTATTAATTACCCCATTAACTTGTATATGGTGGCTCTTAATAACCACTACCCACATTGATAGCCATTACTTGTTATTAATTACCACATTAACTTGTATGGTGGCTACATATAACCCTAATTTTTATCAACATAAAAACAAGTTAAATATTATTCCTTGGGCCTCCATGGATGCCTTATTGGGTTGAAGTTCTTGGGCTTTCCAAATGTCCCTAATTAAACCCAATATGGCTTGTTGAAGCTTCTTGGATTTGGACCTTGTGATTGGGCCTTCTTGTACTATTAATGGATCTTGGATCTCTTTAAGCTTTGAACTTGGATTCACATCACTTTATCAATATAGAAAATTATACCAACACTCAACTGACAATCACAAAATCAACCATTTCAATTATTCTCATAAACAAATAATTTCATCTCACATAATGCAAATAATCTCAAACTCAACCAAGTCAAATAATTCAATTCCATATTATTTCTATCAAATTAGGATCAGATGACTCATCCTCACATTTCCTCACATTTTCAAATTTCAGTAACCACTTGACAAGACTATCCGCCCGGCTCAGTCTTGCCATCTCAAATACTTGGGTAGCTATCCGCCCGGCTCAGCTTTCCCGATCACACAATATCCATTCAAGAGTCATCAATCCTTAATCACAGTTAATTCACTTCACAACACATCACAATCAATTCACTTTACAACAAGCCAAAAATATAACCAATATCAACTCAGTCAACCAAGAAATTATCAAGTAATCAAACAACAGTTCCTACTCAATATACACAAAGTTTAGTTTATTAAATACTTACCAAAATTTATAGGATAACAAAGTAATCCTATTCTTTTTCTCTTACCACTTCCTTGCCTTTGGATGAACCTATTCACATATTCAATACAAATATAATTCAATCACAAGGCATAAATATACATATCTTTACTATCAATAAAACATCACATTTCAACAAAATAACATATATTCTAGATATTAATATGATGCATGAGATGAATGACAACAAATCAACATATTTGTTGATGAAGGCAGCTTGTAGGTACTGATTTAGAAATTACACCAAAACTTATGTACAATTAATAAAAATCTCATCTTTTCCAGAATTACACTTCCATTTTTATAGAAACCATAGCAGAAAGAATCACTTTAAAATCATTGGTATAGAAATAGTTATAGCATTTTCTATACAGCTGCTCCAATTTCCATCTAAACAGAACAGCAAAAAGTTTCCTATTAAATGACCAGTCAAAAGAATAAATTTTCTGATGAAACTCTGCAGATATAAAGTTAACATTCTAAAGTTTCTATAGACACTAATCTAACTCAATTTGGACTTCTCTAGCTCAAGTTGTGAAACACACAATTAGCAATAAATTTCTGAATCCTAAGTCCGACTTCTGCTTAAAACAGTTTCGAGCAGGCCATATTAAGTTCAATATATCTCACGTTATACTCAACCAAAACTTATGAAATTTTTCAGACATATACTAGATATATAAATGAACAACTTTCATGTTTAACTCTTTGCTTGGTTCAGCCTCTAAATGCCTCAAAATGTCAGCACAAAAACCAGGTCACCTGCTGAACCACAAACAGAGCAGCAGCAAATCGAACCTTATAAGTTCATACACACTCAACGATCTGCAAAACCATTTTACAGAGATATTCCTGAAACATATACCTACAACTTTCATGTTTGGAAATTTTCGAGATTAAGCCTCTAAGGTCACGAAATCAGAGGTGAAAAATTCTGCCCAGAAATTTCAGCTTCAAGATCACAAGTAATAGCATGTTCACTCTTGATTAAACAATTCCAAAACACATAATCATCAACAATTTCATATCATTAATCCTAATTTACAGCAAAATCAAGAAATTAAAATTATTCACCTTTGTTTTCCTTGATTAAGAAAGCCCAAACCTTTCAAACTTAAAAGAAGAATTAGATTCTCACTTACTAAAAGTTTGTAGAGTTTGATTAGGAAATCAAGGTTTGAAGAAGAAAGGAGAAGAATGAGAGAGACAAAGAAGAAAAGGAAACAGGAAATGCATGTGTAGAAATGAAGAAATGAAGAGGTGGTAAATTGGTGTAAAAATAGGCAATTTTACAATTTAATCCTCTTTCTTTCTAACTTTCCAATTTAGTCCAAACTCATTACTTTTCAATTAAATCAATATGTAACTAAATAATTTATTTATCTACTACATAATATAATAAAATAGGTCATACATAATCATGATGCAAATGAAATATTTAATGACATGCTAATGAATATTAATTATTAATAAAAATAAATAAATAAATTTGGTTGTGACAATTCCTACCCACTTAGAAAATCTTTTCCTAGAAATTAACTAATCGCCAACAGACGTGCCAAATAAGCTCGGGTATTTATCCATCATATGCTTCTCTACTTCCCAAGTTGCTTCCTTAGATGAATGTTGACTCCATTTCACCTTTACCATAGGAATTTCCTTGTTTCTTAATTTTCTAACCTGTCGGTCTAATATCTGAATCGGTTCTTCAACATATGTGAGTTTCTCAGAAACTTCAATTTCTGGTATCTTGATAACATGGCTAGGATCAGATCGATATCGTCGAAGCATAGAAACATGGAAAACATTATGTACTTGAGCTAACTCTGGGGGTAATGCAAGTCTATAGGCTAAAGGACCAACCCGCTCTAAAATCTCATACGGCCCGATAAATCGAGGACTTAGTTTACCTTGTTTACCAAATCGAAGGATACCCCTCCACGGTGATACTCTCAAGAAAACCTTATCCCCAACTTCATACTCAATTTCCCTTCTGTGTTTATCTGCATAGCTTTTTGTCTATCTTGTGCGGCCTTGATACACTGCTTCGCAACTTGTATCTTGTCTACTGTTTCTTGAAGAATTTCAGGACCTTCCAATTGTCTCAACCCTTCTACATCCCAACATAAAGGGCTTCTACATTTTCTCCCATATAATGCCTAGTATGGTGGCATACCAATACTAGAATGAAAACTATTATTATAAGTAAATTCCATAAGTGGTACCTGTTCATCCCAATTTCTGCTATACTCTAATGCACAAGCCCGTAACATGTCTTCAAAAGTTTGAATGGTTCTCTCAGATTGCCCATCTATTTGTGGATGAAAAGCAGTACTGAAATGCAATTTAGTTCCCATTGCCACTTATAAGCTCTTCTAGAAATGAGATGTAAACTGAGGATCCCTGTCTGAAACAATGGAGATAGGTACACCATGCAACCTAACAATTTCTTTCACATACAAGTTGGCTAGTGATAAGCATCATACTACACATGTTTTCATGCCCGATTGTTTACATTTTTATGCATGATTATCCCGTTTTATGCTAGAATCACCTGTCTTTTGTTTCCTTTCTCGTTTCAGGTAATTTTCGAAGGACATCATTAGTAATCGAGGTACATACATGTGATTACGGACCAAAATCCATCAAATTGGGCGAGGAGTAGCACCCAGAGGGTTGAGCATGGCCTGAACTCCGGCAATGCTGAATTGCCAAGAAGCTATCCCCAATTGTGCCATTTCAGCACCACTTCCAAAGCCACCACGGCCTCCAGCACGGCCTGTGGTGGATCAGCACAGGCTTGGGCACGGCCTGTGGTGGCTCAGCACAACTGACTCCACAGATTCAGCACAGCCTAGACTCCGGCCGTGCTGAATCATCATAGCCTGGACTCCGGCCGTGCTGAATCAACTATATAGGCGATTTTGAATTCCAATTTTAGGGGACGATTTTTGGACTCAATTCCAAGACACACACTTAATCAATTATTTCCTATACCTCAATTATAGACCTTGAGAGATCAATTTTTCATCAATTGAAGGGGGGATTCCACTTGTTCCAACATCGAATTGAAGATCAAGACAAACTTTGGGAGCACTCAAGAGGCAACTAGGGTTTGAGATTTTGAATTTGCAAATTTAGGGTTTCTCATTCAGCTTGAAAGAGAAGGGTGTACATGCCTTTAATTTATTTTTCCTTATTTTGTTCCCTAATTGCTTTAACCATGAACATGAGTAGCTAGATCTTTTGAATCCATTAGGGTTCACCTATATTGATGGATTATGCTTAATTGTTAGTTTTTATAATTGTCATTCTTGCAATCTTCTTGCTATTCAGTAATAAAAGTTTGATTCAGTTAATTTGAGACGTTGGATTAATTGTTTATTAGGTTGTTTCTTGACATTGAGAAATGCTTGTTACAACTGGACATTGAATAGTAAGGACTGGTAGTTAACACTTAGAGATAAGGTTGATTTACTCGCCGGATTAAGAACTAACAACTCTTAATAGTTTTAAATCATACTTAATGCTAATCTGTAGTAATCCAATAGGAAGAGATTCCATTAGGTTAGTGTAGGTTTAGGAATCCAGTAAGCTCGAGAGAGGAACCGGGATTCAATTCAGGATTTAGGCACGGGTAAGTGAGATCAGCAATCCATAAAATCCATCTTTAGAATTCCATCACTTAGGCTCCCTTTTGGGTTTGTTTCTCTCTTTACAATTGTCTTTTGATTGTCCATTGTTGTCCTTCATTTACTTAATTGCACTCATAACCATTAGCTGGTATGTTAGAACTTTCACACCCTATTTCAGACTAGATAACATAGCAAGCAGTAGTAACTCTAGGTTCACCCGATCTCCAGGGATACGACCTTGATACTCACTAGTGCTAGGCTGCATCGGTAGGTTCACTGCCTTAGGTGTAGGTTACATAAAGAGCCCATCAGCTAGCTTATCCAATGAATCATTCTGTTGAATAGGTAAAAAGTGTGCTGATTTTGTTAAGCTATCAACTATTACCCAAATAGCATCATTTCTCCTAAAAGTGCGAGGCAAACCAATAACAAAGTCCATAGTAATTCTTTCCCATTTCCACTCAGGTATAATTAAAGATTGTAATCTACCTGCAGGTTATTGATGTTATGCTTTCACTTGTTGACAAGTTAGGCATTTAGCTACATATTCTGCAACTTCCCTCTTCATGCCTGACCACCAATAATGTGGCTTCAAATTGTTATACATTTTTGTACTCCCTGGGTGCATTGAATAAGGAGAATTGTGAGCCTCCTAAAGAATCTTTGTTTCAATGCGGCTACATTAGGTACATATACTCTGGTTTTCATAACCCACATTCCATCATCTCGCTCAATTAGTTCATTTGTCTTACCATCTTGCACCTTCTTCTGTAACTTCTTTAAGTATGCATCACTACCTTGTGCATGTTTGATCTCATCTAGTATCTAGGGACTAGTCTTCATTGTAGTCAATAATACCCCATTCTTTATAGAAAAATGCATATCCATAGCTCTTAGTAAAATTAAGGAACTCATCTAATATGAAATCATACCTGCAACCCTTTCCAAAGTCTTCCTACTAAGTGCATCTGCCACAACATTTGCTTTTCCTGCGTGATAATCAATGGTACAGTCATAATCCTTCAACAATTCCATCATCTTTGTTGCCTGAGGTTCAACTCTTTCTGTGTAGGTATGTACTTTAAGCTTTTGTGGTCAGTGAATATTCGAAATGTCTCTCCATAAAGATAATGTCTCCAAGTTTTCAAAGCATGTATAATTGCAACCAATTCTAAATCATGTGTAGGATAATTTTGTTCATGAGGTCTAAGTTGTCTAGAAGCATAAGCAATAACCCTTCCATTCTGCATCAATACATAACCCAAACCATTAAGTGAAGCATCTGTATAGACTACATATTCCCCTCCTTGTATAGGTAATGTAAGTATAGGTGCTGTAATCAATCTATTTTTCAACTCCTCAAAACTAGCTTGACATTTATCATTCCACTGAAAAGTCACTTGTTTCTTTAACAGATTAGTCAATGGCTTTGCTAAAATGGAGAAGTTCCTCACAAATCTTTTATAGTACCCAGCCAATCCCAGAAAACTACGAACTTCTGAAATATTTCTTGGTGATTCCCACTCCTGAATAGCCTTCACCTTAGATGGGTCCGGTTGAACACCTTGTGCAGATACAATATGCCCCCAAAAATGCAATGTTATTCATCCAGAACTCACATTTACTGAACTTACCATATAACTGCTTTTCTCTCAAAGTTTATAATACTGTTCTTAAATGATGTTCATGCTCTTCAAAATTACTGGAGTATATCAGAATATCATCAATGAAGACTATCACAAATTGATCAAGATACGGTTGAAAAATATTATTCATCAAAGGCATGAATGTCGCAGGTGCATTGGTCAAACTAAATGGCATAACAACAAATTCATAATGACCATATCGTGTCCGAAATGCCATTTTAGGTATAGAAGTCTCTCTAACCTTTAATTGCCAATACCCAGATCTCAAATCAATTTTAGAGAATACAGCTGCCCCTTTGAGTTGATCAAGCAAATCATCAATGCGAGGTAAAGGATATTTGTTCTTGATAGTAACTTGGTTCAACTTCCTATAATCAATGCAAAGTCTCATACTTCCATCCTTTTTCTTCACAAACAACACTCGATCTCCCCACGGTGATATACTAGGTCGAATATAACCTTTCTCCAATAAATCCTCAAGTTGCTTTTTCAATTCCTGTAATTCTGCTGGTGCCATTCTGTAAGGTGCTATAGAAATAGGAGCAACTCCTAGAATAGTTTCAATTTCAAAATCCACTTCTCGTTGAGGTGGCAATCCAGGTAATTCTTCTAGAAATACATCTGGGAATTCTTTGACTATTGGTACCTCTGAAACCCCTGGACTAACAATTCCAAAGGTTCACCACATTCACAAGATAAGCATCACACCCAAATTTCATTAAATGAAAAGCAGTAGCAGCAGAAATCAAACATGTAGGCACAATTTTCCTGTCACCCGTGAACACTGTTTTTATTTCCCCATCTATAACCATTTTACTTCCTTCGTTAAACAGTAAACTATGACATGATTTCTAGATAACCAATCCATTCCCAATATCACATCAAAATCTCGCAAATTGATCACAATTAGGTCTACTGACATATTTGTACCACAAATCATCACAGAACAAGCCCGAACTATAGTATTCACCATTATTACTCCTCCAACAGGCATCGAAACACAAATATCATGTCCTAAAGATTCAATGGCACAATGCATTTTCAATGCAAAATCACATGAAATGAATGAACATGTAGATCTGGGGTCAACTAACACATATGCATCATGCCTACAAAAGGAATTATACCAGTTATTATCTCTAGAGAAGTAGTTGCTTCCTGCCTCGTAACAGCATACACTCTTGCCTGCAGTAAGGATTGGTTCGCATCTTCAATATGGGCATATGTCACTGCATTTCTACCTCCCCTACCTCTTCCACGACCAGTCGTTGTAGGTACTACATTATCCTCAACACTACTTTGTCCTCCTGAATGGTAGGTACTCGATGCTCCTCTACCTACTACACACTCATTGGCATAATGCCTAGGTTTCCCACATCTATAACAAACCTGCACTCTCGGTCCCTAACACTCTCCTGAATGGGTCCTTCCACAAGTGCCACAAACAGGTCTATATCCTCTACCAGTAAACCCAGAATTACCTCGCATGTTCGCTGATCCATCACTTCTACCCAAAGTTATACTACTTGGCCCTCTAAACTGATAACTGCCCCTTCCTCTAAAACCTCCTCGCTGACTTCCTGATCCTTCCCTAGGTATGAATGAGGCACCTCTAGAGAAAGATGGAGTAAATGTCCCAATTATCTTCTTTTTCTTTGCTTCTAATATATTTCTTTCTAAGAATAATTCTTCTGCTCTTGTTGCAGCTTCCAATAAAGCAATAAAGGTAGGTGGTTGCACTGCCAACTTTTCACGTATCTCCAATCTCAAACCCCTCTCAAATCTATTTCACTTCAGTTCATCAGTTGCCATTTCCTCTGGTGCATACCTAGATAACCTTGTAAATTGTAATTCATAGTCGGCAATAGACATCTCATTTTTTTTCAATTCAAGGAATTCAAGTTTCTTCCTCTCTTGATATATTGGTGGCATATACTTCATCTTGAACTCCTTTAAGAATTCTTCCCATGTCATTGTCAATGGTTGTGTCCGGCTACTTGGGACTGTCTCCCACCAGTTTCTAGCATCCTCAAGAAATACTGAGGTTGCATACCTCACTTTCATTTGGGTCGTCGGTTAGGTATTAAATTGTGTAAACACACCTTTAATAGACTTTAGCCATTCCTCTGCTACAATTGGATCAGTTGTCCCCTCAAACTCTTTCCCCCCATGCTTTCTTAGCTTTCGAAAGTTTGCATCCAATGCAGGTATGTTTAGTGGAGGTGGTGGTTGTTGTTGAGCTAATCTTCTTAACTCTTCAGCTATTTGTTGAGCATACCCTTCAGCTCTTCCTTGTGACTATTCATTTTCATGCATCTGTTCTTGTTCAATATGATGTGCATGAATTGACTCATGTGAACCTACTGGGCCAGTGGAGTGCTCATTCATGCCTATATCATTAACAAACTTTACAACAATAAATGGTTTGTGCATAATTACTATATGCTTGCATGTTATGCTCTTAATCCCCCCTATTCTCATCAATTCAATCACACAAGCATTTAACACATTGGAACATATTAAAAATTCCAACTCACTTTAACATATCACAATACATACACACCTTTATATAACATAACATAAACACAAATATAAGTACTCATACATATGTCCCAACGGTCTAATCCCCGCTCTGACACCAAAAACTGTAGCACCCAAACTCAAACATCCAATTGTATAGCAATATATATATAATTAACTTTATAAACATAATTTACTACTTAGTTACAATATACATTCATACAATTTAAGTGGCATGACATACTTAATATATATAAGGAATATTTATACATTACTTTAATTCACACAAGTACCCAAAATGCCCTAATGCTTGAGATAACTCCTCTGGCCCACCTGATAATATTGATTGATGCAAAGAGAGCAATGCACAGCTAAGGCTATCTACAACTGCACTAACCTGAAAAAAATTGCTAAGGAATGAGCTAGCAACTCAATAAGCATTTAATTTACTAAACTATAGTACATTAGGCTAGAATAATCAAGTCTTTATCAATACAGAAAATTATACCAACACTCAACTGACAATCACAAAATCAACCATTTCAATCATTCTCATAAACAAATAATTTCATCTCACATAATGCAAATAATCTCAAACTCAACCAAGTCAAATAATTCAATTCCACATTATTTCTATCAAATTAGGATCAGATGACTCATCCTCACATTTTCTCACATTTTCAAATTTCAGTAACCACTTGACAAGACTATCCGCCCGGCTCAATCTTGCCATCTCAAATACTCGGGTAGCTATCCGCCCGGCTCAGCTTTCCCGATCACACAATATCCATTCAAGAGTCATCAATCCTTAATCACAGTCAATTCATTTCACAACACATCACAATCAATTCACTTTACAACAAGCCAAAAACATAACCAATATCAACTCAGTCAACCAAGAAATTATCAAGTAATCAAACAGCAGTTCCAACTCAATATACACAAAGTTTAGTCTATTAAATACTTACAAAAATTTATAGGATAACAAAGTAATCCTATTATTTTTCTCTTACCACTTCCTTGCCTTTGGATGAACCTATTCACATATTGAATACAAATACAATTCAATCACAAGACATAAATATACATATCTTTACTATCAATAAAACATCACATTTCAACAAAATAACATATATTCTAGATATTAATATGATGTATGAGATGAATGACAACAAATCATCATATTTGTTGATGAAGGTGGCTTGTAGGTACTGACTTAGAAATTACACTAAAACTTATGTACAATTAATAAAACTCTCATCTTTTCCAGAATTACACTTTCATTTTTATAGAAACCATAGCAGAAAGAATCACTTCAAAATCATTGGTATAGAAATAGTTATGGCATTTTCTATACAGCTGTTCTAATTTCCATCTAAACAGAACAACAAAAAGTTTCCTATTAAATGACCAGTCAAAAGAATAAATTTTCTGATGAAACTCTGCAGATATAAAGTTAACATTCTAAAGTTTCTATAGACACTAATCTTACTCAATTTAGACTTCTCTAGCTCAAGTTGTTAAACACAAAATTAGCAACAAGTTTCTGAATCCTAAGTCCGATTTCTGCTTAAAACAGTTTCGAGCAGGCCATATTAAGTTCAACATATCTCAAGTTATACTCAACCAAAACTTATGAAATTTTTCAGACATATACTAGATATATAAATGAACAACTTTCATGTTTAACTCTTTGCTTGGTTCAGCCTCTAAATGCCTCAAAATGGCAGCACAAAAACCAAGTCACCTGCTGAACCAAAAACAGAGCAGCAACAAATCGAACCTTATAAGTTCATACACACTCAACGATCTGCAAAACCATTTTACAGAGATATTCCTGAAACATATACCTAGAACTTTCATGTAATTTTCGAGATTAAGCCTCTAAGGTCACGAAATCAGAGGTGAAAAATTCTGCCCAGAAATTTCAGCTTTAAGATCACAAGTAATGGCATGTTCACTCTTGATTAAACAATTCCAAAACACATAATCATCAACAATTTCATATCATTAATCCTAATTTACAGTCAAAATCAAGAAATTAAAATTACTCACCTTTGTTTCCCTTGATTAAGAAAGCCCAAACCTTTCAAACTTAAAAGAAGAATTAGATTCTCACTTACTAAAAGTTTGTAGAGTTTGATTAGGAAATCAAGGCTTGAAGAAGAAAAGGAGAAGAATGAGAGACACAAAGAAGAAGAGGAAATAGGAAATGCATGTGTAGAAATGAAGAAATGAAGAGGTGGTAAATTGGTGTAAAAATAGGTAATTTTACAATTTAATCCTCTTTCTTTCTAACTTTCCAATTTAGTCCAAACTCATTACTTTTTAATTAAATCAATATGTAACTAAATAATTTATTTATCTACCACATAATATTATAAAATAGGTCATACATAATCATGATGCAAATGACATGTTTAATAACATGCTAATGAATATTAATTATTAATAAAAATAAATAAATAAATTTGGTTGTGACAAAGAATGTCTAGTTCTTATTCCAGTAAGTTATTACACTTATCTCTAAGATGCAAATCACTTAATCACATAAGCAGTTGTCTAAACTCAATTGAATTTCTCAATTATAGAGGAGTTTTCTAATTGATTCAACAATGAAGAAGAAAAAATAGATTTTATTATACTTGAATGAAAACTACAATCATAAATCAACAATTCAATCAATTAAGCATAAAACAAGCCTAGCATACTAAAGATCAACCCCAAATGGGTTTAATAAGATTAGTTATGTATGTTCATGATTAAGCTAATACAAAAATCAAATACAAAGTAAACAAGAATCAAAAAGAACATGTACACCCTTTTCTCAAATGGTGGAAATGCTATCCCCTCTTGAATAACTCTAAATCCAATCTCTACAGCTCAAGATCTCCTTCTTCTTTCCTTTGAATTTTCAATCCAATCCTCAAGAACAGCTATATGGATGATGTTGAAGTGGAATTCATTTTCATTTTTCTCTTCTTGATCATTTGGAAGGTTGCTCTCAAAGTCTGTCTTGAATACCCCAAAGTTCTCTTTTTCTAGAACCCCCTTTCTCTTTCTTTTTCTTTTCTTTTAAATTAGGCTTTGGGATCCAACACGGCTTGGATTTGGGCCCTGCTAACTAGCACGGCCAGGATCCATGCCGTGTTGGGCTAAAATTATACATCTGGCCTTCTTTCAGCGCGGCTTGGATTTAGGTCATGCTGCTCAGCACAAGCATGCTCCTAGGTCGTGTTACTCTTAGAAACCGTATTGTAAATTATTTCTTCTCGCCATGGGTAAGGAATTTCAACATGCTCTCTGACCCTAACTGTGCTTCTCAACACGGGCATGTTGAACAATCTAACGCGCTCGATTTATCTGTTTCTTCTCGATTTTGGTCTGATTTCTCCCTAACTTTGATGGTGTACCTAGAAAAACACTTGAGACACAAAGGAAACTAAAACAGGGTGATTCTAATATAAAAACACATAATTTGCCCCAAAAATACTCAAAATCAAGCATGCAAACATGTGTAATATCAAGGATATCACATATGCCTCATAAGGGATTACTCTATGCATTCGGTGTTTAAAAGGTAGTCATCAATCCCTCAAAGAAATTATATTCAACTTACTTACCATAGGCTTTCTCATAAATCCCATCTTCACTATTGCAAACAATTAACTATCACAATCAAAGGGTCTTCACAAGGGTTGTAATGGGCTTAGGTTTAGGTATGGAAATTTGAAAGTAAGGTGTAAATAATTTCTAGACTTTTGCAATGCCTTACCCACAATTTCAGCTCAAGAAGGACTAAATGCTAAACAAAGATAATTAAATTCACTATAGTTCCCAAGTCTCTAAAACAAGATGCTCAAATATATATGGATGGCATTATATTTGGTGCTGCTAATGAATGCTTGTGTGATGAGTTTTCTAAGTGTATGCAAAGTGAGTTTAAGACAAGCATGATGGGGGAGCTTAAGTACTTTCTTGAACTTCAAATCAAGCAAAATGATGAAGGGATCTTCATCAATCAGACGAAGTACACCAAGGAGTTGCTTAAGAAGTTTGGCATGAAAGGAGCAAAGCCAAGCAAGACTCCCATGAGCACAATGATCAAACTTGACAAGGACGAAAGTGGTAAATCAATTTGTGAGAAGAAACACCAGTAGTAGATCAGATATTACGTTTGTTATGTGCTTATGTGCTCATTTTCAATCTTGTTTTAAAGAATCTCATTTGCATGTGGTGAAAAGAATTTTAAAATATCTTGTTGGCACATTGCAATTAGGTCTTTAGTATCCTATGGGAAATGCATTTGATTTCATTAGTTATTCGGATGCGGATTATGCCGATTGCATTTTAGATAGGAAAAGTACCTCCGTAACTTACCAATTCTTAGGAAATTTCCTTATTTCTTGGTTTAGCAAGAAACAAAATTTGGTTGCCTTGTCAACGGCCGAAGCTGAATATGCAGCCACCGGTTGTTGTTGCACTCAAATTTTATAGATTCAACAACTTGTAGACTTTGGAGTCTCTCTTGATCATATTCCCATCAAATGTGATAATACTAGTGCCATATTCATTATTCTAGAACCAAGCATATAGATATTAGGCATCATTTTTTGCGTGATCATGTGCAGAATGGTGATGTTGTATTAGAATTTATTGATACAACACATCAACTTGTAGATATTTTTACAAAGCCCCTCAATGAAGAGCGTATGAACTTCATGAAAAGGGAAATTGGCATTGATTGATGGAAATTTATTGTCAATTATATTTGCTCTTATTTTTTCCTTGAGTTATTTGCTTAAGATATGAATCTTAAGGGTTTGTTTATTTTTTGTATGAAGCACTCTATGTGGTATATTTTTTAGCATATATTAATTCCTAAGAAGCCTAATTTATGCTCAAATACGTTTGGAATATGTTTTGAAACTTTTAAAAAAATTTCTATTTCTGTTTGTTTCACGGTTGGGAACAATTCTTCCCACCCGTGAAAGACAACTTCACAGCCGTGAATCAAGTTTTCAACTTAAAATATCGATTTTGGCAGAAGCAGTCATGGGTAAGCGTCCCACTAGTGTATTTTAGTCTTCACAGGCACGAATGCTGTGTTTTCTACAAACAACGTTCTAACCATATTCTACTCCTAATTAATGTTCTCTTTCAGAAACTCCTTCAATTTTAACAGTTATCACTTCCAATATTCAAAACCCATTGCTATCTCTCTCTATATTCAAACCCAAATCCCTCTTTTTCTCTTTATTTTCATCTCTAAATCCCTAAATCTCAACATCTCCTCCATGGCAAGTTATGTCAAGATGTGGTCCAACAAGAAAGGAAAATCCTCCGGAAGTAGTGATTACTTGTCCTTCATCCCCAATAAAGAACATAAGAAAAGGTATGCTTACTTGAAGTCTTAGAATGTCACCTCTAGACAATTTTGTTGGGCTACCTTAGCCAAACAAGGCTTGAAAGAAAAGATGGTAGAAACACTCTCTAGGAATGGGTGGATGACCGTTGTGAACATTAAAGAGGAAACCTATAGAGAACTCACCTTAGGATTTCTTTCTTTTCTTGAACTCAAACCCAATGGAGAGATGACTTTCAAATTAGAAGTGCAAGAGAAATCTCTAATCGCTTCCCATTTTGCCACCATTTCAGCATTACCATTTGAGGGAGCACTTTATGAGAGGGAAATAGTTGAGTTTACCCTAGGTCAAGCTTGGCAATCCCTCACCGCAGGTGGGAATTGGGATGTGAAAACCGCAAAAGCCTCCTCTCTTGTTGAACCTACCCATAAAAATATCTCCATAGGTTTATATCCTATTCTATTTGTGCTAAAGGTAAAAGTAACAGTTTGATTAGAAAAACTGAATTGTTTTTCCTTTGGTGTATGGAGAATAATAAGCAAGTGGTTTATAGTAAATGGTTGGTGGATCAATTCTAATCCATTACCTAAAAGAAGGTAGGAGAAATTGGGATAGGGGGCTTCGTGACTAGAATAGCTCTTTTCCTTGAGTGCTTTCATCCGGAAGAGGGTGCCTTTCGTCCTATTAAGCTAGGTGACAATGTCTTCTTTGACCTTTCTGGTTTGGTTAAGATAGAGGTCATCAAGGAAGTGGCTCCAAATGAGTTTTAGTTTCTTAATGCAAATGGGGAGCATATTTGGGAAAAGCAAGACTCAGAGAATTTTAGGCAAAGACGTGAGGAGTCCTCTCAGAAGCGCCCCTAGAAGCCATGGAGTGGGTGATTCTTCTTCCTCTTCTTTTGGTTCTTGGGTTCAACAAATTATGTCTCATTTTGACGCCAAATTTCATGCCAAGTTTGGTGAATTTGATGCTCGGTTTGAACGCTTGGAAGGCAAATACAACTCTCTTCAAGCCGATATCAAGTTTATCAAAGACCAAATCCTTAGTCCTCCTTGACTTCTTTTTCTATCTTATTCTTTAGCACATTTCAAACTTTTTATGTTTGTAGTTTTTAGTACTCTCGGGAATATTTCTTGTGTACTTTCCTTTTTGGCCTTAGTTCTTTTTGTTGATGCTAATGGGGGAGAAGTAGTGAACATATTTTATTTTATTTTCTTTGTTATCTTTTATTCATTTCCTTGTTAATCAATGAATTATCTATTTATGCTTAAGCTATATTTTTGGGTTGATTATCATTGAATGAATGTCTTTTATTGTGATTCTTAATTGTGGTTTCATTTATCCCATGCTTAAATCGGTGAATGTAAAAATTATGGGCATAAACTCCTTTTTATTGGGGGAGAAATTAACCTTTTTAAATGATTGTTTGTCATTATTAAAAAGGAGGAGAATGTTGAATCTTTAGGGTTATTAATCATATTTTAATTGTTACTAACAATTAAAAATATTTAATTTTATGGTTGAGTGTTTATATGCACCTTTCTTACCGTGAAGAAAAGTTTCCAGCCATGAAGAATTCTGGCCTCAAATAGCAAAAAGGGCAATAGCGTTTAGGGCATCCTTTCTAGTTGTGAAAACAAGGATTCACGACCATGAAGAAATGTTCATGCCAGTGAAAAATTCCTTCCTCCCAAAACTTGAAGAAACCATAGAAGGAGTCATGGCCAGCATTCCCAGCCATGAAGATGGAAATTCACGGCCATGACCAAATCTTCCCAACCGTGAAGAAAAAGTTCACTCCCGTGAAAGATGGCAACTCTCCAAAACTTCAAGAAATCACAGTAGAGTTCGCAGCTAAAATTTCCAGCCGTGAAACTTGTGTTCCCAACGATGAACAAAAGTTTCAACCGTGAAGAATTGTTCACAGGCATGACGGGTTCTAGCTTTTCAAATCTATTTTTCGCGCTGATGCTTCATGGCTTTGAAGAATTGTTCCTCATGAAGCTGCATTTATGAAGGTTGTTGAAATGACTATTTTTACATTTAATCAGGCGTCTTTATTTCACCTAGGTCAAGCAAGAGCATTTATTTTGAGCCCCATTGTGCATTTACTCTCAACAACTTCAAATCTTCATCTTTTTTATTTTATATTAAAACTTCAAGCTTGGGATTGAATCTTTGGATAGTTATGTATTTAATTCTTGTATTCAAAGCTCAAAAAGAAAGAGTGAGTATTTAGGTAAGGGATAAAAAGCTCCTATAATTAATATTGAAAATCTTTAGAGTGGGTTAGAGTGTTAGCCTAGCAAACCACTTGGATTAGAGTGTAAGCCTTTGGAAAATAACTTGGATTTGTTCTTAGCCTTGTAAAAGAATACAAATAGAGTTAGGTTGTAATTCTATTTGATAGTGGAAATCTCAATAGGATTCTTGAGGAGTGGATATAGACAAGAGTTGGTTGAACCACTATAAATTCTTGGTGTTGTGAGTTATGCTTGATTTCCATTCTTAGTTTAATTTGTTTTTTGGTTTTTGATTCAACCAATTTACCCCTTCTTGGTTGCCACTAGAATTACAGATCCATATACCAAGTGACTTGCAAGTGTTTGTCAATCCAGTCACAACATTCTTTTAATTCCAAATGCAAGTGTTCATATACAATTTGTATAACAAATAACCATTGAATCGTAAAAACCACACTTGACTTGTATCTCAATGTTTATAAACATAATTAATAAATAATTCATCCATATAGGTATAAATGATATCCTTGATATTACACATGTTCGCATGCTTGATTTTGAGTGGTTTTTAGGGAAAATTATGTGTTTTTGTATTAGAATCACCCTATTTTAGTTTGCTTTGTGTCTCAGGTGTTTTTCTAGGTACATTATCAAAGTTAGAGAGAAATTGGACCAACATCGGAAAGAAACTGATGAATCGGACGCGTTAGATGTTTAATACGCCCGTGTTGAGAAGCACAGTTAGGGTCAGAGGGCGTGCTGAAATTCCTTACCCATGGCGAGAATAAATAATCTGCAACACGGTTCTCGAGAGTAAAACGGCCTAGGAGCATACCCGTGCTGAGTAGCACGGCCTAAATCCAAGCCGTGCTGAAGAAGGCTAGATGTACAATTTTAGCCCAACACGGCATGGATCCAAGCCGTGTTGGTCAGCATGACTCAAATCCAAGCCGTGTTGGATCCCGAAGCTTGGTTTAAAAGAAAAGAAAAAGAAAGAAAAAAGGGGATTCTAGAAAGAGAACTTTGGGGCATTCAAGACAGACTTTGAGAGAAACCTTCTAGACGATCAAGAAGAGGAAAACGGAGACGAATTCTACTTCAGCATCATCCAGATAGCTATTCTTAGGATTGGATTGAAGACTCAAAGGAAAGAAGGAGGAGATCATGAGCTGTAGAGATTGGATTCAGAGTTATTCAAGAGGGGATAGCATTTCCACCATTTGAGAAAAGGGCGTACATGTTCTTTTTTATTCTTGTTTAATTTATATTTAATTCTTATTTTAGTTTAATCATGAACATGTGTAACTAATCTTATTAAACCCATTTGGGGTTGATCTTTATCTATGCTAGGCTTATTTTATGCTTAATTGATTGAATTGTTGATTTGAAATTGTAGTTTTCATTCAAGTATAAAATCTATTGTTTCTTCTTTATTGTTGAATCAATTTGAAAACTCCTTTGTAATTGAGAAATTCAATTGAGTTTGGACAACTGCTTGTGTGATTAAGTGATTTGCATCTTAGAGTGATATGCTATTATGTAGCTACAATCTAAGGCAGTGAACCTATCGATGCAATCTAGCACTCATGGCGAGTATCAAGGTCGTATTCCTAGGGAAAGTGAAAGCCCAGAGTTACTTCTTTGTTCTCTGTTATATTAGCCTAAAATGAATGATGAATAATTTCTAAACTAACTAATAACTATAAGCTAAGTTCTAAGGGAGATGCAGGAATGAATGGATAAATGAAACAACCAAGACAAGAAAGCAAACCCAAAGGGAACCTAAACTAGTTGGGAATCAAATAAAAGATAACAGATTGATGAGTCCAATTATGCTACCCGTGGACGAATTCTTAACTGAATTCGGTTTCTCTCTCGAGCTCACTCAATTTTTAAACTCAAGAACCTAAAGTTGGAATCTCTTCCTAACAATTGATTCTTAAATTAGCATTAAGCTTTAATCCGCCTCTATTAAGCTTTGTTAATTCTTAATCCGGCTAGTTAATTATCCTTATCTCTAAGTGATTATTAACCAGTTCTTGCTATTCAAAATTCCAATCGCCAAATGGATTTCCCAATCACATAAAGCAATCTAAACATCACAATTCACAACGTCTCATGAATAATGCATCATCTTATTAATACTGAAAGCAAGAAGGATACAAAACTAAACTCAAATAATCCAACAATTTAGTACTAAGCCAACATAGTAAAGAAATCCCAATGGATTTAATCAATCTAGCTAAATATGTTCATCTTTAAAACAACTAGGAAATCAATTATAATGAAAGAATAACAAAAATGGAACATATACACCCTTTTCTCTCAAATCGGATGAACAGCTCCAAATCTGAATCAGCACTACGATCGGTCTTCCCAATTGCCTCTCGAATTGCTTCACTACTCTTTTGCATTCGAAACCTTGCGATTCTGGGATTCTTCCTCTCTGCAACTCTCTACCAAACTTAGTACTATGCAAAAACTGAACCAGCCGCCAGGGCTCTCTCCTTGCCTCTTGCTTAGCTAACCCTAAAAAAATAGTTTTCCTTATATATTTGTCTCAGCACGGCCGTGGTCAAGGCCGTGCTGAACATTCGGATCTCACCAGTTAGGGTTTCTTCATGGCCATGCCCCCGCCAGTGCTGAGCCACCATGGACCGTGCTGGAGGTCGTGGTGGCTACGGAAACCGTGCCTAAAATGCCATGTTTTGAAGAGTAAAAGCTCATGGTTGTTCACGGCCAGAGTCCAGGACGTGCTGATCAGCATGGCCTTGACCTGGGTCGTGCTCAATGTATGCACAGCGAGCTCTTGTCCGATCTTGATGAATTCCCATCCATTTTCGCATGTATTGATCTAAAATTGCTAAAATACTAATGATAGTCCTATAAATTCTCCTAAAATGCAAAAGAACACAAAACACGAGTGTTCTCGTAATAAAAGCATAATAATTTCTAAGAAAATATACAATAATATGCAAGCATATATGTGTAAAACTATGCACATCATAGAGATAAGTGTAATAACTTACTGGAATAAAAACTAGACATTCTTATTAGTGGTAATTTAGAGATTAATGCTATTCTAAAATCAATTGTTAGGAATAGATTCCAACTTTAGATCTTTAGGATTAGGAATTGGTTAACTCGAGAGAGGCCAATTCATTTAAGAAATTATCCATAGACCGCAATCCATAATCAGTTAATTCATAAATTATTATTTTTAAGCTGGCTAGCTAAAAGGATCCCCAATTGGGTTAACTCATCTCATTATCTTTTTCAAACTTTCATTCTCTTTGTTAAAATTTAGTTTTCATTTGTATTCTCAATCACTTTTAGTTAATGATCTTCATCATCTTTTGATCGGTTAGATAATAGAAATAGCGTAGTAGCAGTAGCTTCTCAGTTCCTGTGGGATACGACATTGATACTTGCCATAGCTAGATTACATTCAATAGGTGCACTTGCATGTAGATTGTTAGTTGTGTTTAGCCAGCATCAATAAATAATTATCAATTACACATCCATAACATAATCCAATCATACAAATAAATAATAGAATTCAATTTATGCTTATACTCACCTTTGATGTCAAAACATCTAATGTTTGAACTCCCTCTTGAGCTTTCTTAATGTGTTGAGGACCTAAAATATGATAAATATTTAATTAAGAATCTGCCTACAATGATAGTCCTACAACATATCTAAAATCTAGCTCAAATAACTACTAGACAATATATGGTAAGTTTTCAAAATCTACCATGTTTCTATACAACTATAACTTGAATAAGTCTTACAAAAATGACTACTGAATAAAAAGTACATATCCAATTGCAGAACTGGTTTACAAAGAGTTACATAACTAAGAAATGAACGATTTTAATGTCTCACACTTTGTCTAATTCGGCCTCTAAGGGCATGAAAATAAATGAGCAACTTCAGACTAACTGCAGACCTAGGAACATGAATCAATCCTACTCAAGGAAGAATATATCTTTATACATATCAAATTTTGCAAAACTTTTTATAAGCATATAGATAAAATTTAAATCTACAACTTTCATGTCTTGCAATTTTTCAAATTCCTTCATTAAGATTATGAAGACTGAGGTGTAAAATTATCCTTAATAATAGGTTATTAACAATCCCCAAAACCCATATTTACACCATGATCGCTTATAAAGCTAGTCACTCCATTTCTTGAAAAATCAAACTAATTATGAAGGTTTGACATGTCATAGGAGAGGAATTTTATAAGAAAATAAAATAATATCATTTACCTTTGTGAAGATTAGAAAACCCTAGAATTTCTTCTCTTCTTCCTCTTTTCTTTTCTCTCTTTCTTTGCTATCCTTTTTCTTTTTCCTAAAAATTTAGCCCTTCTTCACGTCTCTAATCCATATTTCTTTATCTTATCTATAATTCTAGAGACTTCCACTTACTTATCCCAACTAATAAGAGAAAGTTTATTTTTATCCTTCTACTTATTATTTCTTCCCTCATGTTCCCTTACTAATTCTAATGTACCCTTGAAACATTTAATACATTCTAAAACATCCTTATTTATGACATAAACTCATACATACTAAACTTGAAAATTGTTATGCAACTATACCAATACTATGTGGATATTCAAGTTCTTAAATGTAATTATAAAAAATATTATCATTTTATTAACCAAATGCACTTATGAAAATGATTATTCATAAAATGCATATGCTCATATCGAGTTTCGAGCGAATAAAGATAGGGATGTTATCTCCCCCTCTTATGAAGAATCTCATCCTCGAAAATCAATACCTGTAAATAAATATGGATATTGTTGTTTCATATTCTCTTCAGTTTCTCATGTAGCTTCTTCTTCTAAGTGATTTCTCCATAGTACCTTAATTAAAGGAATTTCTCCATAGTACCTTAATTAAAGGAATTTCTTAGTTTCGTGACTGCTTTGTCATATAGCCAATAATCTTTATCAATTCTTCTACATAACTCATATCATCAGCAATTTCTATTGCATGGTCTTTATGTATGTGCGTACGATCAAACCGATATCTTTTGAGCATACTTACATGAAATACATCATGAATTTAGGCCATCTCCTGCGGTAATGCTAACTTGTAAGCCAACATACCAATCTTTTCAAGAATTTCATATGGCCCTTTTATCGAGACTCAGTTTACCCTTTTTGCCAAATCGAATCACTCATTTCCATAGTGAAACTCGAAGGAACACTTTATCTCCCACTTCATATTCCATTTCACTCCTGTGTTGGTCTGCATAGCTCCTTTGCCTATCTTGTGTTGCTTTAAGTCTACCTCTTATTACTTTCACTTTGTCCACAGTCTCTTGCACTAATTCTGGCCATGCTAAGATATACATCCCTTCTTCATCCCAAGTGCTTCATATGGTTCCATCTATATACTATGATAGTGATTGTTATAAGCAAATTCAATCAAAGCAATATATTCATCCCACACATCTTTAAACTCTGTGACACAAGCTCGAAGCATGTCTTCAAGTGTTTGAATTGTTCTTTCTAATTATCCATCTGTCTAAGAGTGAAAAGCAATACTGAAATTCAACTTGGTACCTATGGCTGTTGTAAACTCACCCAAAATCTAGAGGTAAACCGTGGATCTCTATCTAATACAATGGACCAACACTCCATGTAATCTAACAATGTCATTCACATACTTCTTAGCTAAGTATTCAAGTGAATTACTCCATCTAATAGGCAAAAAGTGAGTTGACTTTGTTAATCGATTCATGATAACCCCTATAGCATCATTCTTTCTTAGAGTTCTTGGTAGCCCATATATAAAATCCATAGTTATTCTTTCCCATTTCCATTTCAGTATTGATAATGGTTGTAACTTCCCAGTTGGCACTTGATGCTCTATTTTGATTTATTGACATGTCAAATATTTTAAAATAGATTCTACGACCTTTTTCTTCATTCTAGGCCACCAAAAATGAGGTTGCAAAGTATTATACATTTTGGTCATTCCCAGATGTATAACATGTGGGGCAGTATGTGCCTCCTCCAAAATTTCTTTATGCAAGTTATCAACATCAAGTAAACAAATTGAAGATCTCATTTTCAATATATTATTTTGAATCTCAAACTCTATGCTTTCTCTTGTTTAACTTTCTCAATCCTTTCCTACAACTGTGCATCCCTGCCCTGTGCTTTTTTAACCCTATCATGCAACATTGGTCTAACTTGAAAAGTAACAATTGGAACTCCATTTTCTTGCACTTAACTTCACATTCATAGCTCGTAACTCGACTAAATAGGATAGTGAAGATACTTACAATGAGCTAAACTACTCCTTGACTTTCTGGTCAAAGCATCAGCTACCACATTTGCCTTTCCTGAATGATACTCAATGGTGCAGTCATAATCTTTCAAGAGTTCTAACCACCGCCTCTGCCTCATTTTTAATTCTTTCTGACTCAACAAGTACTTCGAACTATTATGATTTGTAAATATCTGAAAAGTTTCTCCATACAAGTAATGCCTCCATATTGTCAAAGAAAACCCAATAGCAGCAAGTTCTAAATCATGCACTAGATATGATAACTCATGAGGCTTCAGTTGTCTAGATGCATAAGCAATTACCTTACCATGTTGCATTAACACACAACCTAAACCTTGATGAGAGGCATCACTATGAATTACAAATCCCCTATTGTCTACAGGAATAGCTAACATTGGGGCAAATGTCAGTCTACCTTTCAGTTCATCAAAACTTTTAATGCTACATTTTTCTGAAGTAACTGTCACAGGAGTAGCTATAAGTAAAAAACCTTCAATAAATCGATAATAGTACTCGGCTAATCCTAAAAAACTTCTTACTTCTGCAATATTCTTTGGATTTTTGGACTTTACTATAGCTTCTATTTTATTTGGATCTACCACTAAGCCCTGTCTAGAAACGACATGTCCCAAAAATGCCACATGATCTAACCAATACTCACATTTGCTTAATTTAGCATATAATTGTTTTTCCCTCAAAATCTACAACACGATTCTCAATGTTATTTGTGTTCCTCTTTGCTTCTTGAATATACAAGTATCTCATCAATGAACATAATCACAAATTTATATAAAATACCTTATTCATAAGTACAATGAATACAGTGGTGCGTTGGTCAATACCTGGTTCGAAAGGCAGTCTTCGGTATATTTGCCTTAAAAATTTTAACTTGATAATAGCATGTTTCAAGTCAATCTTAGAGAACACATGTGCACCCTGCAATTGATCAAATAAATCATCTATTCTAGCAAGGGATATTTATTTTTCATAGTGGCCTGATTCAACTGCCTATAATCAATACACAACCTCATTGTCCCATCTTTCTTTTTAACAAATAATAGTGGAGCACCCTATGGTGACACACTAGGTCTAATAAATCCCTTATTAAGTAGTTCTTGCAACTGAGTCTTCAATTGTCTTAACTTAACTGGAGCCATCCTATAAGGTGGAATGGATATTGGTGCCATTCCTAGAGCTAACTCAATTGTGAATTCTACCTCCCTATCAGGTGGTAAATCCGATAAGTCATCGTGAAATACATCTTTTCATTTACTACTGGCATATTCTCAAGTGATCCATTTGTAACCCTAGTGTCTATCACATATGCCAGATAAGATTTACAACTACCTTTAACCATTCGAAAAGCCTTAACAACAAAAAATGAAACATGCATGTATAATTTATCTTTCCCCTTGAAACACAATCCTAGCCTCATTCAGAGATTCTAAAACAACCTCTTTATTAAAAAAATTGACTATCGTACGATGTTTGGTCGACCAGTCCATACCCAATATCACATTAATTTCTTGAAGTGGCAACAATATCAAATCAGCATTGAACTCGTTATATCAATGCAAATCAAACAATCACGATATACACTATCTATAACCATCGTATCTCCTAATGGAGTACTCATATTTAGATTGAAACCTAAAGGTTCATATTTACCACGCAATTGGGATGCTAAATTCTAGGATATGTGTGACAGCTTGGCCTAGAGAAGAAGTCCAATAAGGGCGGGAAGTGGACGCCGGGGCAAAGATAGGATGCCTAGACAAGGAACAGCTTATGGTAGACTTCTAGGATGGCAGCACTTTAAAGTACGGGGGTACATAAATGAATTGAATTGCACATCGAAATAGGGCAGGAAATGTTTGATAATTGATGAGCATGTGCTTATGCAACTACAACTAAGACAGTGAACCTATCGATGCAGCCTAGCACAACGACAAGTATTAAAAATATTGTATCCCTCGGGAAAGTGAAATCCTAGAGTTACTACTTCGTTCCTTGTTATCTAGCCTAATATTAATAACGGAGGTTTCTAGATTTACTAAAAACTAAATTCTAAGTATAATGCGAGAATGAATGAGTAAAGAAAATAATCAAAACAGAAAAGCAAACCCAAAGAGGACCTAGACTAGTTGGCTATCAAACAAAAGATAATAGATTGTTGAGTCCGATTATGCTACCCATGGATGGATTCTAAACTGAATTTAGTTTCCCTCTCGAGACAAACGAATCCCTAAACCTAAGAACCTAAAATTGGAATCTCTTCCTAACGATTGATTATTAACTAAGCCTTAAGCTTTAATCTACCTCTATTAAGCTTTGTTAATTAACCTTACCTCTAAGGGGGAATTAACCTGTTCTTGCAATTAAATTTCCAAACTCAATTAGAATTTCTCAATTACTAAAAGAGTTCTAAGAATAGTAATCAATACAATCAATGTAACGACAACTAGATTTATATTATTAATTGTAAAAAGAATATAAGAAAGGAAAGTCAACCAATCTCAATAATTCAGTATATAGCCAACATAGCAAGGAACCCCAATGGGTTCAACCAATCTAGCTACACATGTTCATGTCTAAAGCTAATAGGAATTCAATTACAATGAAAGAACAAAAAAATCGAAACATATACACCCTTTTCCTAGAATTGGATGAACAGCTCAAAGCCTTGATCTACACTATAGTTGATCTCTAGAATTGCTTCTTAATTTGCTCCAAAACTCCTCCTCAATCTTCAATCCAAAACCCAGATTACGAATCTGATGTTCCAAGGTGGAATCAGTTTTCTGGATGCCCCTTGAAATGCTTAACAACACGTCTAGCAAAATTATAATAGAAGATGAAGAGTCAAAATCGCCGATCCCGGACTCTCTTTTCTTTTTCTTTCTAGCTCGTTCCTTTTATTCATTGCGCAAATACAGGCGTGTTCTAGCTTGTGTCTCTCAACATGGGCCGTGTTGGACTCCAATTGATAGAATGAACTGAATCGAGCATGCCCGTGTTCTTGCCCGTGTTAGCCAACACAGGTCGTGCTCTTGGGTGTGGCTAACACGGGTCGTGCTCTTGGGTGTGGTACCCTCGGAAAACGTGCTACTTCAAAGTGCTTCAGCTACACGGGCCGTGTTGACTTTCCGAAAGTCAACCCAAGGTTAAAAGCTTCTGATTCAGTCCATTTTTGCCCAAAATTGATCTAAATGGCAACCAATCAAGTTCAGAATGATGTTCGTCTGCTAAGAGCTGCAGATGAAACCAGTAATTTCTCGGCTAGACTCGAATTTCCTCCGCAGATCAGTCAATCATCTTTAGGTCCGCCTGGACCTGTCATCCGAACCTTAGGAGGAGAAATCTTCTCAATGATTTCATACTGGAGCAAATTTTTAGTGGAAATTACACTTGGAGATGTCCACCTCTAGTCGAAAATCTTTCAGCTGCTTGGCAAAAGAAGATGGGACAAAGGCCGCCAGCACCTTTATCTCAAACTCTAATCTTCATTTCGCCTGTCACACATTATAGCCGAACTCCGACCCTAGGTCTTCCTTAGAGTCCTTAGCAGATCACCAAAGAATGTCGCCACTATGTATAATCGCCACTCAGACACTTACAAGGCAGCCTACGCTAATAAGTACCAGCCACATTCTTGCAACAACTGAGAATACTATACGCCACCGACCATACAGATTCTAAGAACAACAAATACTCAACAAAGGATAACAAATCTCGAAAGAGAAACCGAGTTAAAGATACATAAGAGGAAAGCTCTAGTTCTCAAACCCATGATTCTGCATGGATTAAGGATACCATCAATAAGAGAATTAACAATGCCTGAAGAAGTATCAAGCAGGAAGGATAATGAGAGAAGAGGTCATCTCGAAGGGCAACCCTTTATGTCCGAGCATTCTACTAGAACATTTTCTTGAGAAATTAAAGCTACTGCCTTTGGATTCTTATGATGGTTTGGGAGATCTACTAGGCCATGTTAATAATTTTAATATTAAAATGAGATTACATAATGTCTCAGATCCTATCAGGTGCAGGATCTTTCCCACAACCCTGAAAGAAAGTGCTCAAAAGTGGTATTAGAGCTTGTCGGATGGCTTTATATATGATTTTGCTATACTTGCTGAACTATTCAAAGCTTGGTTCATCATAAGCATTCCTCCGAAGAAGAGGTCAAGTGATATGAAGAAGTGTATCCAAAGGCATGATGAGAGTTTGAAGGATTTTGTGGAAAGAATTAACAAAGAAGTTGTACATGTTGAAAAACTCAACCAGGATACAGCTATCGATGCAATGACCGACAATACCTATATGAACAAGTTCAAGGACTCGCTAACTGTCGATCCACCAGAGTCATATGCCGAGCTCATGGACCGAGCTCACAGTTTTATCAGACTGGATGAGGATTAAAAAGTGGGAAGGAGATCCGATTATCATAATCGATCAAGAGGTAAATCTAATCAACCTAAGCAGGGGTCCAGAGATGATAGAAGAAAGAGTGACTCAAAGAGCAGCAGCAAAAAAGACTTTGCTCCTCTAAACACGTCAAGGACCAATATCTTGATGTGGGTTCAGAAGAATAAGGGCGACATTCGATATCTGAACCCTATGAGGGAATAAACTGCAGACTCAAGGAATAAAAACAAGTTCTGTAAGTTCCATAAGGGTCATGCTCACAATACTGAGGAATGCATTCATCTCAAAAAGGAGATTAAAAGGTTAATTGAGAGAGGCCATCTTAAGCGGTTCATTACTGGGGAGAAGGTCGGTTTGGCAGAAATAGAGGTTCTAGGAGATTCAAAGGATCAAAGGATAGAGATCACGAGAGGTCCCTAGAAAAAAAGAGACGAGAAGAGAGGATATGTGAACGTGATCTTTAGTGGAGCTATATTTGTTGCTAAAAGCTCCAAGATAAAAAGGGGCCAGGTTATGATGGCCGAACATGAGAAGCTCCCGGGTATAGTCTTCTCCGAAAAAAGATGGAGATGAGATGCCTCACTAAGATGCCTTGGAAATGCCAGGATTCGCTGAGAGATACTGGGTAAGGAGGCTATTTATTGATCATGGAAGCGCAGTCAGCATCATGACTCTGGAGTGCTACAAGGCCATTGGTAGCGAGGTAGTGAATATGAAAGCTTGCACGACACCACTTCTAGGCCTAGGTAGCCAACCAGTGCAACCTTTAGGAATTTCGTATTTGATTGTAGAGCTCGGACAGGAAACTAGAAGGGCAAACATAATAAAAGAGTTAACTAAAAAGTGGCAAATTTTGTTCATGGTAATCGACATTCCATTCACGTACAATGTAGTCTTCGAACGACCTATGCTGATGGAAACCAAAGTAGCCACGAGCATTCATTATTTAAAGCTGAAAATACCGACTTTTAGAGGGGTAATAACCATGCTAGCAATCAGAAGATGGAGAGAGAATGCTACCTTACTAGGTTAAAGGGATCATGTCAAGCACTCCTTACTGCCAAATGAACTTCTCAATCACATAAAGCAATCTAAACACCATAATTCATAACGTCTCATGAATAATGCATTATCTTATTAATACTGAAAGTAAGAAGGATACAAAACTAAACTCAAACAATGCAACAATTTAATACTAAGCCAACATAGTAAAGAAATTCCAATGGATTAAATCAATCTAGCTACACATGTTCATGTTTAAAAACAACTAGGAAATCAATTATAATGAAAGAATAACAAAAATGAAACATATACACCCTTTTCTCTCGAATTAGATGAACAGCTCCAAATCTGAATCAGCACTACGATTGATTTACCCAATTGCCTCTCGATTTGCTCCACTACTGTTTTGCACTCGGAACCTTGCGATTACGGGGTTCTCACTCTCTACAACTCTCTCCCGAACTCAGTACTCCACAAAAATCGAACCAGCTGCCAAAACTCTCCTCCTGCCTTCTTTTTTCTAGCTTAAGAAATCGCTTTCCTTATATAATTATCCCAGCACGACCGTGGTCATGGCCGTGCTGGTCAGCACGGCCGAAGTCTAGGCCGTGTTGAACCTTCGGATCTCGCAAGTTAGGTTTTCTTCCTGGTCGTGCCCCCGCCGGTGCTGAGCCACCACGGGCCGTGCTGGAGGCTGTGATAGCCTCGAAAACCGTGCCCAAAATGCCACATTTGAGGATCAAAGGCTAATGGTTGGTCACGGCCTTGACCTAGGCTGTGCTTAATGTTTGACATGCGAGCCCTTGTCCAATTTTGATGAGTTCCCTGTCCATTTTCGCACGTATTGATCTATAATTGCTCAAACATTGATGATGGTCTTATAAATTCTCTTGAAATGCAAAAGAACACAAAACATAGATGATCTTGGAATAAAAGCACAGTAATTGCTAAGAAAATACACAATAATATGCAAGCAAATATGTGTAAAACTATGCACATCAACTATTTTCAATCATATACTAATATTTAGCAATCAAATATAGGTTAGTTATAGTAATGCTTAAAAGTAAATTATATTAAAAATGAGAATTAGAACAATTGGTATATTAATAAAGGATAAAGCCTATTCAAGTAATGGATCTCCCTAATAAGTTGAATACTTCATGAAATAAATAGCAATTAAATCAAAACCAAAAGTTGAATTGGCATTCCACAAAATTAGGTAAAAACCTTTCTGAAGTGATTAAACCCATAATTCCTAAGAGGAGGGAAATGAATCTCTTCTCAAATCCACTCATTTATGTCATGCATTAAAATTGAAGAACTATTAAACTAAAGGATCTTGTAGATCTATCTCTAGAATTTCAATCAATCTGCAATCCCTAAGATGTGATCAATTCATAAATAGTCATCTTTAATCAATTTATAAAAATAAATCCCAATCAATATGTTGACTTATCAATTGAAATAGATGATTAAGTAAACAAATGAACAAAACAACTCATAGAAAAGATTTAATTGCATTAACTTTGAACCAATCCATACAATATAAATTAAGGTTCATAAAAATCCAACAAGTAAGAAGATTAATTGCTACACATTGTAATAAGGAAATAAAGATTAGAGAAAGAAGATTTCAAACTATTTATGGATGATTAAAGAAGAAAATCTTCAATCTTGGGAAACAATGATGAAAATGATACTCTTCCTTGAAAATAATCAATCAAAACCTAACAAATGAAAGTAAAACAAGTTTTCTAAGTATTTCTCTCTTTAGAAATGAAATAATGACTGAACTCCTCTAAAACAATCCTAAAAATTCCTTTAAATAGTGTATTTTAATTAACCACACGGGGAACACATGGGCATGTGACGTCCCAAATTCATCCATTGTCAAATCTTCATTTTCTAGGTAACACAAGCATGCGACCTATCCATGTGAACTTATTGTATATTCTGCCCTTTTTTATTGTGGGACACTGGAAGGCACACGGGCATGCTATCTTCCCGTGTCAAGCTCTATTATAATCTGCCATTTTTCTTGATCCACACGGTGAAGCCACACGGGCGTGTACTTCCCATGTGATGACGTCAACCCTTCATGAAAATGCATTTTTCTAAGCTCGATTACTGTGCTTTTTTATTCTAAAGACCTCTTTGCCTTGTTATATATTCCTAATTTGTAAAAGAACTAAAAACCAAGCTCTAAACAAACAATTAAACTCAATTGGAGGTAAAATCAATACAAAATATAGGTCAAAAGTAAATGTCTTTAGCACTTACCAAATTCCCCCACACTTGAGCAATTTCTTATCCTTAATAGAATCAAAAACAAAGAAATGACGAACCCTCTCTCCACTAAAAAGATATTAAATAACTTAAAAGTCAATCATTTATGAAGACAGTCTAGAACCATTAGAAAAGTATCAATCCTCGAATGATAAACCACAAACTAGAGTATTCTCTTAATAGGAGCAAGGAAAATCAAAGACTTGAAACCTAAATTTAGAGAAATGAGCATTCTTTATAAACCACTCAAAACATTGAAGAGATATAATTAAAGATTTTCCCCCTCAGTGACAAACCAAATACTTATGTTGCTCAGTACTTATTAGTATTTTGTTTAGACAAGATTAAGTTTGGGCATATTCGAAATTGTCATTCTAGCCTTTTGACGCGAGTGTGAACATTTGTGATGCCGACTCCTGGTTACTCAATTAGAGTTACAATTTCAAAATACTATACCTATTCTCAGAGTTTCCTTTTTGGTTTGTAACTTCTCTTCTTCTTTTTTATATTAGACCTTTTCTGAGAAAAGAGGAATAGAGTAGTGATACACTCATTTTATGCATAGTAATTTAGTACTTTGTATGGCTAATTATGATAATTCTATGGTGATTTCAGTGAAATTATTATGAATTTATTCACTTGGTTGAGTTATTTATAATTTCAGGTAATTTTGGTAAAAAATAGGAGTTTTTTATTTTAATTAAGCAAGTTAAGGAAGATTGGAGGGCATAGGAGCAAAAAAGAGCATATTGGAAACACTTCAACAAAGATAGAACTTCCACGAGGTAGCGCAAAGGGCATATAAAAGAAACTTACTGCCGCAAGCGCGGGGCGTGCCAATTTCAGCACTAAGAATTTTAGTCTATTTTATGTATTTTTGGGTTTTTAGGTCTTTTTAATAGCCTTGGGCTATATAAACATTAGTAGAGGTATTCTTAGGTATTCGTGGAGATATTCTAGGGTTAGGAGGCAAGTTTCTAGAATTAGAAAAAGTGGCTAAAGGCAAGGATTGAAGAAGATTCAAAGACCAAGATTGAAGGAATTCCGTCAAGATCCAAGAATTCTTTCTCCCCTTCTTATTTTACTTTATTATTCTTACATTCAATGAACTCATTTAATTTTGTTAGTTTCAATTATATTATGAGTAACTAAGTTTATTTTTTAGAATTTGGTGGAAACCCAGTAACCTTATTCTATGATTTGATTTAGTAATATTCCTTGATTCTTGGTTTAATTATTTTGACTTATTATTCTTCTACTTAATGTTATTGTGCATATAAAGATCTAATATTTGCAATTAAGTATTAAGCGAAGTAACGACAATTGAAATTTGATATTAATTTAAAGAATATTAAGCAATGACTATTAAGACTTAGACATAAAGCTTATAAGGTTCTTGAGATTTGCTTAAATTTGCCATAGAACTTAATGAATTTAAATTAATAGAATTGACCACAACAGTAAGCAAGGAATTAATGAATATGGTGGTATGATTGAAATAATATATTTGCTAATTTGGTATAAATTATCTTTAAAATAAATTAAACTAGATTTAATAAATATTTAATCAAATTATAGAAGGGTTAGTATGGTGGAAACTTAGTTCAGGTTTTTATTAACTTGATTTCTTTATTATGATTTACACTTTTAGTTTTAATTATTTTCAAACTCAGTCTAAACTATTTTGATCTAGATAGTATAAAACTATAATATATTTTGGTGTTAAATAATGTAAAAAAAAAAGTTTAAAATTTTTGTATTTAATATTTTATTTATTTTTAATATTTTATAAACTATATTATTTTTAAACTGCTTTAAAAAAAATGTTAATTTACTCGCTTTTAAAAAGTAATTTTCAAAATCAAAAAGAAATTTTTTTTAAATTGAGTATCACAGTGCATAACCTAGACTATTAACAGGGTTGCAATCTTTGGTAATCATATGATCATATCCATCAGCACATTATCAAAAACAAAAAACAAAATACAGATATATTGTAATAGTAAGGTAAAAAAAACAACAATGACATTTTCTTTTCTACACCATGTTTTTTTGCTAATGAGAAGGCCTAAGAATTAATATACAAGAAAGCACTACAGCCAAACCTTCAAGCTTACCTCATGATCCTAAGAACTTGTCAACCCTGCTATTTGCTCCCTCCGACAAAAACTTCATGCAAATGGGTGGCTTAACTCCTGCTAGAGCTAGTATCGAACTAGGCAAAGTCCATATTCCATCCCCGCAAATCAAACCGGAAGCCACTGCTGGGCCAAAGGCATCCGCCTTTGTCTTGTTGATCTTTTCCCAGACAAACAGAATGAAGCTTCCTACGCACATGTCAATGGCGAAGTATGGCCCCAAATAGAAAGGTATGGCCATTGCCATTGGGAGAGGTATGAATCTCGCCCATCTCTTACCCAATGTGTCTTTGATCACGTCTATCAGAATGGCAGCACCAAAAAACACATAACAAAGCAAGAGGCAATCCTTTGGCAGTGCTGAGAAGCCCTGTACCCCCAAAATTGCCATGTTTCTGTATATAACAGCATTAGGAGAAGGGTATTCACTTCCAGGCTGCCCAAGATCATCAAACGCTTTGTAGAAGAGCCAAAAGACACAAGGGGAAATTATGCAACCCATCGCGGTTCCAATTACTTGGCTCACAAACATTGACCGTGGTGAAGACAAGGTTAAGTAACCTGTCTTAAAATCCTGGGTTAGGTCAGAGGCTGTGGCGACGATGTTCATCATGACTCCACAAGCTGCAAGTCCAGCAATAACTCCACCATGTGAGGCCCCAGCCCATGCGCCAATTGTGAAAATAGCAAGCTTCCCATAGGTGGAGGCAAGGGACCAGTCAGTGAGTCCACACCCATAAGCATTACAAAATGCCAAGGTTGGTGCAAAGAAATAGATGACCAGTATGTAATACCATTTGAGCTGGTGAAAAATGTGCGGAAGAGTGGCAGTAGAAATGGCAGCAATTGCAACATAGCTTGCAATAGCAAACCATGTCGGAATTTGATCCTTGAGAAACAGCCGAGTCCGACGTTCATCGTCATAAGAGAAGTTACAGCTCCTGGGAGAAAGTTGGCCAGCATTAGGAAGGAAATTTCTTGCACCTCTATTTCGAAGTTGGAGAAACAAGGCAACCAGTGTCCGGGTGAGCACCTTGAAGAAGTTGTATAGACCATCACCCAAGATCATGGCGATAGCAATAAAAACCTGAGTTCAATACTTAAGCTAGTCAGTGCTAATGAAAATCCTTTGCGAAAAATATTTTGAATTGTGCAAGGCCATTCTAACACTTCAATAGAAACTTACCCTGTAACCTTGAAGGCCATGTATGTCATTTGAGCTCAGTGCTGCAGGATACCAATCACCCTTTCTAGTATCTATCAGAGGCCACATTAGACCCCAGGAAAGAACTCCTCCAAGCAAAACTGATATGTTAACAATATAAGGGCAAATCATTCCAACTCCAACATATGTTGCTGAGAAATCAAAGTAAAACCTGCATACACAAAATAATTACATATTTATAACAGAATTTGTGAAGGTAAGTTCTTTGTCTCCAGTATAATGCTTTTACATTAATTAAATTTATTTGGAAGTTAAGTAATATATTTACTTGTTTTTATATGCCTCGAGTCCAAATGTAGGGAAGCTACCAAATCCACAACCATCTCCTGCAGCATAGAACCATTGAAAGAAACCCCACAAGAAGCTGAAAGAAAAGAACTTACCCAGTGTCTTCACTTGTTTCCTACAATGGAAAAACCAAGATGGTCAGGAATATCTTACAGTTGCTACATACTCATATCCAATTAAGATAAACTGCAAGTCCGACAAGAGGTTACTTTGCTAGCTTGGCTCCTGCAGGAGTGTGGAAACTGTTGATGAGATGAGCAGTTGCAGTGCCACTTGGATATGTCAATTTGAAGTCTATGATCATGATCTGAGGCCAATCAAGGTGATTAGAGGAAGAAATCTCAAACAAAAACTGGGAGAATACATTCTAAAGGAAACAATGTTAAAAGAAGAATATTAAAAAGGTCAATTTAATTTTTGGTTGTTAGTACACTTCACATCCAATTTATAGATACTGTATTTTGTACCTTCCTGAGTGGCACCACGGAGAAAAGGCCCAGAAAGCTAACTACGAATAGGAAGCCAATCATCCAAGGTAATGAGGGATTTTTATGATCAATTTTGTCTTCTGCTGACTGTTTGGCAATAGTCTCACTCATTCCAAAGAGGTAACTCCCAAAACCTCCTAATTTTACATCAATGATAAAAACATTAAATTTTTAGCAAACCACTAAATATCAAACAATGGAACTGATTCACTCAGTACAAACTCCAAAATACAGATTCATCAATAACCGCAAATAATCATCAAGCAGGGGCATAACTTCAGAAATTTGGAAATTTCATCTCACAAATTAGCCATTTATTAAAATTGTTTGGATTCTAATCAAATAGCATAAAAAGGTCTTCTGTTGACCAATTTAAACATGAAATTGATATAATTCTTCTAAAAATAATTCAACTCTTAGGCTTATAAATAAGTTCGATAACTAAAATCAGTCCAACAGGCTATAAATAACTCAACTGGACCCACCAGTCTGAATCAGACATAATCAAGCAGCACTCCATTATTTATTCATTTCATATCAGGATTGCTTCATGAATGTTACTAAAAGACTAGGACCAAATAACTTTACTTCAATACAACTTCACAATGGTTAATGGGCATTGTCTTCATGGGATCATGCATCTCCTAATATTTATATAAGACAGCAGTATTTCCAGGAAAGAAATGTCTTCAACAACCACAAAGCACCAGAAAGTTTTTTGGGCAAGAGAAGGTAATGCAGTATGTTTTTTAGTGTAGAAAACATGGTATATTACTCAATCCCCTGAGAGTTTGCTCTAATGATTAAAAATTACTAACTGTTCAGAATGAACATTTAATATGCACAAAATTTCATATGGCATTGGACCTGACCTGTTTTTTCGACAAACATGAGAGCATAATAATATCAGCCTAAACCACATGTTGATCCATGAGTTTTAACTGTTCTGAAGAACAGCTCATAAGAATTATTTGATTTAAGTTAAAATAAAGGAGCTTATAAAACAAAGTTTTTATAAAATGATGAATAAAACTTGATGTCATTAAATAAAAGGGTAACTTAGATGAGTTTCAACTTGAGACAATGTAGTTGTTGTTAACCTACTATTAATGTCTTTTTTCTTTTTAAGAAGAAGAAGAAGAAGAAGAAGAAGAAGAAGTCAACTTTGGAGTTTAACTTCAAAGAGGTCACTTTTGGAGTTTAACTTTCTCCAATTTAGCAATAAAATAAACAATTATATCCTCCTTTTATGAACAAAACAAATGTACACCCTCCTTTATCTCTATTAAATTATATATCCTCCATCATATCCCAAAATTAATATTATAAAATCTCTAAAATCATAATCACATCCTGCTTTAGCTACACTTATAAAAGATAAAATAAAACAAAAATGACAAGAGGCTGCAACCTACTGATAGATATGTGTCTACACACTATGGGCATGTTTGGAATAGTCATTGGGTTTTAAAAAATAAGTTTAGAATTCTTTTATTTAATAAATTCATTTTTTTATAATCTGCATTCATCAAATCTCATTTTGAAACAAAATATTAATTTACTTACTTTTCTTCAGAACAGAAGTAGTATTCATAACTCAAAAAAAAAAAAGTTTTTTTAATTTTTTTAAAGCACTTTTACCAACCGCAATACTAATGGAGGCTTAGAACCTTTAAAAAAAAAGAAAAGAAAATACAACCACAAAGAACAAACAAACAACTCATATTATTTATATCTATTTAAAAGAAAGGAAAGAAAAAAAAATCTCGTCTTTCACTGGAAAGAGGATAATATTGTAACTTAGTAAGTCCTCTCTTTTTCGGCTCCTCAACCATACCATCTCTAGTTGAAGAAAAAGACAATTAAAAGAAGTAGACACTTTTATCTTTTCTACTTTGTTTGTTCTTTTTGCATATTCCTATCTTCATCTTCCATACTTGAAAAATCAACAATAAAAACATCTTTCTATGGTAATCTACTTTACCAATCAATGTTACATAAGTATCAATCTTTACAATCAGTTCAATCTTTAGTTAAAAAAAGAAAACATCACAAAGTTATGCCTTGATTTAACAAGTAATTAAATTTAAAGTAGAAAAAAATAAAAATAATAAAGGGGATCAAAAAGAAGAAGAAAGTACCACTGAAGGCGATTCCGGAGGAGGCAACAACACAAGTCTGGATAACAGTGTTCTCTTGTCTTGTAAATGGTTGGCTGAGTAACCGAAACTTGGAAAGAAAAGATGTCCAAATTTTGAGGAAAAAGAAACCCAAAAGACCAGCAGATACATTGAGTAAAGGTAAAATCCCAGTCGTTAGATTTAGCTTCATTACTATGAAGCTGAATAATATACTCAGCACAAAGCTCACCAAGAATGCCCTTACAGTCAGTTGCTTTCTCCATGATGGCACTTCCTGCTCTTCGAATATCTGCTCTACTGAATAGTACTTTCGGTGCCTTTCTTTTTCTTCTTCTTCCTCCTCTTCTGAGTTCTTGTTCTTCTTCTCCAAATCAAGACCCACTTCATTTTGCTCCATCTTTATTCAATCTGATGAATTGTTTTCTGGTGTTTTGGTTCAATCAAGTAAATGGGTAGTTGAATTTCTCACCTTTTGTGGTTGTTGAAGTGGAATCAGAAAGGGAGTCATACGCGCGAAGGGAAAAGATGGAGCAGAGATGATGGAGGTAGTGAGATTTTTTTATTTTTTTTTTACTGTTATAAGTGATGCAAAATTCATAATCAAGCTGGGTTGTCTCGGTGCTGGCTAAACAAGTCTGTTTCCAATTTGACTTTATTGAATTAAACAAACCCATTACCTGTCCTTCATTATTATGAGAGAGGACTTGAAATTATCACACTTTTTTTTTTTTTTTTTATAAAAAAGATTTCATAAACGGTATGTTGATTTTTTTTTTTAATTTCTATTATTTTAATTTCTATTATTTCAATATAATAATTATTTTTCTTTCTAATTAAATCCTCTGCGCTTATTTTCAGTAATTGTCGTTTGCTGCTATTTTGATGATAAATAGTTTTTAATTTAAATATTGAAATTGCAATTTTTATTTTTTAAGACATAATGTATGTAATTTGACTACTAATAAATTGAATATATATAGTAATATAATGAATGATATAATTGAGAATATTAAAATAGAAATTTTAAAATTCTCTTTTAATAGATTTTCATAATTTTATATTTTTTTCAAATATTATTAGCTGAAATGATAGAAGCAATAAAAAAAGGTGAATTGATCTTGAATTAAGTAAGATTTTTAAAGATTTAATTATTTTTTAAAAATTGATAAATTTTTAATAATATTTACAGAATTGATAATTTTATAAATAATTTTTATAAATTTATTTTAAAAAATACTTTTAAAGATATTATAGACTTTATGATTTTCAGAGACTATTATTTATCTATTATTAAATTATTTAAAAATAAATTTTATTATTTATTATTTATTATTTTATTCATTTTTCTTTCTACATTTATTTTAAATATTATTTCACTTAATATTATCTGCAATCTCGTATACAAGTAAGACTTTATTTTATTATTGTGTTAATTTTTAAATTTTCTATCTCAAAATATTAATGTGAGTGACGGTTTCGGGCGCACACCCAAGTGTCTTTAGCAATTACGGTATTGTAGGCATTATGGGCTTTTCAACCTAATTGGAAATACCCTAACTAGTCATTGAGACTAGCGTAGAAATGGGAGTCACCACCCGGATAATCACCGAGATACTTTTACTAATGAGTGGCGTTTCTCATATTTTATAAGGAAGCTTACGCCATAGATGGATCCGGAAGCCAACTTTCTCATTTGTGTATATTTATCTTTAATTTTATTATTTAACAAATTATTCCATATAAATGCAAGCAATTCATACACAGGCATGCCAAAACAACACACATAATACACCTAAGTCTAATATATTTTATCAAGCCCAGCCCGTGTTTAAGTTTGTTAATCTAGCTTACTAGTCAATTATGTACAAGGCCTACCTAGTCTAGCCCAATTACCAATTATGTTCTTGAATTCCAACTTTTAAACCTAATAGACTACTCGTTATGAGAAGGTCATTCATTGTGATCTTAATCCTAACTAAACTCTAACTAAACATGCCAAAGCCCGCTAGTCTACTTGGATTTTAGAGTTTCGGCCCAATTAAGATTGATTAGCCTATTAGACTACTAGATATGTCACGACCCGATCTGTGGGCTCGTGACCGGTACTAGGGAATGGGTAGGCGTAAGGCCACTGAATCTCGTAGTAAGCCTGACACTCACTGACTTAAATAAAATCATCTAATATTTTTGATGTCATGATTTCTTAACCATTACATTCCACATATTTAATTCAGTCTTCCAGAAGAATTAAGCAAGTCCCGAAAACTATAATAATTTACAACTGACAAGTCTACTATTTCTACTACGGAGAATCTAAGATTTTACAATTTAACATACCAAATCAAATACACCACCCGATGATAAAGGAGTCGGGTTACTAGATAAGGGTCGCGGGAAGACTAACAGTCACGGATCTGGAAAACAGTAAAATTGAGATTGTCAGTCTCGAGAGTGAGTTAAAATCATATATCCAAAAATAATTTCAAACACTTCAATAACACATTTATCTAATTTAGAATAAACATTGGGTCATGCTTAAATAAAATAGTTTTCACACACTACGGGACGGAATACTTCAGTAGAACCCTAATCCCAACACTAGCATCTCGGTCAATCTTAACTCTAACATCCCGACTAATCTCATTCCAACAGGACTGGCGCTCAGAGAGCGAAGCTCAACCAGGGTCCTTAACTCCAGTCTGGTCATTTAATTTTCACTATCAGCCTTAGCCTTTTGGCTCTTTTATTCCAATAAGACTGGAGCCTAGAGAGCGAAGCTTGGCCAAGGACCTTACTTCTAGTCTAGTCACTTAGGTATCCAAATAAGCTGGCGCCCAGAGAGCAATGCTCGACCAGGGACCTTTACTCCGGCAAACACACTCTACTAAGCCCAGAGAGCGATGCTGGACCAGGGCAAATCCTAAACTTTTGTTTTTAAATTTACCCATTTACCCTTTTTCCATCACTCTCGAATTTACATCGGTACACTCATTAAACCAATATGTTCTACTATTGTCCCATCCCGTGTCATCATGCAATGATAAAATCAATAATAAAGGAGAACATACATGAATAGTAATTAAAAAGCATAATACATATGAATAATAATTAAATTAATAATTAAACTTGCAATCAATTAATCACGATAACTATTTAAAATTATGCATGACACGTGCATAACAAATATATGACTTTAACTCACAGCTTTGGTGACCTCCTAGCTCTGCTCCGGTGCCTCGGGTAGAGCGAGCCGAACTGACAGATCATCTAATCACGGAAAACAATTAATCAATAACGCTGAAACAGTTGACCATTAACCCTAGATCTAGATTCCTAGGACTGACTGCCTAAGAATCTTGACTGGGGTAAATTCTACCGAAAATTCGGCAAAACCTCCCCTAAACCACGAACGTTTACCCCCCGTAAAACGGGTCCAGGACCAGAAAAACACTTCAAAAAATCAACAATTTAATACAATGGGAGTCGGGTCCCCAAGACTTCACTATTTTTCCCGACTTCCCCACACAACACAATTCATGACTATGGCAGGCAGTCTGACAAACAGTTATTTTTACACACAAATATTATCTAATACTCAACACAAATCAACAAGCATATAATAAACCAGAGAATTTCAAAATCAACAGGCCAGAGAAAAATTACCGAGACGCTTGATCGCTCGGTCGACTCGTCTCCAGCCGCCGGAGTCCGATCGACGATCCAAACACACCATCGGACTCGAAACGACGCGCTGATGATGATCCCCGCTTCCGATTTTCCGATCCGACTCCCAATCATCCGAAGAGATTTGCGGACGATCTCGGCCCTCGATTTGCAAACGGAGCCCGATCGCCACGAAACCGGTGCCATTGCAAAGCTTGAGCTGAGGGGAGTCCGGATATGCCCTTCTATCGTCCATCCACCGCCGGAGCTCGCCGGAAATGCCAAAAAATGCTGCTGTCATCACCTCACCGGAACTCCCTCCTCCTGCCACCAAAGCCGACGCCGCCGCCACCAAAAAGAAGCCCTCAACTCATCGTTTAAAACAAGACCAACCTCGCCGCCCGCCGATGACTCCCCTTTTTTTTTGTCTGCATGCATTGGACTCCCCTCTCCCACCACTGGCGTCTCGAGCGGCCTCCACCTGCCACGGACGACAGCCCCTCACTCTCCTTCCCCGACGTCTCCTTCCTCCCTCCTCTTCTCTTCCTTTCTTTTCTTTTCTTCTTTCTTTCCTTCCAATATCGACATTAGGTCCCTATATTTTTCTTTCTTACCTTTTGGTCCTTCAACTCTTTTAATTACTATCAATTTCATCCTATAAAAATTCCAATTAACCCCTAAACTTTTCTTTATCCTTTCAATTAAGCCCCTAACTATTTAATTTGGGCCAAATTAGAATTATTGAAAATACATAATTACATATATACCCCTGCCGACATATTTATTTACAAAAATATCAAACTTACAAATTTTCATTAAACTCTCATAATAATAAAATTATACTTTTAATCCTCATCCCAAAATAAATTTTCAATTTAGTCTTAACACACAATTATTTAATTAATCAATTTGCTAACTATTTTCCAACTTAAAATTTAATACCACTAGTTAATTAAAATACCAATTTCCCCAAAAATTCTTTCATAAAAGCATCCTTTACAAATTTTTTCAAAATTTTCCAATATAATTTTATTTATATATATATATATATATATATATATATATACATTTGGAGAAAATTGAATAACCAAAATATAATTTATTTCTCAAATAATTTACTTAATTAATTTCTTAAAGATATTGGGTATAGAAAAATAACTCCTTTATTTGTCTAACATTAAAATTTCACTTAATTTATTTCAATTTAGACCAAATAAAAATAAAATAAAATTAATTTAAATAAAAACTCATTTATTAATCATTATTAATATTATCTTTATTAAAGAAAAAAATTTCGGGTATTACAAGATACATGTTGGATCAGTTTCTAGCCCTAAGTCTACATGACCCATTTTAATTAATCACTCACTTAATCATGATTTTGATTAACATTAAGTAAAAAAAATTATAAACAAAATAAGACAAAAAGTAAAACCTAATTATTACAATCCGCCTACAACTACGATTGCAAAAAAAAAAGACCTAAAACTATACAGCAACTAAAAATACATCAAAAAATGGCCAAAAATAAAAAGAATGGGAGTCTGGCACGAACAGCCGATCAGCTCTATAAAAAGAGTCGATCGGCTCTAGGGTCCTTAGGCAAATTTTCATCGATTTTCCTTCAATCCTCAACATAATTTTGTATTCTAGAGCCGAATTTCACATGCACAGACATTAAAAATCAATTAAAATGGGAGAAAATAGATTGACAACGTCAAAACAAAAGTAATGGAAGCCATTTAACTAATAAAAATCCTAGATTACTAAAAAACTCTAAATATTACAAACCAACAAAAGGCAATTAGAACAAAGGAATCATTCTTTAACAGGTTCAATTACTTAATCATAATGACAAATAGATCTAGATATTGATCCTATAAAATGTTTCTAATTAAATCTAAAATCCTAATTGGAAAAACATCAGATCTTAAAACCCTAAGTTCATATTATCAAAATTAAAACCCTATTAACATGCATATTCATAAAAGACCTAATCTAATCATACTTATCATATATCAAAATCCTAGTCATGTTTCTAAGAACAAATAATATAAAATAAATAAAATAAAAGAATGAATGAAAGAACCAATTTTATGATGAATGTGGATGTATAGTGGAAGAAACCTTCGGGTTGTCACCGTGGATGTTAGATATGCGAGTCTCAAGAGATGAGGATGCAGTTAAATTGAAAATCGAGTAGGAATCCAGTGTTGGATCTGGCTTTGAGAAATCTTCTGTCGATTAAAAAAATTTCTAAAAATGATCTTTAATGATTGGTTTGCTTCCTAAAATGGTTCTTTCTTCAATGGTTTAAATCTTCTAAGGACGACTAAGAACGACAATATTTTCGTTCTTTTTTGTCTAGATTTTTTGTCTGTTCTTTCTTTTTTAGTGTTTCTCCTATATCGATTTCACTCAGGGTCGATTTTTAGTTCTTGACTCCTCCTCCAAAATCCTAAATACCTCTTTCTATTTATAGATGTAGGGTTTCAAGAAAAATTCTAAAGAAAGCGATAGATTTTAGGAACATATTAATAAATATCTAATTTATTTTTAAAATTTAAATAATTATCGTTTAAAAGGATAATTATCATTAAGAAAACCTTCTAGAATCTATATTTGGACATGAAATCTTCATAAAAAAAGACGTCGTAGTGCAAAAATCTCAATCGGCATTATGTAAAGCTGATGGGCTCTATGTACAACGGATTAGCTCTACGTATAACCAATCGACTTTACACAAGAAAATTTTATAAAAATTTGCAATTAGGTTCCTGAATTTATAAAAATTACCATTTTAACTCTCAAACTTAATTTTTTCTGACAAGTAGGTCCAAAATTGATTTCAAAAAGGTAATTCCAACTGGATTAACCTCGACCCCACCCTCGGATTCATCTATCATTCACCTCCCGAGACCTGAGAAGATAGTAACTTCCATCAATAGGGTTATCCATTTTTTCCTCGATACCTAGATCTAGAAAAGAGATGCTGACAGCTACCCCCGATTTGTCGAAATTTATGAGCATGCAAATGTGTTAAATAAATAGTGACAAATGATAGACATCAAGGATATAGTAAAAGGATATGTAAGTTGTAAAAGCCACGCCTTCTAAGCTCAAACTTCGATTGCTGATTCACTCTGGTGCCATGCCAGCTTGTCTTGAGGACTTTGCCTGCTTAGTTTGAGGACTTCGCCCTACTGGAGATCTGAGGACTTCATCTGCTTGGATTTGAGGACTTCACCTGCTTAGATTGAGGACTTTGCCTATTTTTCGGGAATTATGTCCGTTGGAATTAAGATCTATGCCCATGGAATAGGGAGCTATATCCAATGATTTGTAAACCACGCCTATCGATTTGGGAACCACGCCCGTCTGATTTGGTAGCCACGCCTGTTGATTTTGGGAACCACGTCCGTCTGATTTGGGAGCACGCCAGATGATTTGGGAACCACGCCCGTATGATTAGGAGCCATGCTCGATAATTTGGGATCCATGCCCATCGATTTAGGAACTATGCCTGATGATTTGCACTTGCAGAGACTTCCCTCTTGCTTCTTAATTACTTTCTACTTTGGTATTCAATTATGTTGTAATTTCCGCTTTGGTTGTGATTTGGTATGTACTTTACTCTCTTAGATAACTTCAATTTCAGAATGTGTCTCAATTCTTTAGAACTTAAACGGATTCTCTACTTTCAAAAAATAGGCTAGTGAACTTCCATCGATGATCTTCCATTGATTGTATTCCACTATAGGATGATGATTATTCTACTTCAGGATATAAACTGATTTTCCATTTCGAGGAAAGAGCTAATCATCTTCCGCTTAGGGCTGTAAACTTGTGAACTTCCACTTTGGAAAGTAAATTGAGTGTAGATCAACACTTATTGCAGCGAGATTCTTATTCATCGAACTTTTATTCATTTTCCTATTACAGGTTAGTGGTACATATACAAGTGTATACAGATTATATTAAGCAAAATGTAATAAGGGTTCATAATATGCATGTTATCTATGACATATAATGTATTTCTAAAAATCATCCTTCAGTCTGGACAGAGGCATTCTGGTGCCCATCAATATCAACACTTCGAGAGTTCAATCACGTGCTCTTCAGCACATAGCATGGAGCCTAATGGTCGATGGAAAGAGATTGGGACAATGATGCATATCAAAGATCTAAAAGTCATAATGACCACAAGATGCATGGTTCTAGAGATAACTCAAGCATGGAAGGACTGAATAGTTTTTCCTAGAGGCTGTATTAATACTTGTGTAATAACAGTTCGCTTCATGACAATCTCATGCAAATAGCAATAAAATCTCTTTTCTTTTCTTACTTTTACACCCTAATTTTTGCATAAGCCACCTTTTCAGGTTTTCAACTTAGCAGGCTAATGTCTTAAGTTTTGCCTAAGCTGCCCTTTCGGATTTTCAACTTAGTAAACTCTATTTTTGTTGAAGCCTCCCTTTCGGATTTTCAACTTAGCATTTTCTTTTCTTTATACTTTTCTCTATTTTCTTATTTTCTCTTTTTACAGATTTGGTTACTCGAGTACTTGTAGTCTCTTTTGTCAAGCTTGGAGATGATTTCACTAATTTTCAGGACTTTTCTTGAGACAAGATTGAAAGACTCTAGTTCTACTTATTCATTAAGCTTGATGTCACGATTGATGATGTGCTACAAATTCTTGGATTTTTCCGCAAGAAACATAAGAATAAAAGTAAAAGAAGAAATAATCTTGGTTCTATTTAAATCTCATTGATAAGGGCATAAACATGTACATTTTCTATTTCATATAATACTACTCTTTTTATCAACTAGTCCTTTACGAATTTTCTAGTCGAATATTTTTTTTCTTCCCACTTTATTTTCTTAACTTTTGTTTGACTAGTCTGTACAAGTCTTCTAGTCAGCAGGATATATCTTTCTATATTTTTCTATTTTTTCAAAAGATAGTATCTGAAACTTGTGAACTTATTGCCCCCGAGATTTGAACTCCTTCTAGCAACTTTGAGCATAATAATTTTCTTGTCTCTTTTCTTTTTTGATATGGAAGTTTCTAACTCGATTTAGATTTCTTTTTAGAGTCAAATGCAATAGGTCTTGCACTTTTCAGGGTTAGAGCACTAACCTTTAATCTCTTCTATCTTTGGAGGTCCTTGTTGTTCTCAAGGTTGTAATTAATGTAATGGAGGATGAACTCGGCCTTCTTGCTTTGCCCCTAGTGTTTTGAATAATTTTGCTACCTTGAATTCAATATATTGTATCAAATACTATCTCATTTTTCTTTCTCTTTTCTGTTTTCTTTTTCTTTTGTTCTCTCACTTTTATCTCTTCAAGAGTTATGTTATGTTCGATAGAAATGTACCTAGGATTGTATTTATGCCTAAATTAAATAAATCAATTCAAGTGGAATTAATGTCAAACATACTCATGTAATAATTATTATCATGCAAAATACCATTAGGATAAACGTTATAAAATAAGTAAAACCGAAGTTATATCACTAGTCCTAAAAGCATAATCATATTTTTATGTTAAAACAAATCAAGTGGTAAATCTTATGAAGCTTCATCATCTTCAAATGGTGGGTCTTTGATCTCTATGGCTTCAAAGTTTTCCATGGTCCAACTAGCTTTAGCATTTTCAATTTCTTCTACTTGTAAGCTATCATCGTACAAGCTTGCGAAGGTCTTGGGATTCATCATGGGCAACTTTTCCACCCAAGATAGGAGAACATTATGGACTATCATCCGAAATTGATCCTTTTTAGAAGGCTTGTTCTTCATTAGAACTACTTTGTTTCTCTATCTAGTCAAGAATTCAGAAAAGGAATCATTAGGTTTTTGCTTTGTCGATCCCAAATCCCATATAAAGACTTCTAGGTGAGCATTATAGTCATATTGCTTCATAAAAGCATCACAAAGCCTTTTCCAATCAGACTTGATGGAGCTTTCCAACCTATAGTACCAGTTCACAACTAGCCCTTCTAATGAGAGTACAAACAGCTTGATGATTTAGGTCTTAGCCAAATGAATAGTACTCATGACAGTAGCATATTACTTCAAGTGCACTTTTGGATCTCCAGTTCCATTGAACTTCTGCATTTCAAGCATACAAAATTTAGGAGGTAATTTATCCTTTCCAATCAACATCAGTTCGTTAAAATCAAAAATTAAATCTAAATCTTGATCTTTCAGCATATCTTGTATCTTGTCAAGCCTTTTAGTTGGATTCTACAAAATCTTAGATTTCGTAACAGCTTTTGCAGTAAGAGCATACTCTTTCTTAGCTTGTTCTAGCATGTAGTCATCTAAGTTCCAGAGGTGCTCACTATGTGCTTCCACATCATGAGTAGTAGTAGCAGTAATTGCAGGGGCAGTATCAGCCTTTTGGATAGTCTGTTTCCTAAAAATCTCAGCCAAAGCTTGCTGGAGTTCCTCTCGGATCATAATCCTTAGGTTAGCCATGATTGCAGTTTTGATAGCATCAATGTCTTGCTTGTGGGCTATCTTTCTTTCAACTTCTGAAGTGCTACTTCTTAGGCTCGTGTTTTGATTGCTAGTGAAATGGGCCCTCTTGATATCCATTCTTGTCTTATCCAAACTAAGGATGATAATCTAAAATGGCTTCAAAATAAAGAGTTAGTATGATACATGAGATGCATACCATGCATGATGTAGATGTAATGCACAAGGACAAAGAAGAAGAAGTTAGCAAATGCAGTAGTATACAGTTTATCCTTCCAACCTTATTACTTCCGCACATGGTTCGTGGTGAGTGTTTCTTCCTTAGAATTTTGGGTTTGGGTTTTATATCAATAGGGGATAGTAGGCTCAAAGTGCATGCCATAAGCTCTCAAAGCAAATTAAACGAAACAAGGCAATGTTTCTCAGTGTAAGCATAAAAGCCTGCATATTTTGGGCCTAAAGTCTGGTTCCACATTTCTAGGCCAAGGCCTTTTAATACTTGGGCTTAAGATACTTACAAGGACAAACATCTCATATAAGAAGCAATAGGGTACCTAGGGGAGATTACTATAGTCATTACCATGAGCTGAGTCTTGGGTAAGGATAAAAGGCTCTAACAAGCAAAAAGTGTTCTTCCATGGCCCACCTTCCCAATCAAGGGTCCATACGACGAAGGAACTTCACTCATTACTTATGAGTGATGGTAGCCAGTGTCGCAACTTTAGAACTCGAGTGGAACCAAAGAACTACTAGCCGATGCCATTGGGGCTATAGGGACCAATGTGTACAATATGTGAGAGTGTAGTGATGGAAGAATAATATGTTAAATAATAAAATTAAAGACAAACATATATTGGAATCAGCTTCTCTTATCCCCAATGGAGTAGCCACTGTGGACAGTAGTTTCAGGTACGCAACCAAGTGTCTTTAGCGACTACGAGACTGTAAGGCTTTTCAACCTAATCGGGAACACGCTAACTAGTCATTGAGACTAGCACAGAGATGGGAGTCGCCACCCAGATAATCACTAGGACACTTTTACTAATGAGTGGCGTTTCTCAATTCCATAAGGAAGCTTACGCTATAGAGTCTAGAGATGGATCCGAAAGCCAACTTCCTTGTTTGTGTATATTAGTTGTTAATTTTATTGTTTAACAAATTACTCCCTATAAATGCAAGCAATTCGTACACAGGCATGCCAAAACAACAAACATATACACCTAAGTCTAGCCCATTTTATTCAAGCCCAGCCCGTGTTTAAGTCTGTTAATCTAGCTTACTAGTCAATTATGTATAAGGCCTACCTAGTCTAGCCCATTTAACAATTATGTTCTTGAATTCCAGCTTTTAAACCTAATAGACTACTGGTTATGAGAAGTCCATTCATTGTGATCTTAACCTTAACTAAGTTCTAATTAAGCATGCTGAAGCCTGCTAGTCTACTTAGATTTTAGGGTTTCAGGCCCAATTAAGGTTGATTAGCCTATTAGACTACTAGATTCATGTTGGATCATTTTTTAGCTCTAAGTCTGTATGGCCCATTTTAATTAATTAATTATTTAATCATGTATTTTATTAACATTCAGTAAACAAAAATATAAATAAAATAAAGCAGAAAGTAAAATTTAATTATTACAATCCACCTACAACTACAATTGCGAAAAGAAAAAGATTGTACAACAACTAAGAGTACCTAAAAAATTGGCCAAAAATACAAAAAATAGGAGTCTGGCACGAACAACCGATCGGCTTTATGTGAAGAATCGATCGACTTTAGGGTCCTTAGGAAATTTTCATCGATTTTCCTTCAATCCTCAACATAATTTTGCATCCCCATGGCTGAATTTCACATGCACAAACATTAAAAATCGATTAAAATGAAAGATAGATTGAAAACATCAAAATAAAAGTAACAGAAGCCATTTAAACAATCAAAACCCTAAAATACTAAAAAACCCTAAATATTACAAACTAATAGAAGGCGATCAAAACAAAGGAATCATGCTTTAACAAGTTCAATTAGTTAATCATAATAATAAATAGATCTAGATATTGATCCTATAATATGTTTCAAATTAAATCTAAAATCCTAATTGGCAAAATATCAGATCTCAAAACTTTAAGTTCTTATTATCAAAATCAAAACCCTATTAACATGCATAGTCATAAAAAGACCTAATCTAATCATATTTATCATATATCAAAGCCCTAGTCATGTTTCTAAGAATAAATAATATAAAAAAATAAAAGAAGGAATGAAAGAACCAATTTTATGATGAATATGGATGTATGGTAAAAAGAACCCTCAGGTTGTCACCGTAAATGTTAGATCTGCGAGTCTCAAGCAATGTGGATGTAGTTGAATCGAAAACCGAGTAGGAATCCAGTACTGGATCTGGCTTTGAGAAATCTTTTATCGATTAAAAAAATATTTCAAAAATGATCTTTCATGAGTGGTTTGTTTCATAAAATATTTATTTCTTCAATGGCTTAGATCTTCTAAGGAGGACTAAGAACGATAGTGTTTTTTTTTATTTTTCATCTAGATTTTCTCTCTATTCTTTCTTTCTTAGTGTTTCTTCTATATCAATTACACTTAGGGTCGATTTTTGGTTCTTGATTCCTCCTCCAAAATCTTAAACACCTCTTTCTATTTATGAAGGTAGGGTTTCAAGGAAAATCCTAAAACAAGCGATAAATTTTAGAAATATATCAATAAATATCCAATTTATTTTTAAAATTTAAATAATTATCGATTAAAAGGATGATTATCGTTAAGGAAACCTTCTAGAATTTGTATCTGGACGTGAAATCATCACAAAAAATGATGTCAAAGTGCAAAAATCTCAATTAGCACTATGTACAGCCGATCTATGTAGAGCCGATCAACTTTACACAGGAAAAGTTTATGAAAAACTTGCAATTAGGTCCCTGAATTTGTAAAAACTGCTGTTTTGACCCTTAAGTTTAATTTTTTCTTACAATTAGGTTGAAATTGATTTCAAAAGATAATTCCAATTGGATTAACCTCGATCCTCACCTCGAATTCATTTGTCCTTCACCTCCCGAGACCCGAGAAGGCAGTAACTTTCATCATAGAATTTTTCATTTTTCTCTCGATACTTAAACTCGGAAAAGGGGTGGTGACTATGAACATAATTTTTTTATCAAGATGATAATTTTTTTAAAAATTATCATATTATAATTTGTCTCCAATTAAACCATCAAATTCATGTCATACTTGTTATATTTTGTTTATTACCTATTTGATAAATGAACAATAATCATGTTTACCAATTATTTGATAAATACACAAACTGACAACAATTGCACTTACCAACAAAAATAATTATTCAAATAAAATTCCTATCAAAACCTAGAAGTCTATATCTGGTGGGGTTGTTTGCTCAAAATAGTTCACTAAATGCTTCTTTTAAAATTAAATTAAAATTAAATTAATTTTCTTTGATATTTGTAAGTATAAGAAAATATTATTAGTAAATAATTTTTAACTTCTCAGTTTCATCCAATTTCTTATAATTTTAAGATGAAGAATATAGTGAAGAGAAATGAAGACGATACTATAAGATAACTTAAGAAAAAGAAATATGAGTTTTCAAAAAAAATATCTATTGAAGTCTTGAAAAAAAGTGAAAGAGAATTCTTGATAATTTTTATTCATAACAATGTGTAGGTGGCGATTTCGGGAGCGGACCCAAGTGTTTCTAGCAACTACGGTATTGTAAGGTTTTTCAATCTAATCGGGGACACGCTAACTAGTCACAAAGATTAGTGCAGAGGTGGAGTCACCACCTGGATAATTCTTCGGGAGACTTTCACTAATTGAGTGGCGTACTAGATTCCATAAGGAAACTTCGCCACATCTAGAGATGGATCCGGAAGCCAGCTTCCTTATTCATGTATCTTTTTCTTTAATTTTATTATTTAACAAGCTATTCCTTATAAATACGACAGTTTGTATTTACAAGCATTCATTACAGCATGTAAGGTCCTCTTAACTCTAGCTCATTTTATTAAGGCCTTATTTAATTTGTTAGCCTATGTTACTATTTAATTATGTATAAGGAGGCCCACTTAGTTTAGCCCAATTATAAAATATGGATTTGGTTCCTACCTTTAAACTTAAATGGACTACCTTTATGCTTAAGCCCAATTTAATAATCCTAAATTTAATGTCGCCCAATTAATTCATTTAAAGCATAAAAAACTCATTAAGTTTATATTAATTTTTAAATTTAGCCTAATTTACCATCTGATTAACCAAATGGACTACAATTTCAAATTAGGTCTAATTTTAACCTAAAGTCTATGCGTTCAATTTCTAATTAGGCAATCACATTACAAATATTTAGCATCCATCAAGCATAAAATAAAAAAATAAAAGTGTACAAATATAAATCTAACTATTACAATCCTCCTACAACTAAGAATGAAAGAAAAATATCACCAAAATACATTAAAATCCAAAAATAATGGCAGAAAGTTGCATAGTCGATCAGCTTAGGCATAGAGCCGATTGGCTTTAGGGCTTCGATTGGTTAGTTCTGCAATTTTCCTTCGATTTCTCACATCCAAGAGCCGATTTCACATGCATAGAAGATAGAAAATCAATTAAAACGTATAAAATAAAATAAGAAGCATACAAAAAATATAAAATTTAACTAGATCTAAAAATGATGCAAACCCTAAAAGTTATAGTAGATAGTAATCTAATAAGATATTTGAAGGCAGATTTCAAATCTCAATCATGTAACCCTAAAGAACTAATCCAATTACATAGAAATACAAATCAAATTATATTTCCCTAATTATTTAACTAATCAAATTCAAAATCTAATAAAAAAGATATTTTATCATATTCAAAACCCTACATGTTCATATTATCAGATTCAAAATCCAACATATGCCAAAAACATGTTAATTCATAATAAACCCTAATATAATAATATAAAACACATAAAACAATAGAAAAACATTCTAATCATGTTTCTAGAATCACAAGATAAAAGAACGAGTTAAAAGAGAAAAATGATGTTGATGACGGTGGATGCAAGGGGAACCCTCAAGTTGTCACTGTAGATTATTATTTTGCGAGTCTCTAGAGACGATGAAGTAGTTGAATCGAAGATTGGTTGAGAATCCAATGTTGCTTAGATTTTGGAAAATCTTCTGTCGTTCTAAAAAAAGTTTCCTAATATCAGTTCTTACTTAGTGACTTTTCTTTCTATTTTCCAAAACTCACATTGCCTTTTTTGAATATCTGTCAAATACCTAGGTTGCTAGTCTCTCTGCATAATGATTATTGCTCTAGTAATTAATGAATGTAACTAACCCTAGACCTAGGGCATATTGTTCAATTTATAACAGTAGGATTAGAAAACCCTAAAGAAGTAGATAAGTGTTAATTATTTAAAATAAAAAAACCATTAATAAACCATTAATTATCTTTTCCTTTTATTAGATTAGTATCTAATAAAATAAAATAAAAATCTTTTAGATTCAGATAATTATCACTAAGAATATTTAAAAATCCTAATAATTATCACAAATCACTTCTAGAAATTTCAATTCATTAATTTCAATGTTTTAAGTAAAAAATATGCGTAAAACAAAGTTGAATCTCGAAAAATAGTCAATCAGCAATGTATAGAGTCGACCAGCTCTGCATAAAGCTGATTCAGCCCTATATTAAGTCAACCGGCTTTATGTAGAGCCAATCAGTTGTACGCAGAGCCAATTGGCTCCAAGGGAAAAAAGCTTAAAAAAATTTTAGCGAATTAGTTCCTGTACTTGTAGAAAACTGCCGTTTCACCCTTCAAACTTAAATTTTTCTGATAATTGGGTCCAAATTAATTCTAGAAAAGTAATTTTGATTCAATTATTCTCAAAGCTAACTTGGATTCGCCCGTCCCAAATTCCTTAAGACTCGAGAAACGCAGTAATTTTCATCATATGGTTTTTCATAATTTTTTCGATATCTGGATCTATAAAATGGGTGCTGACAGTTACCCTCGATTTTTCAAAATTTATAAGCACTCATGCGATTAAATAAATTGAGACAAATCATAAATCAAGGAAAAAGACATTTTGATGAGTTGTAGACGCCATGCTCCATAAGCTCAAATTTGTATAAATTTTTTTGATTCGACGTGGGGACCACACCCGCTTGATTTTTGAGGATTATGCCTGCTTGAATTCTGAGGACTTCGCCTGCTTGAATTTTGAGGACTTCACCTACTTGGAATTTTGAATTTCTGGTTGACTCTATTGATAATTGACCCATCTAGGGACTAAAGTGTAATGTTGATAGGTTAGGAACCAAAATGGCATTTTGTTGAAAAATTCTCATCTCGGATGCAAATCAACTTGTTAGATGTCTTTTGGAGACTATATTAGTAACTGGCCCATCTGAGGACTAAAGTGTAACTTTGGAAGGTCAGAGACCAAAATAGTTTTTTTGTTTTCTTGACCAAAATATTATTTTTGCTTTTTTTAGGACACACACACACACACATAAACACACACACACACACACACACACACACACACACACACACACACACACACACACACACATATATATATATATTTGTATCCACTCATAACTCACTTTATCCATTTCTCCTTACTTTTCTCTCAAAACCCTTCTCTGCCCTTTCTTTGATTTCTCACTAATTTCTCAACTTAATTTCATAAAATCAGTCTTGAAATGGCAAACTCTTCATTTAGATTTGTTGAACGCACCCCATTCACACCAAATTGGTAGTTTTCACGATCGATTTCTTACCAAAACCATCTTGGGCTTATCAAAGGAGAGAAAATCCATCCTTTAGCAAAATTGAACATTCACCGGGCATTTTTGATCGTCAGAGAGGTAATTTTCTTGCATTAAGTCTTATTTCCTGTGATTTATACACTAGATGCAGGCGTTATTTACTCAAACTACATGAGAATTGAATGAATTTTTTGAAAAAGAATATGTGCCCTAACCTACATAGCCAATTTAGCTGTGCGCACAACTGGTAGACTCTGTGTAGTGCCGATTCAACTTTATGCTAAGTTGATCGGCTCTACGGAGTCCAAATCGACTGTGAACGGGCCAAAAACCGATTTTTAGGATATTTTGACTTAAAACAAAAATAAATAAACTATATACTTACTTCTTTCAGGTCATTATATGTGTGCATTATGTTTTCATACTTCTGTTTATGCTTTTTAGAACGATGTTGTATTAATCCGGTTCGCTGAAAATTTCTACAGTGCTCGCGAGTGGCTCGATGAGTTATCGAAACTCTACATAGGCTAGGATTGGCAACAGCAAATTCCATCAATTCATTGTTACACTAGCATCTGTTACTAGGAGGATGGACTATACCTCAGTCTATGCACTACTTGAGAGGTGGATGGACAACAATCACACTTTCTACACCCCAGTTGGTGAGTTGACCCTATCCCTACTTTGCTTTACTACCATCACAGAGATTGACTTAACAGGTATGCTCGTACCTGTCGATGATGCCATCCACGATCAACACTCTAATGTCTGGGAGCATTACATCATCGATTTACTTAGGTTCTTTCTAGCCTGTAAGAACACTCGGTGTTTGGTTATTAAAGCATTCCCCTCCATTACAGGGGCTTCATGCCTCAGAATGCTCGAGAGGTAGATTAAATGGCTCGGGCTTTTCTGTTGGACCTTTTTGGCACTACCTTGTTTAGTGACTCGAGGAACTCATTGAACTTCCATTATGTGGCCCCATTACAAGATTTGGACCAGGTTTCCTCTTTCAATTAAGGATTTGCGGCTCTTGCATGCTTGTACCATCAGATGGACATTATTGTTTGTGGGAGCAAGAGGAAATGCGGCTTTTGGCATACGATTCATGTAAGTTCTATCCGCTTTGATTTTCTCCTTTTTCTACTTTTTATATTTGCATAGCAATTGCTAACTTTTAACTTGTAAGTTTGGGCCTTGGAGCTTGGCCTTCTAGTGGGCTCATAGCCTATAAACAATGATGCACGCTATCCATACATGGCAAAGTGCACCGGTTAGATCAAGTAATATAATGATGAATAAGAATATCTTTCCATTAGGAACCTAATTGTGAGTACTACCTTCAATCATATACTAATGTTTAACAATCAAAATTTTATTTGGGTGTAGTAATATTTAAAAATAAAACAATCTTGAAAATAAAGATTTAAAATAATTAGTAAATTTATCAAGGATAAAGGCTATTTAGATAGTAAATCCCTCAAATAAGTTAAGTATTTCATGAAACAAATAATAATTAATTCAAATTGAGAGTTGAGTTGGCATTCCACAAAATTAGATTTAAACCTTTCTCAATTGATTAAACCCCTAATTTCTAAGAGGAGGGAGAGGGATCTCTTCTCAAACCCACTCACTTAGGTCATGCATTAAGATTAAGAAATTATTGAACCAAATGATCTTGTAGATCTATCTATAGTTTCCCAATCAATCCTCAATCCTTAAGATGTGATCAATTCATAAGAAGTTATCTCTAATCAGTTTATGAAAACAAATTACAATCAATATGTAGACTTATCAATTGAAATAGATAATAAAGTAATCAAAGGGATAACACAACTCATGAAAAAGATTAATTGCATTAACTTTGAATCAATGCATAATAAACAAATTAGGTTCATCAAAACCAAAATAATAAGAAAATTAGTTCCTAAACATTATAGTAAAGAAGTAAAGATTATGGGAAGAAGATCTCGAACTAATCATGGGAGAGTAGAAATAAAAGTCTTCAATCTTGAAATTCAATGAAGGAAGTGATGTTCTTCCTTGAGAGATACCAATTAAAACCCTAGAAATGAAAGAAAGATGAAGTTTCTAAGTGTTTTCTCTTTCTAGAAATGAAAATATGACCGAACTCTATAAAAAAACCCTAAAATTTTCTTTAGATAGTGTATTTTTATGGTTGACACACCACACGGGCACCGCACAGTAGTGTGACGTTCTTAGCTTTTTGTAGCTTGAATATGTGCCTCCGTCTGTTCTTTAATTTGCAGGCTATTTTAGGGCATCGTCAATATTGAATTGAGGCTTATATTCTTCACCAATGTTGTAGCTCTTGAAGATTAGCTATTTTTAGGATTTTGAAACACCTCAATCAGACCTCTATAGCTCTAGATAAGGCCCAAACATTGAAACTAATCCAAATAAAAAACGGACTGCACAACATCTGACTTCTACTGAAGTTTCTCATCCTTAGAAACCTAATATGAAGTTGATCCATTAATAAGAATTATAGCATAGGAAGTTCTCTACAAAGTTTATGAAGACTACTTTTTAATTTTGGACCTGTAAGATCACGAAAAATTGCATTGAAGCTAATGCATCAAATCTGCGTAATGCTGAAATTCACTTGTCAATCTGACACGGGAAGCACATGCCCGTGTGGGCTTCCCATGTGGATCCTTTATGCAATCTGCCATTTTTCAAAACTCATATGGGAAGGCCACATGCCCATGTGGCTTCTCATGATAGGCAGAACTTTGGATAAATATGCCTTTTCTTGGCCCGATTCTCATATTTTTCGATTCCATTTGACTCCTTGACATGTATTATCCTTAAAGTGCCTAAAAGAACTGAAAATCAAACTTGAACAAACAAATCAAACTCAATTAAAGGTAAAATTAATATAAAATAAAGCTCAAAAGTAAGTGCCTTTAGCACTTATCAAATTCCCACACAATTGAGCAATTGCTTGTCCTCAAGTAAATTGAATAGAATAAAAAAAATAAAGAAATGATAAACTCTCTCTCCAACAAATAGATATTAACTAATATAAAGGCTAATGATTCATATCATCACAATCTAGAATCGTTAGCTAATAATCAATCCTTAAACAAAATACCCAAATCTAGAGGAATCCTATAATAGGAAGCAATGAAAATTAAAACCTTGACATCTAAAGTTAGGGGAATGAGCATTCCTTCTAAACAACTCAAAATTTTAAAGAAAATAGAGATAAACATTTTCCCCCTGAGCACAAAACAAATTCTTATGAAGTGCAATTACTTATGTCTCTTTTTCTTTCAGAGATCTACGCATATTCAAAATTGTAGAAGCCTTTTGACGCGAGTGTGGACATTGGTGATGCCAACCCCCCGTTACTCAACTAGAGTCATAAGTCCAAATAACTACTCATATTCTTGGGTTTCCTTCAATTTATTTATTTTCATTTTGAGCCCTTTTGAGAATAGCGGAATAGAGCAAAAAAACTCTTAGCATTGTATTTTTTTTATGTTTGCTTTTTTTACATCTTAAAAGAATAAGAGAGTACAAAGAGGTATTAGATGTGTCTACTCGACAAAATTAAGAGAAATTTGAAAAATTAATGCTCATAAACATAACTAAAATTTCAAGGTATAAAAATAATGCGACACTATGAATAAAAAATGTTAGCATGGATACCAAGTTCAATTCATAATTCAAAACCAAATCAACTAAATCACACTTCAATAAACAACTAACCAGATTCATTATTTTGAATCTATAAATTCGAGAGAGAGAAAATCATAAAAAGTAATTAATCAAACTCAATAAGCTTATAGGAAATCAATCACAAAGGAAAAAGACAATAAAAGTCCTTTCCCCATACTTAATCGGCACATTGTCCTCAATGTGTTTGGTATATCACGTATAATAAAACAAAAGGAGGAAGTGACTTCCCTGAACTGAATGATTTTCATTTTTTCTGAATCCAAAATCCATTCTAATTCACGAGTCATCTATTTATCTATCGAAAAGTTAAGAATAAAAGTAAAGGTTATAGCATATATAGTCATCCAATAATAAGAAAAAAAAACAAAAACACCGAAAATAGAAAACTACAAATATCCTAATTAAGTACAATCATCTAAAAGTAGTATAAAAGACATAGAAACAAATCAAGTAAAAGTCCACCTAAAATGCTAGAACAAAATGGAGGTTCAGTTCTCCATACCACTATCTCCATCAACCCGCATCAAGGAGCTTAATCATCTCCACCAAAAATACATATTCTAAATGAGATGGGAACTGCTTAAGCTTCAAAGTTGGCAGGTATTTAATAGGAGGCCTCATTCTTTCTTTATTGAGCATCTCAATAGCTTTAAATGTCTGCTTCTTTATTGATTTTCCAGCCTCTAGATAGGCTAACTGCTCAACAACTTCTGATGTTCCTAGTTTTTCCTGTTTCTGCACAATACACAACTCAAGAGGATCTTTCGCAACGATAGATGAAATTAAATTGACAGTTTCCTGCTCTATCATATCATCACTAGAATTCATATCATTAAGTGCAAGTGGGTGTTTCATACCATCGGGGGTTTGAAAAGTCAATTGTTCATCCCTTGCCCTAAGAATGAGCTTACCATCATTAACATCAATAATGGCTCTAACTGTAGCAAGAAAGGGTTTACCAAGGATAAGAGAAACATCAACATCCTCATCCATATCCATGATTACAAAATCCACAGAAAAAGTAGACTCTTGAACCTTTGCCAACACATCTTCAATGATACTCCTAAGGTATGCAATAGATTTATCAACTAGCTAAACACTCGTGAGTATTGCTTTAGGTTATCCAAGTCCTAGTTTCTTGAACAAATTATAAGCCATAACACTAATGCTAGCCCCCAAGTCAGCAAGTGCATTATCAATATTTAAATTACCAATAAAGCAAGGGATAGTAAAACTCCATGGATCTTTTAGCTTCTTTGGTAATCGCCTTTGAATGATCGTCGAGCTCTTCTCCCATAGTTGCACCATTAACACTTCTGCAAGCTTTCTCTTGTTAGAGAGGAGTTCCTTTAAGAACTTAGCATACTTGGGCATCTGCCATAGAGTTCTACAAAAGGTATGTTAAATGCAATTGGTTAAAGAGTTCAAGAAACTTACCAAATTATGTATCCAATTTGTCCTTCAAAAGACGAGGTGGAAATGGTACCCTTAGTTTATACTCCTTTGCAAAAGGGGTAGGCTTTGATGTTACTTCTACTTTTTCTTTCACTTTAGCCTCTACACCCTTCTCTTCTTCAGCTACCTCTTTAACCGCATCAGATTGCTTTTCTGCTTGCTTTCTTTCTGTTCTTAATTTTTTTCTACTTCTCAAGGTAATGACCTTGAGGTGCTCTCTAGGATTTGTCTCTGTGTTGCTAGGCAAGATTCCTTGGGGCCTTTCACTCAAAAGCTTTGCAATCTGCCCCACTTGATTCTCTAAATTGTGAATCGAAGGTTGTTGGTTCCTAAGAGCAGTTTCTATAGATTAAAACCTTAATTCAGAAGTTGAGATAAATTTCTCCATCATCTCATATAAATTACTCCTTTTAGGAGGAGCCTGCTACTAGTTTTGCGGTTAAAATCCTGGTGGTGGATGTCTTTGTTGATTCTGGTTTCCCCAAGAGAAATGAGAATGATTTCTCTACCCCAGGTTATAAATATTACTGTAGGGGTTGTTCTACTACCTAAGAGCATTTCCTACATAATCAACCTGCTCCAACTTAGCGAAGGTATTGTTGTTTTGGCAATCTTGACTTTGATGACGACCCCCACACCAATCACAAGTCATAACTTATGCTTGTCTTCTAGATGAAGACATAGTCAAAGCATCCATCTTCTTGCCCATGGTCTCTAATTGTGCATTCATAGCTACCATAGGGACTACCGCATGGATTTCACTCCCTTTGCTCGCACTTGCTCTCTTGGATTCTGCCACTAGTAGTTCGTGACTGCCACGTCCTCAATAAGATCCATAGGTTGCTCAAGAGTCTTTCTGTTCAGTGATCCACCTACTGCATTTGCGTAATTCGGTCCATTAAAGAATGTCTGAATTTATAGCCATAAAGGCAAACCATGGTAGGGACAGCTCCTGAGTAAATCCTTGAAACATTCCTAGCAATTGTATAAAGTCTCATTCTCTTGTTGAAGAAATCCTGCTATATCATTCCTCAACTTGGCCATTTTAGAAGGTGAAATGTATCTCTCCAATAATTTCTCGGCCAGCTGATTCCAAGTTGTAAATGTCCTAGCTGGAAATGATTTCAACCACTTCTTTTGCTTATCCCTCGATGAGAATAGGAATAGCCTTAATCGAATAGCATCATATGATACCCCATTAATTTTGAAGGTATCGCAAATCTCCAAAAATTCATCCAAATAGGTGTTTGGATCCTCATTGGGCAAACCATCAAACATGCACTTGTTTTGTACCATCTGAATAATTTTGGGCTTGTTCTCGAATTTTTTTGCTGGAACATTCATCCTCGCAATACTCAATGAAGCCTCATTAAGAGTTGGTCGTGCATACTCTTGCATGGTTCTCTCCCTAAGTGGAGCTGCCATTCTACATTATTCCTCTTCTTAGTTTGGTTCTTCTTCTTGATTTTGATTTTGTAATCTGCCACTGTTTCAGCAAAAGCTCGTTCTCATTCTTCTCTTTGCTGCTTCCTCAAAGTTCTTTCTAACTTTGGTTCGTAAGCGAATAGTTTCGTCGAACTAGCTTGGGTCATATACAGATTCTAAATCACTAGCTTCTGAATTACTAATAATATCACAATAGAAACGAGTTCGCTACAATGGCACCAAAAGCTTGATGCGCGCTATTCGCACACGACAAAGTACATCATTCATATCAAGTAATATAATAATGAATAAGAGTATTGTTCCATAAGGGACCTAATTTTAAATATTACCTTCAATCATATACTAGTGTTTACCAATCAAAACATTGTTTAGTTGTACTAATATTTAAAAATAAAACAATCTTGGAAATAAAGATTTAAAACAATTGGTAGATTTATCAAGGATAAAGCCTACTTAGGTAGTGAATTCCCAAATAAGTTAAGTATTTCATGAAACAGACAACAATTAATTCAAATTGAGAGCTGAGTTAGCATTCGACAAAATTAGGTTTAAATCTTTTTCAAGTGATTAAACCCCTAATTCCTAAGAGGAGGGAGATGAATCTCTTCTTAAACCCACTCACTTAGATCATACATTAAGATTAAGGAATTATTGAATTAAAGACTCTTGTAGATCTATCTCTAGTATCCCAATCAATCCTCAATCTCTAAAATGTGATCCATTCATAAAAAGTTATCTCTAATAAGTTTATGCAAAAAAATACCAATAAGTATGTCGACTTATCAATTAAAATAGATAATGAAGCAATCGAAGAGACAACATAACTCATGAAAAAGATTAACTGCATTAACTTTTAACCAATCCATACAAAACAAATTAGGGTTCATTAAAATCCAAATAACAAGAAAATTAGTTCCAAGACATTACAATAAAGAAGTAAAGATTAGGGGAAGAAGATCTCGAGCTAGTCATGGGAGAGTAGAAATAAAAATCTTCGATCTTGAAAGGCAATGAAGGAAGAGATGTTCTTCCTTGAGAGATACCAGTCAAAACCCTAAAAATGAAAAAAGATGGAGTTTCTAAGTGTTTCTCTCTCTAGAAATGAAAATATGACTGAACTTTCTTAAAACAACCTTAAAAGTTCCTTTAAATAATGTAGATTTATGATTGACAAGGGGACCACACGGCCATGTGAAGTCCTTAGCTTTTTCTAGCTTGAATATGTGTCTACATCGGTTCTTCACTTTGTAGGCTATTTAGGGCATTATCGAAACCAAATTGAGGCTTACGTTCTCACCAAAGTTGTAGCTCTTGAAGAGTAGTTATTTTTAGGTTTTTTAATCACCTCAATCAGATCTCTATAGCTATAGATAAGGCCCAAACACTAAGACTGACCCAAACAGAAACGGACTGCACAACATCTGAATTGGACCCAAGCTTTCTCATCCTTAGAAACCTAATATATAGTTGAGCCATTCATAAGAATTATAGCTTAGGAAGTCCTCTATAAAGTTGATGAAGATCAATTTTTAATTCTAGACCTATAAGATGACGAAAAACTACATTGAAGCTAATGCGATCAAATCTGCATAATGCTGAAATTTGCATGTCAATCTGACATGGGAAGCACATGCCCGTATGGGCTTCCCATGTGGATCCTTCATGCAATCTGCCATTTTTCACAACTGACACAGGAAGGCCACATGCCTGGGTGGCTTCCCGTGTCATGCAGAACTTTGGATAAATATGCCTTTTCTTTACTCAATTCTCATGTTCTTTGATTCCATTTGACTCCTTAACATGTATTATCCTCAAAGTGCCTAAAAGAATTGAAAATAAAGCTTGAACAAACAAATCAAACTCAATTGAAGGTAAAATTGATATAAAATAAAGCTCAAAAGTAAGTGCCTTTAGCACTTATCAAGCACGTCCCGAGCCTTCCCGCGCTCGAGCCGTTGGGGCTCGAGTAGGACCGTCCTTCTAGAGTTGGCGCAAGTCCATGTGCATCGCTTGTGGATCAACTCCTTCACTTGGGATAAGGTAGAAAGAAAATTCATCAGTAATATTTATGTTGGGAATTGATATTAAAACATAAGAAAAGGCACAAAGGAAGTAATTTAAATTTTTTTCTCAATTTCCGCTAAGGATCTCATTGATTAAGATAGTAATAACACATAAAACAAGTAAAAGATGGAGATGGCTTACAAAGGAAGTTTTTGGCCAATCCAAGGAGTGCTTCTTCCTTTTTCTGATTCTTGATTCTTCAAGGATGATTGATGCACTTTAAAGCTACTAAAGTGACCACCCTCTTTTGGTGATCTCACAAGGTTTTAAGCAAAGATCTCACTAAACCATTTTTAGGAGATTGAGAAGAGATGTTAAAGATTGACTGCTAATTCCAAGCAAGGGGAATGAATCAATTAATCTTATTGATTGATTCACCTAGGGTATGTATCTCAAAGAAAATATTTTTCTCTCTTAGATGTGCAACCACCTTCAACCTCAACCCTTGCCGCTCCATATGCATCTCTTTCTATATATATATAACCTTTAATCAAAGTTCTTAAATGTTTAGGATTTCTACAAAACCCTAACTTATTTCAAGTTGGGCTTTATTATCCTAAATGAACTTTAATTAATATAAGAACTAATTTATGGATAATAAACCTATCATAAGTCCATTAGCTCTTAATTAATTAATATTTAATTAGACCCAGTATATATGAGCTTAAGCCCAATGCTTAATGTCTCATTTTAATCCTTATTTAAAGCCTATTTGTGTGTGACCCTAAAGGTTCCTAACATGGTGGCAATGAATATGGATTATGAATTAAACTCCTTTAATTCAATGTTAATTCTCTAATGTAACTTAATCCATATTTATAAATCAAGATTGGCATCTAGCAATGCATCATGACCACCTAAATGAGTAAGAATGATTAAAGTGCTCTAATCAACCTTTATAGTGAACAATCTTACAATGTAATTCAACCCTTTCATTGTACTTTTATCTCAATTTATCTATAGAGCATGGATACAAGTGTCATATCTATAATTGAACTAGTCATATTTGTTCTTGATAATTGCATATAACATCTTGAATGTGATCTATAAAACACTTCTCATAATCTTCATTCATACGGTATTGGCCAAGGATTTCCATGTTAAAGCATATCAATAATCAACAAGATAAGGTACCATAACATATTACCTTAGGAAATGAACTTTTTATTAATAACTTATTATCTTTATATGACTCTTACTATACCCAATGACTATCCTTTGAGTGCTCTATGGATATTAGAACATAAGATAGAATCAAAGTATAGTAATCCTCCTATAAGATAATACATTGTTATCTCAAGTCTAAGGATCAGGTCTTACATGATTGTCACAAGAGTATTATCCATAGACACTTGGGGGTAAATTCCATATGGACTGCTCAATGGGATCATGTTCAATGAACTTGTTCTTATAACAAGCATCCATATGCTTATCTTGGAATCCCTATTCCTCAACCTTATGAGACATATTGATTAATTTATAAGTAAGTGATAATACATTATGGTAGTCTCGAGCTTTTGATCAATATCCAACGATCAATATCTATTTCTTGATCAAACATCGACTATGAACAAAGTTTAGGAAGGTATGTAATGAGAATCTCATCATTATGAACTTGCTTTATAATTTCTCTTACATTTGTGTTTACATTCCATAGTGTTCATCTCTTATGGTTTGAATTATTTCTTGATAATATTCGAGTAGTCGTACCATTAGAATTGAACTATGCCTAAAGTATAATTATATGCAATCAATATGATGTATAAATTAACACAAATCATCTGACAACTCTTTGTCTTAGGGCATACTCTAATAATTTGTAGTTTAAAAGTCTTAGTTACTTATCTTTGTAATATGCAGATCCATAATGACTATCTTGATGAGTGCCATCATTGGGACCTCTCCATGCTCTCGCTGTAGAACTCGATAATAGGTGGGTCAATGTAGATGATTCTATGCATATTTATTGACTATTTATCAGTCGTTTATTCGTGTATTTGAGTCTTATTTATTCTTGTTTGATCGCACTTTGGTATGTTTATGAGTTTTTCAGGTTTTCGGACTCCTTGATGGGAAATTGATTGATTTCCAGGCATAAACCAAGCTATGTGGATGATTTATGCATATTAGATGTTTGTCGGATTCGATTCCTTGTTGGCACGCAATTCAAGGCTTTTGCACGGCCCGTTGTACGAGCCGTGGCATGGGCCATGGCACGGGCTAGGCCACTTCTGCCTATAAGTAGGCGCACGCAAAATGAGACAGGGTTCTGCTTCTGATTTCTAAACTTCTCTACGCGCGCGACCCCTCACTTCTACACCTCTGTTCTTGACATTTTGGGAGACCAACGTCATTTCAGAGGATTGATTTAGAACTTGGAGACCCAAATTGGCCAAATCTCTAAGATGTTGTCTGAGAGGCAACAAGGAGCGCTCCCTAGCACCACTGTGTCTAACCCGAGGGAGCACGTAAACGCATCACTTTGTGTTCAGGTAAGTTAGTTTCAGCTCCTTCTAAGCCTATTTTTTATGACTCCATTATTGATGTGCAGGTTGAGGCGAGCAGTAAGCTTAAGGAACCTGAGGGACAAAAGGAGAAATCAATAACAGTCAGGGAATATCAACCTAAGATTCCTTATCCTGCTAGAGTCAAACAAGCAGAAGCGCAAGAGCAGTTCAGTAAGTTTTTGGATATTTTTAGACAACTGCATATTAACTTGCCTTTTATTGATGCATTGAAGCAGATGCTGAAGTGTGCCAAGTTCTTAAAGGACATACTTAGCAGAAAAAGGAAGTTGGAGGAGGTAGCCTATGTTAAGCTTAATGAAGAGTGCTTAACAGTGTTTCAGAGCAAGTTGCCAGAGAAACGTCATAATCTGTGTGTTGATGATGCATTAGCTGATTTGGGGGCTAGTATAAATGTCATGCCCCCTAGTTTGTTCAATAAGCTAGGTTTAGGGGAGGCAGAACCCACTAGGATGTGCATTCAATTAGCTGACCGTTCTGTTAAGCTTCCTAGGGGGATTGTAGAGAATGTGCTAGTCAAGGTAGATAAGTTCATTTTCCTGTGGACTTTGTGATTATAAATATGGATAATGAGCATGGTGTACCGTTGACTTTGGGGAGACCTTTCCTTGCCACAGCTAGAGCTAAAATAGACGTATTTGAGGGAAAGTTAGAACTTATTATAGGGGATGACGGTGTTACTTTTAGTTTACCCCCATTTGATAGTTCTCCCACCGACCATGTTCATGCCATTTGTAGTATTGATGGAATTGGTCCTGCACGTAATAAGCAACCACAGGATTTACAAATGGATGATGCTATACATGTTTCTCTCCCTGTTGATATGTGTTATTCATCTGAAGAAAACAGCTTATATCAATTTGAAACTTTGTGCTATGATACACCCGAGAAGGGTAGTTGCAAGTTTGTTTATGACAGGTCACTTAGCCAGGATTTGGAGTGGATGAATGGGAATCCCAACTCGGTGCAGAGAGCACCTCCTTGGTCATCTACTGCACACATTGGACCTCCTCTTTGCGCTTATATGCCTCAAGCCCCAACTTACATTGAGCCCACCTTCTCAATTTGCCCGTGATGCAGGAATGTTGCTACACAGTCCAGCTAGACGACTCGAATAAAAAGAAGCACCTTCGGGAGACATTCCCGAACCTATTTATGCTTTTTGAGATTTTGGACATCTGTTATTTATTTCTTTTTTTTAGTTAGATATTTCAGTTTATTTTTAGTTTATTTTATTTTGAGAAGATTTTATTTTATTGAACCTTTTACTAAATGCTGCTTGGGATGTGTTTATTCTTGAGTTTTGCAGGAGTTAGCCTACTCGATGCTCATACGTAATTTTGAGGACTAACATATTTTGGAGTGTTAAAGCACACATCAAGGGCAGTATCCAGTAGACTATATCTAGTTTTTATCTCTTTCTGTTGTCTTGTTTTCTTTTAGTTTTCTAGTTTATTTTTGTGGACTCCCATAATTTGCTTCTTTGTGCGTATTTTATCTTTCTTTTTGGAGTGCCTACCTTATTTCACACTGAGGACAGTGTTTCTCTCAAGTGTGGGGTAGGTGCCTTAGTTTTGTGCAGGTACCAATTTTGTTTCTACTGTTTTTATTTTGCTTTCATTTTCCTTATTGATTGAGTCGGTTCATTCTTACTATCCTTATCGTGAGTTTTGTTTTAATCAAGTAGTTAATGATTTTTCTCTTTTGAATGGATACCCTTATAGTCTTTTTCGAATCTTGTTGAAAGAAGGCAATGAACGAATCTCTTAATTTCAATCAAGCCAGGTAAAACTAGTGTTTTTCCTTAATTTTTTTTCATTTTACTTTATCTTGGATATAGAACACTGTTAATATTGATGCTTATTAGATTGTTTGATTGTTTACACTTTGGTTTGAGAATTCATGCAATTTTAGTCCACTCAAATAATGAGGTTTTTATGCTCATTTTGTTTTTGATTAGTGAGCATTGTACAAAATATTTGTTTTGTGATGACTTTTGAGATTACATGAATTTTTGATAGTCATGAGATGATTTGGGCACCTAGGAATTACACAATTTGGCCAAAAGCTTAACCCTGTTTTTCCTTTAGTGAACCAATTTTGAGCCTCAACCTTTTTTTTTTCATTGTAATTTACCTTTGACACTCATTTTATCACACTTCTATTCATTCTACCATTCTTTCTACCATTGTTGCTGGAAATTATGTACGTTTATGCTGCATTTCATTTTGGATCAATTTGCATATATTCACTAAGTTGCTAGATTTTTCGTAGATGCTCCCTTCAATCCAAATGGTACATATCGTTTTACTACTTTTGATTGAGCATTGTATTACTTCATCCTGCGTTATCTGTTGTTGCAGGAGTAGTAAAAAAAGAAAATATAATAATAATAATAATAATAAAAATAATACATATGTGTATAATTTTCTTATAGTTCATTGCGAGCATCATCTTATTATTGGAGCAACTTAGTGTTCAATTTTGGTACAGCTTTGATCCTTGGCTATATTCTTGCATTACCTGCATAATTTTCCAGCAACTTTTAGCTTACTTCCCATATTTCTCCATACCCTAACTTAACCTTATTATAACCTGGCTTAAGACCCTTTGATCATGTTTATTGATTATTTCACAGTAGTGGAGATTGGATCTATGAGCAAGCTTATGGTAAGCACTTTTTTCTGTATTTTTGCGTTGAGAGCTTGGCGATATTCTTTCACTTATATACACTTGTGTGTTTTGAGTGACATCTTGTAAGGCATGGTTCTCAAATTCTCAGTTTGGATGGTTTATCATTTTAATTTTAGCAGCTTTATTAACTTTGTTCTCTCTCTTAAGGATTTAGTGATTTGGGGATTTTGAGGAAATTTGTCATGGAGTTTTGAGACTTGTTTTGAGCTATCCTCCTGCAAAGTATTTGATTGAGTTATTTGGTATCTGTTTGAGGAGTGAGTCGTTGATTGCTTGAGGACAAGCAAACGCTTAAGTATGGGGTAGTTTGATGTAGATGATTCTATGCATATTTATTGACTATTTATCAATCGTTTATTCATGTAGTTGAGTCATATTTATTCCTATTTGATCGCACTTTGGTATGTTTCTGAGTTTTTCAGGTTTTCGGACTCCTTGATGGGAAATTGATTGATTTTCGGCCAGAAACCAAGCTATGTAGATGATTTACGCATATTAGATGTTTGTCGGATTCGATTCCTTGTTGGCGCATGATGTGCGTAAAATACACACATCTAAATAGGGTTTTTAAGATTGATTTTATGGACATTTGGATGTGAATTGGTCCCAACACTCACCCTATGCGTCTGTTTGTGTGCATTAGGTCCAAAAGAAGTAAAAGGATGATAAAGGGAAGAATTGGAGCATAATTGGACGCCGAAGCTGCCAAAATAAGCTAAGTATGAGCATGAGGAAGCTGAACATGGCCATGTTGGTTTCAACACTGGCTGTGTTCCCAATACAGGCACCAACACGGCCGTGTTGGGTGCATCAAACATCAAAGAAAAAGTAGTTCTTAGGGAGCACGGCCACAGAGAGTAACACGGAGATTGGGCGAGGTTTGTTGATTGGTTTTCAAATCGAGCAAGAGGAATTGGGGGTGTTTACTCTCATCCAAGGGTGTAATCGGGTTTCCTCTACCTTTACTCTTTGTTGTAATTGTATTCTTGTGCATTTTGATAATGAACATGATTAGCTAGATTGATCAAATCCATTGGGATTTCTTTACTATGTTGGCTTAGTATTATATTGTTGGATTGTTTGGGTTAGTTTTGTATTCTTCTTGCTTTAAGTATTAATAAGATAATGCATTGTTCATGAGACGTTGTGAATTGTGGTGTTTAGATTGCTTTATGTGATTGAGAAGTCCATTTGGCAATTGGAATTTTGAATAGCAAGAACTGGTTAATAATCACTTAGAGATAAGGATAATTAACTAGCCGAATTAAGAATTAACAAAGCTTAATAGAGGCGGATTAAAGCTTAATGCTAATTTAGGAATCAATCGTTAGGAAGAGATTCCAACTTTAGGTTATTAGATTTAGGAATTCGGTTATCTCGAGAGGGAAACCGAATTCGGTTAAGAATTCGTCCACTGGTAGCATAATTAGACTCACCAATCCTTTATCTTTTGTTTGATTGCCAACTAGTTTAGGTTCCCTTTGGGGTTTGCTTTCTTGTCTTGGTTAATTTAGTTATCAATTACTCTTGCATCTCCCTTAGAATTTAGCTTGTAGTTATTAGTTAGTTTAGAAGTTATTCATCACTCATTTTAGGTTAATATGACAAAGAACAAAGGAGTAACTCTGGGCTTTCACTTTCTCGAGGAATACGACCTTGATACTCGCCATTAGTGCTAGACTGCATCGATAGGTACATTGCCTTAGATTGTAGCTAACACAAGTAGCACACATCGAGTTTTTGGCGCCATTGCTGAGGAATTGTTTGAAAACTAGAGTGAAATTTGCTATTTGTTAATTTAGCCTTTTTTTTATTATTTTATGATTTTTATTTTTATTTATTTATCCAACCTCTCCGGAACCATTTTTGGCCGGCTCATCCTCGGAATCCGAAAAGAAAACAGAGACAGAACGGATTGTTTCAGATACAAAATTATCTATTTTTGAGACAGGAATTAATCCTTTTTGCACAAACAAAACAAAGAAAGAGCTTCTGTTCGTAGAATTTGTGAAAAATGCCATTGATTCATTTCTAGATCAAGTATCCTATGGCGTTCCTCTTCTTGTGCCCCTGAATCCAGCTAACCCCTAATTCCCAGCTAAAAGATTACGCTATTATCGGTATAGAGAGAATGGGGCAAAGGCAGAAGGATTTCATTACTCTGGCTGCCGAATTATTTTATTTTATTTGTACATATTTATTTAGTTTAAGTTTATGATTCAGATAGTGAATGATAAAGAGGTTCAATGCTAAACTCAAACTCTTTGTATGACGCATTGGAAAATGGGATTAGGAACCAAGAGAGTGCTAAAAATTGGGATACCCGTGCATCTTTAGAAGCTCGAGTGGAATAGTTTTGCAGGGCTATCGATCAACTCTCCACTCATATCCTTTCATCTCAAGTTTTTTGTGAATTTTGTTGTGGTTTACATTTGAGTAATGATTGTCCATTATATAGTGATTTTGCTCATTGTTCTTATAACTATGAACAGGTGAATGATACAGGAAGTTGGCCAAATGACTCGTATGGAAGCACCTATAATCAAGAGTTGAGCATTCATTCACCCTTTGGATGGAGCTTAGATAGCCAAGAACCACCAGAATTTCAGCAGCTTAATCTTGCACCATCAACTCAAGGTGAAGAGTTAGTTTCAGAGGAGCTGATGAGGAGGTTTATTGCAAGTCTTAAGGATAGATTCCAACAAACAGAGAGGATACTTGAAGATCAACAAGCCTCGATTAAGAACATAGAGCATCAAGTAGGCTTAATCTTCAAGTTACTAGCTGAAGAGCAATTGGGAACTCCATCAAACGCTACTAAATCCGAGGAACACTTGAGTGCCGTCACTTTGCGTTCAGGTGAGAAATTTTCTGGTTTATCTATTATGTTTGACGATGATGCTCATGTGCAGGACAACTCTTTGAACATGGAGATAGAACCAGAAAAGGAAGAGGCAAACATGATCCCTCTGAAAGACTATCAACAGGAACATACAGTTGATGATGCTGAGTTACAGTTAGAGGAATTTTTGGTGGATTTTCCACAAGTCCCTTCGATGATGGAAGATGAGCACGAGTTATCCAATGAAGAAGTCATGGAGGAGCTCGAGTTTCTTCTAACAAATGAACCAAGCCAAGGACTAGAGAAAACGATTGATGTTCATGAAGAAATTGCCCAACCATCGATCCTTCCAATTGGTGAAACTTCAGCTTTCAAATTAGAAGAGCCCCTAGAGCATCACGACTACGTGCAATTATACGAGGAGCGAGTTTTGCCCATCATACTGGCAGCTTGCTTGATAGTCGGGAAGAGGAAATTGACAATTATCCCTCTAAGCGGATACTTGAAGCCATTTGCTTGGAAGAAGGATGAATGGTCGTCGATCACGCCCATTTGCTTTTCACTATGAGTCCAGCTGAGAAGACTCATCACATCAAAAAGAAGCGCTTTTGGGAGGCACCCCAATTTTTATCTTTAATCTCTAATATTTTAACCTTTTGTTTTGGAACATTTTATTAGTTTTAGTTTTCATATTTTATTTAATTTTTCTTTCAGTTTCGATTTTAATTCCTTATTTTATTATTTGCAGCCACTCCTCTACCACAGCCTAGCCAACGCCCTGATATACCTGCTGATGCACCTCTTTTCACTCCGGAGCTATAGTCAGGGTAGTATTAGTTTTTTTTCGTTTTTGATTTCTTATATTTTGTACACTGGGGACAGTGTGTCCTTCAAGTGTGGGGTGGGTGACATTTATCCCATCTCAGTTATTTGTTTATTTTTTATGCAATTTTTTGTAAAATTTTGAAAACTTTTCACTTTATTTCAATGCTCTTACTGTTGACTTGCTTTTGAAATCCTATTTATGTCCATGTGATCGGGTAAAACCGATAGTGTTGAGTTTTGCAGAAGAATGTAAGATAATTAGTTTGACTTTTTCACTAAGTTGCTTTGGTTTATTTAATTCTGTTTTGATGATTTTTGTTTGGAACCTACTCAAAAGCACACTTGTGAGAAATTGAGCCTAAATTGTAAGCATACACTTTATATGCTTGTATTTATTTCTTGTTGAGAGTGCCAATTCATCGCCTTTACTTTTAGAACTTGCTCTAGAATGCTTATGAGGGCCACAAGGAGAGTTTAACACTTTGGTATGATAGAGGCACTTAGGTTTTTCATTCTAGCCAAATAGCCTTCATTCCTTTATTGATTCTGTAGATAACCCTCTCTTTTACCATTTTTTATCATATTTCATTGCCACTTAGTTTTATTCTGCTTTGGGTTATGATTCTGCACATGAGTTGTTTTCATTGGGAATTTTTATCTTGGGAATAGTGTGGAATCTTATAGCAGCTTTCTTTAATCCAAAAGAAATTCACTCTATTATGTGAATGTTCTTCCCTTATGAAAAAAAAAGAAAAAAAAAGAAAAAAAGAAATAGAAGAATAAGAGGGAAAGGTAATGAAAAGAAAGAAAGTAAGTGAGCTAAATATTTTGACTTAATTCCTATTTCCCACCTTGGACTACTGTCCATTATTTACCCCTTGTGATCATTGTGACTTATGTGTAGGTCATGTATTTCATTGCAGAACACCATAGGTTCAACTCTGACCAAATTTACCTACCCTTACCTAATCCCCATTACAACCCTTATAAAGACGTATTGACATGGTTGTTGACTCTCCATAAGTGTAGGAGTAGGATTTAAGAGTAAGCATATAGTAAGGCAGTATTTGATGCATTGAGAGATTTAATACTATCCTTTAAACACTTTAAGTGATTTAGAGTGAATCTGGTGAGGAGTTGGTTCTGAATAATTTTGTTGAGACAGTATTTTGCGAATTATTGGCATCTTGGTTGTGATACTTGAATTGATTGCTTTATTTCTTTTTGTTTGACTTACGCTTGTTAAGGATATGTGCAGGAGCTCTCTAGTTTGTCTGTCAGTTTAAGTGTTGTTCCTTAGTGGTTTATTTTTCTTATTTTACTTTTGATTGCTTGAGGACAAGCAATGAGCTAAGTGTGGGGTTATTGGCACGCAATTCAAGGCTTTTGCACGGGCAGTTGCACGGCCTTGCATTTTTGCACGGCCCATAGCACGGCCTCTCTTGCCTGTTGCACGGGCCGTGGCACGGGCCATAGCATGGGCTAGGGCACTTCTGCCTATAAGTAGGCGCACGCAAAATGAGACAGGGTTCCGCTTCTGATTTCTAAACTTCTTTACGCGCGCGACCCTTCACTTCTACATCTCTGTTCTTGACATTTTGGGAGACCAACGTCATTTCAGAGGATTGATTTGGGAGATTCAAGCAAAGATTGAAGGTTTTAGACGATTGATCGAGACATCCGAGATCCATACTTGAGGCTGGTTTCAGAGTTGGTGCTTGCGGCGTTTCCACTCCGATTCGAGGGAAGAGGGGTTACATGTTCCATCTCCTTTTCTATTGTTTATTTCCTTTTGTATTTGTTTCTTTCATTATGAGTAGCTAGGGCTTTCGAACCCATTGGGGTTCACCTTTGTTGATGGATTGTGCTTAGTTATTAGATTTTTAATTGCAATTCTTGTAATCTTCTTGTTGTTTAGTAATAAAGTTTGATTCAGTTAATTTGAGACGTTGAATTAATTGTCTTTAGGTTGTTTCTTGACATTGAGAAATGCTTGTTACAACTGGAATTTGAACAGTAAGAACTGGTGTTAACACTTAGAGATAAGGTTAATTTACTCGCCGGATTAAGAATTAACAACTTTTAATAGTTCTAAATCACGTTTAACGCTAATCCGTAATAATCTGATAGGAAGAGATTCCATTAAGTTAGTGCAGGTTTAGGAACTCGTTGAGCTCGAGAGAGGAATCGAGTTTGATTCAGGATTTAGGTACGGGTAAGCAAGATTGGTAATTTATAAAATCAACCTTAGAATTCCATCACTTAGGTCCCCTTTAGGTTTGTTTCTCTTATTGCGGTTGTCTTTCGATTGTTAGTTGCTGTTCATTCATTTATTTGCATTCATAGTCATTAGTTAATTAATTTAGACTTCTCACACCTTATTTTAGACTAGATAACATAGCGAACAGTAGTAACTTTAGGTTCACTCGATCTCCAGGGATACGACCTTGATACTCACTAGTGCTAGGCCACATCAATAGATTCACTGCCTTAGGTGTAGGTTGCATCAGTAGCCCATCATGGGTCCTCTTGGCTAGTCCCGCTTGCTGGGCCTGATTTTTAAGCGAGAGGTTTCATAGTTGGGAGAGGGGGCTCAGCAGATGCTAGGTTCCTTTCTCTCCTCCTCTCTCCATGTTTTGGATGATTGACCTTGTCATTGAGGAGCTGGCTAGGAGCTTAGAAGGATATGATGACTACAAGGACCTCATCATCTAGTCTCGGAGGATAGACTATTCTTCCTTCATCCTCCAGCTACTACGGCCCGTGCCCTTTGATGATGATACCATGGCTCATGCTTATTCTTGAATTTGTTGAGTTTTCACTTTCTCTTTTTTTTTTTGCTCGATTGCTCATTTAACTGTTTTGCCATAGTTCATCCGCAGTGTGCCTCTCGCTCCTGAGCCGACAGAGGGGTAATCCACTCACCGCTCTAGGCCTTCTCATATCTCGGGCTCCTTTGCGGGTGCTACATCTGAGGCACCTCCTACGATGATGTTAGATGTGGTGCCTGGGAGCATTGCATTTCTCGTAGATCCGATGGTATTATATTGGAGTCCCATTGGTGCCATAGACCATTAACTTGCCATAGAGCACTGGCTCCATTCGGAGTTCACTCCGAGTACTTACACACATGTAAGTTGCATTCGTTTTGATATTTTGCATATTTTCTTTTCATGAAATGTTAGTAATATAAATAATCACACAAGTCTAGAGAGATCAGCTCGAGCACGTACATCGGCTATTCGGAGCCACGAGGAGGCAGTAATTCATCCTTGGTAAGGACAGGCGGGTAAGAAATAAAATAAATTATGAAATGTAAAATGTAACATGTATGCATGTATAAAATACAATAGCTAATATCCTTTGGATTTTCTTAGAGGGATCACGAGGGCATGCAAGGGCAAGTGGATGATTGCCAACGCCAGATTGAGGCCCAGCAGCGTAGGATCGATACACTAGCACTCCAGCTGTCCACTTTGCACTCAGGGGATGGGGGATTCGAAAGAGAGCCTCAACTTTTGATTTTACTGCCATTTTTGTATTTTGCATTTTGTATTTTTGCCCTTTTTGATGCTTTTTTTTTTTGTAAAACTTAAACTTTTGAAGACATAACTTCCCGCATCTTGATGTTTAAATCCATGCTTTGCCATTAATTTCTACTCTATATTGCATGTTTTGGATTTACACATGACTGGAGCACGAGAAAATGCTGAAAAACCCTCAAAAGCTATAAAATCACAAGATGACATCACACAACCGATTCGGCTGTGTGCTAACCCGATTCGGCTTTGCGTACAGCCGATCGGTTGTATGCTCAGTCGATTCGGCTATGCAGTTGTAGAGCCCGAATTAAACTCTGATTTTGGGCCCTTAAATACGCGTGCACCTCGCACACTTTTCCATACGCGATTCGCACTTCAAAATTGAAAAACCATGACTAAAAAAAGTGCCAAAGCCCTCCATACTCTTCTCAAAATCCTGACTGGTGATGAATGGGTCAAACTTGAGAAATTCCATCCTTCCTCCTTTAAAGCCATGCATCACACCAGCTTGATTATAAGTTTTTTACATTCTACCGTCAACTTTTGCTGCCTAAGAGACCATGTTTTTCAACTCAGTGATCAAGAGCTATGTCCCATGATTGAAAAATTCTTTGCCATTCTTGAAGGCCCTATGGATTCTACTCATTCTATTGCTTTGCCAAGGCTTAATGATTCTTTTCCTAGCAAATTGGTGGAACTATTCAACATTCCCAAATTGAGGTAATTTCCTATTCTGTTGGTAAGTACATTACTCTTAGTTCGTTGATATCTTCTTGTAAGAAGAAGGAAAGGGGCACACCTACTTAGGTTAGGATATTGGGTTTTTGCCTCTATGTCCAATTCCTACTGATTTCTCCTCAAGGAGGGGGAGATATTAGAATTGCTAGCATTATTGATTAGGTGGATGATGGGCTACTGATGCAACTACACCTTAGGCAGTGAACCTATCGATATAGTCTAGCACTAATTGCGAGTATCAAGGTCGTATCCCCTAGGGAATGGGTGAACCTGAAGCTACTACTGTACTAAGTGTTATCTAACCTTAAGAAAATGGTGAAAAGTCAATTAAACTGTAAACTAGAAATGATGAAATGCAAAAGTAAAATGCCAAACAAACTGAAAAGCTAATGAAGCAAACACAGGAGGAAAGCAAACCCAAATAGGACCTATTTACGATGGAATTACTAAAGGTGATTATCTTGTTTACCAAATTGATTACCCGTGCCTGAATCTTAGAATGAACTCGGATCCTCTCTCGAGCTCACCGAGTTCCTACTAGGAACTAAACGTTGGAATCTCTGCCTAATAATTAATCTCAAAACAGCATTAAGATTTGATTCAAGTCTATTAAGAGTTGTTAATCCTTAATCCGACTAGCCAATTAACCTTATCTCTAAATGTTATTAACCAGTTCTTGCTTAATCAAGTTTCAATTGTTTAACGAATTTCTCAATACCAATTAAACGATCCAAGCAACATTCAACTCAACGTCTCAAGTAAAATGAAACAAACTTTTATTACTGAAAGGCAAGAAGGATTATAAATTGGTAATCTAATAATCAAAACAAATAAAAAAGAATCCATCAACAATAGGAACCCTAATGGGTTCGTCAGCTCTAGCTACTTATACACATAAAAGAAACATAACTAGAAAAGAAGAGAAATAGAAATGAACTTGGAACATGTACACCCTTCTCTCGAATCAAAGTGGACAACGCCAAAATTAGATTGAATGCTTTAGAATCCGTCTCCTCGATCTCTCAAACAAGCTCGAATCTCCTCAAATTCGTCCTTCAATATGTGAAAGTGGTCTCCCAAGGTCAGTCAAGAAGTCTGGAAAGCGGAAGTTCGTGTGTGTGTAATAGTCTCAGAATCAGAATACTGAACCCTTTTCTCGAAAATGGAACTCATATATATAGGAAATGCATGCACAGGTTGTGCCATGGGCCATACAAGTTGCACGGGCCGTGCCATGGCCTGTGCTTGATGCACAGGCCGTACAATGACCTCAAAAAATGCAGTACTCCTGTAGAAATGACTATGTTACCCTAGCTTGAGCATGGGCCGTACTCAAGCCTTGAAATCCACTCGGAAGTCCTGTTTAGGCCCTGAAGTCCTTCGATTTTTCTCCAGAAATGATGCTGAGAGTCCAAATAACCTAAAAACACAAATAGATACCTAGTGTGGTGAATCTAGTATAAAAATGACTCCAACACATGCATAAACATGAATAAATGAAGCACAAAAACATGTATAGAATGCAACACATCAAATTACCCCACATTTAAACTTTTGCTTGTCCTCAAGCAATCAATAATCCAATCCATAAGCAAACATAATAATGTTCATCCAAAATCATGCAAAAAGTCAACTCTCAACAATACCCAAACATCACAAAAGAATCTCATTAGTAACTCAAGTCAAGAAGCTTTAGCAAATAGAACAAAATTAATAATACAACAAGTAGAAAATGATAAATAATCCAAACAAAATATATGAGAATCAATGCCTCGAATAGGGTCACTCAAAACACTTAAGTTCATGAAGGTGTAGATCAATCCCTCATCACAAGTATACAAGACCCTGTTTACCATAAGCTTGCTCATAAATCCGATCTCCACCACTGCGAACAAACAATAATCATGATCAAAGGGTCTTAAGCAAGGTTGTAATAAGGCTTAGGTAAGAGTAGGAAGAATATGGTGAAGTAGGCTAAAGTTGCTGGAAACTTATGCAAGTAAATAATGAATGCCCAAGGATCAAATGCTAAACAAATGGAAGAACAATATTCACTAAGTTCTCAATAAAGAGGAATGATACTCAACTGAAGATTAAAAGCAAAGAATAAAGAATAAAGAATCATTTTTTTTAAATATATGCTAACAGTTGAAAGAATGAATAAATGCTGTAGTAATCAAAATAATGATACTATTTTGGATTGAAGGGAGCATCCAACAAGTTAAGAACTTAGTGAAAATGAACAAATGAACTAATGCAATTTCATCCTGAAAAAGAAAAGCCAAATACTTACACACCTCCCACCAACATGGGTAAAAAGAATGGAAAATGATCGGAAAGGTAAAATGAGTGTAACAAGTGTAATAATGAAAGAAAAAGGCTTAAGGCTAAAAAATGGTTAAGTAGGGGAATACAGGGTTAGGCTTTTGGAAAAACAGTATAAATTTGATGTGCGTAAAATACCCACATCTAAATGAGGTTTTTAAGATTGATTTTATGGACATTTGGTTGTGAATTGGTCCCAACACTCACCCTATGCGTCTATTTGTATGCATTAGGTTCAAAAGAAGTCAAAGAATGATAAAAGGAAGAATTGGAGCATAATTGGACGTCAAAGCTGCCGAAACAAGCTAAATATGTGCATGAGGAAGCTGAACACGGCCATGTTGGGTGCATCAAACATCAAAGAAAAAGAAGTTTTTAGGGAGCACGACCATAGAGAGTAACATGGGCATAAACACCAGCCCGTGTTAGGAACACGAGCATCAACACGGTCGTGTTGGCGGCGACATGAGGAATTAATTAAAAGAAAGAAGAGAGGAAAGAAAGAAAGAGAGCAGGGGAGAACGTCCCAAACCCTAATATTTCTCTCTTTAAGGGTTTTCTGAGCTGGAACCAAGGGAAAAGGAGACTTGGATCAAGGTTTCAATTGGATTCCCTTCAAAGATTGAAGATTGGGCAAGGTTCGTTGATTGGTTTTCAAATCGAGCAAGAAGAACAAGAATCGATTCAATTCGAGCAAGAGGAATTGGGGCTGTTTACTCTCATCCAAGGGTGTAATCGGGTTTTCTCTACCTTTACTCTTTGTTGTAATTGTATTCTTGTGGATTTTGATAATGAACATGATTAGCTAGATTGATTAAGTCCATTAGGATTTCTTTACTATGTTGGCTTAGTATTATATTGTTGGATTGTTTGGGTTAGTTTTGTATTCTTCTTGCTTTCAGTATTAATAAGATAATGCATTATTCATGAGACGTTGTGAATTGTGTGTTTAGATTGCTTTATGTGATTGAGAAGTCCATTTGGCAATTGGAATTTTGAATAGTAAGAACTGGTTAAGAATCGCTTAGAGATAAGGATAATTAACTAGCCGGATTAAGAATTAACAAAGCTTAATAGAGGCGGATTAAAGCTTAATGCTAATTTAAGAATCAATCATTAGGAAGAGATTCCAACTTTAGGTTATTAGGTTTAGGAATTCGGTTATCTCGAGAGAGAAACCAAATTCGGTTAAGAATTCATCCACGGGTAGCATAATTAGACTCACCAATCCTTTATCTTTTGTTTGATTGCCAACTAGTTTAGGTTCCCTTTGGGTTTGCTTTCTTGTCTTGGTTATTTTAGTTATCAATTACTCCTGCATCTCCCTTAGAACTTAGCTTGTAGCTATTAGTTAGTTTAGAAATTATTCATCACTCATTTTAGGTTAATATAACAAAGAACAAAGGAGTAACTCTAGGCTTTCACTTTCCCGAGGAATACGACCTTGATACTCGCCATTAGTGCTAGACTGCATCGATAGGTACACTGCCTTAGATTGTAGCTAACACAAGTAGCACACATCAAAATCCTAGTTGCCCAAATCATCTCATGGTAATCAAAAGTTCATGCAGTCTTGATAAGCATTACAGAGCAAGTTCTAGAAACAAACATCAAGCATAACGCACACTCAACAAGAAAATAAAGAGCAAAAGTATAATGGATGCTCGCAATTAGCTCAAATCTTACCATTTAAGTATGGCTAAATTACAAAGGATTCTCAAAAATTTCGTTACATCATCAATCAAATCATAAAGCAGCAATATTAATGAAGTTCTAAACCAAAGCAAAATAAATCGAAAAACCAAAGAGAAACACCAGTTTAACCCCGGTCGAGCTGATGCTATAGATACCATAAATTGCTTTCCTTTTACAAAATAACAGAAGAACAAATAACGTCTACTCATAAACCAAATCATCAACTACTCAAATTAAACAAAGCTTAAAATAGAGTATTGACAATAAAAGAATTACTCAAACATCAAAATATGCACTCCACTACTATAAGGTTCACAATGAAGCTCGGTACTTGGAAAGAACGAGGTTGCCCACCCCACACTTGAAGAAGACACTGTCCTCAGTGTGAAACAGGGGGGGTACCCCACACTTGAGTAGCAAAATAAGCAAAAAATAATGTTCAAGAAAATAAAGAACTAACATCTATCATGAAAATAAAGGAATAGAAGTCATAAACCAAAAAGAATATGAACAACTAAGTCAAATGGAATAAAGCATAAGAAAGAGGTAACCCTCTAGATACCACCCTGATCATCATGTGTGAACTTCAGAGTGAAAATGGGAACGTCCTCTAACTGGGGCGATGGTGCTGGTGCAGATGTGGCTGGTGCAGATGTGCCCTTGCTCGCGCATCAAGCCCGTTTCCAGCTCTGAAACTCTCCGAAAACCTGTAGAAAATGAAACATGCAATCCAAAGCACCCCAAATATGCAAAATTAACCCAAAAATAACCAACAAAGGAAAAAGTTCCGCAATCAAACTGAATAAACTAACACTAAACAGTTAAAAAAAATGAAGATGAACAAAGTAAAAATCAACTAAGTAAACATAAATGCTTCTTTTTGTTCCCGAGTCATATAGCTGGACTCTGTAATGGATCATCCCTGCTAATATAGAACCATGTCAACCGACTGCTCAATCTCGAACGAGTATCCATGATATAATTTGAGCCTATGTCCATTGACCTTGAAATCACCCTTCTTAGGATGATGAAGCTCGACCGTGCCATACAGGAAAACCTGCTTTACCATGAATGGCCCCAACCATCGACTCTTGAGCTTCCGTGAAAAGAAACAAAACGTGAGTTATATAGCAATACTCTATCTCCAATCTGAAACTCCTTGGAACCTCTGAGCCTCTGATCATGCCACTTCTTCGTCCTAGCCTTGTAAATTGAAGAGTTTTCATACGCCTGTTGATGCCACTCAATTCACTAAGCTGCCATTGTCTCTCCTTACCTACGTAATCAACATCAAAATTGCAAGTTTTAAGGGCCTAAAGAGCCGTATGCTCTAATTCAACAGGTAAATGACAAGACTTCCTATACACAAGCCTATAGGGCGTAAAACCTATGGAAGTCTTATATGCAGTCCTAAATGCCCATAATGCATCATCCAGTCTCAAAGCCCAATCCTTCCTACTCATACCTGCAGTTCTCTCTAAAATGCATTTTAAACCCCTATTAGTAAACTCAGCTTGCCCATTGGTCTGTGGGTGATAGGGAGTAGAGAACCGCTGTGTCACACCATAGCGTCTGAGTGCCTTCTCCAATTGAGCGTTGCAGAAATCTATTCCCTTGTCACTAATTAATGCTCTAGGTGTGCCAAATCTAGCAAATAACTTCTTAAGGAACCTGCAAACAACTCTAGCATCATCAGTAGGTAAAGCCTGTGCCTCAAGCCACTTGGAGAAATACTCAACAACCACAAGAATATACTTATTGCCATAGGAAGAAGGGAAGGGTCCTATGAAGTCAATACCCTAAACATCAAATATCTCAACAACCTGCATACTAGTTTAGGGCATTTCATCACGGGCATAAATGTTACTTGAGCATTGACAAGCGTCGCAAACCTAAACAAATGTCCTAGCATTCTAGAAGATAGTTGGCTAATAAAAACCTGCATCCAACACCTTCCTAGCAGTATGGTTTGTCGCTTGATGGCCTCCTACGGACCCTTCATGACAGTGCCTCAAAATCTGGAGATTCTCTTCGCCATAAACACATCGGCGAATGACCTGGTCTGTACACACTCGATATAGGAAGGGGTCTTCCCAAATGAAGTATTTCAAATTAGCAAAGAATTTCTTCTTTTGCTGATAAGTCATACCTTTTGGTAAGACCGTAGCCACAAGGTAGTTAGCACAATCAGAAAACCAAGGAGAATCCAGTCCTTTTAGATTTTCTAGCTGATTATTTTCTTGAGATAATCTAGGTTAATTGGCTGAGAGAACTCGTTCCCTACCAAGTCTAAGATCTTAGCGGCACCCTTAGGCATAATTTTCTTTACCAAGTATGGGCCTTCCCAATTAGGCCTGAACTTCTCTCTTTGGTCGGCAGTAGCTCTTGCGTATTTCAACACCAAGTCATCGGCTTTGATTTTCGATAGCTTTACTTTCTTATTGAATGCCCTAGCTATTCGTTCTGATACAACTGTATGTGGTAAAGGGCTTTCATCCTATTTTCATCAATCAAAGCCAATTGTTGGTATCTTTGCTCGACCCATTGATACTTTGTTATTTTAGCCTTTAATACAACTCTCCAAAATTTCAATTCTAGCTTAATTGGCCATAAACCATGGAGTAAGGAGTTTGTCTTGTCAATATCTACTCAATTGTTTGGTATCTCCAAAGTGTAAAGGGTAATTGAAATGACCAATCCTTGTGATTTCATACCATCTTCGAGAGTATTTTCTTTAGGTTCTTATTGGCTGCTTCTACCACTCCATTTGCCTAAGGTTTGTATGAAGAAGACCTGTGATGTTCAATCTTGTATTTTGCTAACAAGTTTGCTATTTCACCCATGAACTGTATGTCGTTATCTGTCACAACGTTATGCGAGACTCCGTACCTGTAAATCAGATTTCTCTCTATAATCTAGCCATCTGCCTTGCCCCCATAATAGTGAATGACTCAGCCTCAATCCACTTGGAGAAATTAGTCGATTTCCATGACTATGTACTTATGACCATTCGAGAGAGGCTCTATTTCTCCGAAGATGTCAATTCCCTAAACTGCGAAAGGCCATGAGGATGTTAGATTATGAAGTTCAATCAGAAGAATGTGACTCAAGTCGCTGTAGGGCTGACACTCACTACATTTCCTTACTGAAGCTATACAATCTTTCTCTATTGTCAACTAGTAATAACCTTGACGCTTGATCCTCCTAGTCAACACTATATCATTCATGTAAGGCCCACATACCCCTTTATGTATCTCCTCCATTATAAACTGCGCTTATGCTTTATTAACATATTGAAGATGGACACCTGAAGTCATCCTTCTATATAGCACTCCTGCATGGCTGATTAGTTCCTAGCCTAGATCTACAGTGCATACCTTTCCTTCACAGTCACTTCCTCGAGATATTCCTTATCTTCTACAAATCTCTTTAGATCATAAAACTAAGTCTTCTCTTATGGTCTCATCAGGACTTGCATTATCCAGTCTCATTGATAATAAGGCGCTTCTAATTTCGTAATCACTAACAGCTTCATCGGAAGTTGTGAGGGGTTGTCCTACATCAATGATAGGGTAGCCAGTGCATCCGCCATCTGGTTCTCATCTCGCTGTAAGTGTATAAATGAACACTTAGAGAAGTAGCAAACCAAAGTCTTGAGATAGTTGACATATGGCTTCAACCTTCTTTCACTTTCCACTCTTTGATGGCTTGTTGGATTACTAGCATGGAGTCCCAGTAGACTATTAGTTGTTTCGCTCCTACTACCACGATCGCTTCTAGTCCAAATAAACACTCTTTGTACTCCGCCATGTTATTTGTCACTTTAAAGTCCAATCTCTTGGCTATTGGCAGCATTTCTCCTTCTAGTGTGATCATAACTACTCCTAATCCTGCACCTCTTGTGTTCACTACTCCATCGAAGTACATCTTCCATTCTTAAATCTCGATTGTCCTCAGATTTTCATTAAGGAACTCCAGATCCCAAGGGTCGTCTCCTTCGATTGCATTCTGAGCCAAGAATTCTGCTACAGCCCTATCCTTGACTTCCTTCTTAGTGATGTACTCGATTTCGAACTCTATTAGGAGCACTAACCATCGAGCTAGCTACTTCAACGGATCTATTTTTGGAATTGCTTGCATCTTATAAGACTGAAAATAATGTCTCAATTTTCTCATAGCTCATATCATGGCCAAACACGTCTTCTCCATAAGGTTATACTTTGACTCATAAGGCATCAATCTTTTATTGAGATAATACATCGCATGCTCTATGTCATTAGGCCACACTACACTAGCATTGCCCCCATGGCTCCCTATTTGAAGGCTAAATACAGAATAAACAACTTTTCATCTTTCAATGGCTTCAATACCGGCGGCTTCATCAGATACTCTTTAATTCTATTAAAGGCTTTCTGACAATGCTCATCCTACACAATGGGTTGGTGTTTTCTCAAAAGCTTGAAAATTAAAAAAGAAAAGTTTATACTTGAAAGGAATGATCTTACCTGACCTAGTCTCCATTATTGAAAATTAAAAAATAAAATGGGAAGAAAGATGTTTGATTAAGTCTCTCAATATTATACTTGAAGACTAAATTTTCTAATGCGCGAGATCCAATTTAATAGCAAGTGTAGAGAATTTCTTGAAACATAAGTCAATTTAGACTTGCATAAGAAAAAAAAATAAAAGTTAAACTAAAACTGCTAATGAAGCTCAGATTGTTGAAAATCTCCAAATTGGCTTTTAATATGTCTGAATTCTATGGATTTTTAGGGTCTTGGACCCTCCCACAACTTGTCAGTTATAGCCTAGAGAAGAGTGCAACTCTGTATATGAGAATACTATGGGATAATTTCCATTTCTGCACCTTTGCCACAATTAAGCCTTGTAGTACCGCAAGGGCCAATTTACAGTAAGGAGGAGCTCTTTTACAACATCAAATGGTTGGTCGTTGTTCTTTTGTAGTAAGGAAGCCCTTACTATAATTAAGGCCTCCATTTTCGCAAATAGGGGTTTGCGATACCACAAGCCCCTTTTATGGCAGCTAGGCTTATATTTTTTTTGCAATACATTCTAGTTGCAAGTCTAGGGGCTCATCAAGTTTGTACTAACGTCTAATTTTCCACTATGAGCTATCCCGAGTCTCTGTATGGATGTTTCTAAGCCTTCCAATAGGATAGTAAAAGTATAAAATTCTAGAATTCATAGATGCTCCCTCATCAAATACATGTGTTATGAAATGTGTTTATTAATAGTGAAGAAAGGGTAGCATAGTTTAGTTATGCCAATCTTATTTGAGTCTAATATGATGTACAGGTATGATCTCTGGTTAAAATATGATATCTGATGTTAAGGTTGAATCTGGTGTCCAAGTTTGATCTAATGCTCAAGGTTGATATGATTTGCAAGTCTAACTATTGTACAAGTTTGATATGCTATATAAGTCTGATATGATATTCAGATTTGATCTAAGATAGAACTTTGATCTTTGTCTTGTCCTTTAGTTGAAGTCTATTTTTTATGAAAATCTAGTTGAGGTTTGATTTCTAGTTGATTGTTTGATTTTTGCTTAATTGTTTGATGCTGTTTGATTGACTAATGGTTTGATTTTGATTGTCTAATTTTGTTTGACCATCTAACTATTTAATTATTTGATTATCCGATCATGATTGATCTGACTGTCTGATTATCTTTTTCTATTTGACTATTTGATTGTCTAATTCTATTTGAATGCCTGATTATTTGACTAAACTTTTATGTTTGATTGATGATTGCTTTACGTGTGATTTTAAGTCTTACTTTGCTAATATGAATCTCTGCTGATATTGTGTTTCTTAGGGTTATTTTGTCTTTTCTATCCTACATTTATTAGTTTTATAAGTACATATGCATGTATGAATACAAAATATTCTCAATGATATAATAGATTAGGCTTTAGCTTGATCAATGCTTAAGACTGATTTAAAAATATTGGTTTTCTAATGGAGAAAAGTTCTTAACGCATGGTATAACTTTTTGCCTTTCGGTCTGATTTGAGGCATGCATGGTATTTTAAACCTTTAGAGTCCTTATTGTGTGATAGATGCTATAAAACTCTTCATATTTGTCATGCATTCATGCATGTTCTGAAATGCTTCATGGTTCCTTTAAAAGAGATACAAAAAATAGTATTATAGTCAATTTCTTAATGTCCATAGAGCTTAATAGAAGTTTGGCATTTGGTTTTCCAAATTCTAAGTTTGTCTTTTTTTTTATGAATTCATATGTTTTTCAGGATAACAATGTTGCTTTGATGTTATGGGATTAGACTTTGGCTATTTTGGGTTTAGATTCAGGTTCATAAAAAGGTCTAGAATAGTATGCTTAGCCTTAATTACTTAATAATGTGATTTACCCCCTTAAAGGTACGTTTAGTATTTGGCTAATTCTTTTTATCAAGATGGTGGTATTATCCTTGATTCATAATGGTCAAATGATGTCGATTGTATTGTAGTTCTTTGGATAGACTCTATAGGTCATATATGTCTCATGCTCCAAAATTTGACTAGATTGCCCATTATGGGTTTTCACTATAGAAAATATTGAGCTTAACTTTTGCCTAGTTGCCTTAATGGATTTTTAACCTAGCGGGCTAGTCTAAATTTTACCTAGGTTGCTCTTTTTAGTTTTTAACCTAGCAAGCTTGCTTTCTTCTTTTTGTATTTCTTATTCTTCTTTCTTTTTTTAGCTCTAATAGGCTGCCCTTTGGGTTTTTAATGTAACAAATTCTTCTTATTTTTACGTCCTAGTATATTCTAGCTTCATTAGTTATTGATAATGATCGATTCATGGGTAGAGGAGTCTAATCCTTAGGGTGAAAACTAAAAAGATAGTAAGTTAATTTTTATATGACACGAAAGACAACTCTAGTAACCAAATCGGTTCTTTCTAGTGGGAGGTATATATACAAGGGTGCACAAAACGTTCAAATCTTAAAGGAGATTAATCGACTTGGTGATAACAAAATAATTCTTTTTCTCTAGAGATACTAAAGAGACAATTATTTTTCTTTTTTATTCTTCTTTTTCACATTTTATTCTTCTTTAATGCTCTAACTTTTTCCTAAACTATCATTTTGGTTATTTTAGCTTAGCGAGCTTTTGCTTTAGTCTTTGCCTAGAACACTCTTTTTTTATTTTTAGTCTAGTGAGCCCTTTATTTTTACAAAGATATTAAACCTTGAAAACTTATACAAATTGCATATAAACTCATGAAATTTGTTTTATTGAGCATCTAAAGTCTAATTTTCCTTGAAGGACTTTTTTTTCTAAGTGTAAAATGCATAAATGGTACTATAACTATGGCTATTGTATCCATTCGGTACCTCAACTGAATAATCACGAAAAATGGTACCCCAACTGACCAATAATGAATCAGGTTATACTTTTCAGTCATTATGTAGTGATGTGGTAGCCAGATTCTCAAACTAACTATCATATCACCTCTTATTTGGATACAACTAATCCTAGTTAGATGTTGAACATTCTCTTAGCCCCTCTACCTTGGACTCACACCTTGCAATTACATTTGGGGGATTAGGATTTTTAGATATACTAGGATTAATTATGTACAAGTCAATGGTAATGTGGAATCTAGAGAAAGAAAGTGGCTGCTATATCAACTTAAAATGGCCGAAAATTATAAAGCTACCCTTGCTTGATTCATTAATGGTGACTTAGGATACCATTTTGTGTGATTATTGAGTTAAGATACTAAATGGATATAACTGACATAGGTATGGTATCATTTATGCTTTATACCCTTTTTTCTAATGACTTCAGTTTGACTTGAGTCATTACTTTTTTCTCAGAAATGAAGTATGACTCTAATGTGATTTTAGTTTTTCTTTTGAAGAGCTTAATAGTAGATTAATTGGATCTAATTGAGTCTTAATTGCATTTTAGAAGGGCTTAGTGGCGGATGACTCAAATATGATTTTAGCAAGGGTCACCCTTTTTGGAAAAGGGTAGGATAATGGATGACTCGGATATGATTTGAGTCTTAGTTGCCTCTCAAATGGCCTGGTAGTGGGATGACTGGGATATTAAATTGATTCACGGTTGCTTTTTGGAAAGGGTAAGATGATCGATGTTTTGGATATGATTTTGAGTCTTCATTGCCTTTTAGATGGGCTTAGTGGCAGGATGACTCGAATATGATTTTGAATCTATTTTTAAAAGGGCTTTGAATGACTCGAGGTTTTTCTTAAGGTACTTAGTGTTTTGGTTGCCTTTTGGAAAAGGATAGGATGACAGATGACTAGGATCTGAGTTTTAGATCTTAACCTTTTTTTTTGAAAAAGATGACGACAAATGACTCGATACTAATTTGAGTCAGGGTTATCTTTCTTTGAAAAGGGAAGGATGATGGATGACTTGAATCTTATGAGTCTATTTTGTTTAAGGTCTGATTTGAGTATTTAGTTTTGGTTACTCTTTTATACCTGGATTAGATTTAAGGCATCTAATTTGGTTGTATTTTGTAAAGGCTTGAGTGAAAATCTGATTTTTCTTTAAAATATTATGGTAACTGTATATGCTCATCTTGATAATGTGTTAAGATTCTTTATGGATCATGTAATTGGATTAATTTTATTCCAAGATTCACTATCTTTTTGTCTTATTCATCATTTTTTAACCTTTATTTTTATCTCCTTATCTGATTTTTCTTTAAAATATTATGGTAACTGTATATGCTCATCTTGATAATTGTTGAGATTCTTTATGGATCATGTAATTGGATTAATTTTATTCCAAGATTCACTATCTTTTTGTCTTATTCATCACTTTTTAACCTCTATTTTTATCTCCTTATCTGATTTTTCTTTAAAATACTATGGTAACTGCATATGCTCATCTTGATAATGTGTTTAGATTCTTTATGGATCATGTAATTGGATTAATTTTATTCCAAGATTCACTATCTTTTTGTCTTATTCATCATTTTTTAACCTTTATTTTTATCTCCTCTTTGAGTTCATGTACACTTGAAAGGCATCTAATTTGGTTCTTTTTTATAAAGGCTTGAGAGAAAATCTGATTTTTAAAAAAAAATCATGGTAACTGTATATACTCATCTTGATAATGTGTTGAGATTTTTTATGGATCATGTAATTGGATTAATCTTATTCCAAGATTCATTGTCTTTTTATCTTATTCATAATTTCTTGATCTCTTTTTTTATCTCCTCTTTGAGTTCATTTACACTTGAAATAAAGTAAAAATAAATAAGAGAATATGAAAAGAATATTTTATTAATAATAACATTGAGCCATGATAGCTTATTTACAAACTCTAAAAACTAGGAGATAAAGGACTCTTGAACTTGGACTAGACTTACTCACTGACTTGACTCAGACTCCTCAATAGGTTAGATAAATGAAAATGGTTGGATCTATTTCAAATGTTTCAACCATCTTAAAGTCATTTTATAAGCCAAATAACTAAGTCAAGTTTGCTAATCGCTTAAATGACGAAAGGGTGGTCCACTAGTGAGCTTAAATGTGCATAAGTTTGTTTTGTGTTTCTTATGAAAAATGCTGGAACTTGAGGCAAGCAAGTCAGTTTAGCTTTTTGGTATCAATTATCTTCAACACTTTTATGTTGAGTGGTTAAATAAGAACTTTTTGTTGTTTTGACCACAACTATGAGTCTTTCAAGTTTAGGATATATTGAGTCATTAGTATTAGTATTCAGGTAATATGTTTTTAATAACCATGTCGACTTGCTCTTGTTTAGTAGGACGATTTATCATTTGGATAGCCTTAGCCCTCCATCTTGTAATGTAAATGGAGAAGAATTCTTTCAAAAACTGTTTGGTTGTTTCAAAGTCTCATTTTATTAGATCAACCTCAATATTGTAATGATATTGCTTGTTCAACTCATTAAAAATGTCATTTCATGTTTGTGTATGAATTTTTCTTCTAAAAATAAAAATAATCTTGAGGGATGCTCCCTTGAGTGTTCTTTGGAATAGTTGAGTGAAGCGCTCGTTGTCTGTCTCTAAAGGTTTCATTGCCCCCACAAAGATCATTAAATAGGTTTTGGGGCAACCAGTACCATCGAACCTGTCCAATTCTAGCATTTTAAACTTTGGAGGTAACTTGGCATTTGAAGAAAGAGTGAGCAAGTCCACATTTATAAAGTCTTCATGATTTTTTAGGGTTTCAAGGTTTTCTAGAGTCTTAATGCAATTCATTTATTTAGCCTCTTATTTTAGTGTAGGTCAGCCTCCTTCTTGAATAGGATCTAAGTTGAGGAGGAGTGTCAGGTTGGCAAAAGTGGCATCTGGTGAAGTGTTTGTAGGGAGATGATTGTTGGTTAGGTCAACATTAAGTGAGTATTGGAGAAGTTTGGGATAAAAATGTTTGGTGGATCTTGAGTGATGGGAGCAAAGGAAGGATTGTTAGTTAGATCTACAATTGGTTTGGAATTTGAGGAGCTTAGGGTAGTTCCATTAGCATTGTGAATGTGTTTTGGTTTTGAGACATTAAAAACTCTTACTTCATCCATAATGGACTGACTTTGGTGGTTCAGAACTTACATGAAAGAAGCTTTTTGATTTTTCAGCATGTCATTGTTGATGGTCGAAATATCAACGCCTTTGTTATCTATTTATTTTCCTTTCTGAGGCAAAGAAAAATATTTCGTTTAGGGGACATGATTTGGTTTTTATGGGGCTTTGGTAATGATATATTTTCTCAACACAACATGATATCCCATGTAACATGGATGAAATGATATACATACTATACATGAATAAATGCATGCATATGGTCACACATAATAATATGATGAGGTTTTGCTTTATTATAAAGCATACCTCTTAAAGGCCATGGCTAAGGTCAGTTACATGGTTTTGGTAAGTATGGTTTAGTCAAAAGATCTTATCAACTAGGGCATAGTATACTCATCATATGTGACACTAAGAGTGTCATGTGGGTCTAACAATACGAGATCCCATTACACCATCGAGAGGATCATGAATTTATTATAAGTCGAGTGCCCTCACAAAAGCATACCTTAGGAAAACCTCTCGATGTAACCAAGCACAATCTCTTATGCATTCATGCAAAGCAGAAATATAAATACACAACAGTTATATATAAGCAAATGATGTATACTAACATAAAGATTATAATTTTTAGCAAATAGATGATTATTAGTTTTGAAAAGAAATTATTTGTAGTACTTTTTTATTTTTCTTTTTAAAAGAAATACTAGTCCCAAGCGGAGTTGTCAATTGTAAGGTGGTGCTCTAGAAAATAAATCTGAACGCTTATTTTTTGCTGTAATCTCACCAAAAGCGATGACATGTCATCTTGTGTTTTGGCTTATGTATCATATGGGTTCATTTTAGAGCCACCGCCTTACATCTTTTAGAAAAATAGAAAGAAGAAAATCTAATTTTAGACTCTATTAATTATTTGCTACTTTTGGAAAAATAAATAGTCTCAAACTCGATAGAGAATCGGGACCAGGTTTAGAATATCAAAATAACACAAATAATTACAATATTTTGCCAACAATTATAATCTTTATTGATGATCAAGATGACTTTATATTTGCATGAATAAAATGTACATGATAAAATTACACAAGTAGAAAGAGAAAGGCGACTTTTAGGAGGTCATTTCTAGTCTAATTGCTTTAAGATTCTAGAGCGGTTACACATTCCCACAAGTATATAAAAGAAAAGCTAAACGTAAAATAAAACTTCCAAATATTAAAAACTACATATTTAAAATAAATGGTAAAAGTTTACAAGTGTGTGTACCTTTCTTTGGGTAGATAAAAGGAATGATCCTACCTAACCTAGCCTCCATTATTGAAAATTAGAAAATAAAATTGAAAGAAAGAAAGTGTGATTTAGTCCTCTAAGGTTATACTTGAAGAAACTAGATTATTTGATGCACGAGATCCAATTTAATAGTAGGTGTAGAGCATACTCTTTCTAACCTCTTGAAATATATGCTAGTTTGGACTAATAGAAGAGAGTAAAAAATCTTAAATTAGAATCATTGACAAAGCTTGAATTTCTGTTAAAAAACTTTCGATTGCCTTTATATGTCCAATTTCATAAATTTTCAATGTTTGCGAACCTTCCACAAGCTGCCATTTATAGCCTAAAGGAAAATGTACAACTTTTCATATAATAATATGTCATAATTGTCATTGACCCTTGCAACAATTAGGCCATACAATTATCGCATGGACAAATTTATGGCAATAAGGGGCTTTTTTACTGCATCAAATGGTTGGTCATTGCTCTTTTGGATAGGGAGGCCTTGGTGCAATTACAGTCTCCCTTGCCATAAATAGGGGTATGCGATATAAGGAGGCTGTTATTTGCAGTAGCACCTTCCAATTACAGGTTCGGCAAGTCCGTTCTGACATTCGATCTTCTGCTTTGAGCTATCCTATCTCCATTTGGATATTTTTATCCAATAGGATTTTAAGAGTGAAATTTTAGTATTCACACTACCCAATACTCAAAAGTACAACTTGAATCTTTACTTTAATAAGAAAAAAGAGTTTTTGGTTGTTCAATAAGTAAGAATAATAATAAAGCTTAATAAATGCTTCTCATAACCTTAGATACATAAAAGAAAATATATATTTATTGTCTCTAATAAAAAAATAGTTCTTGAAGCTTCATTAATATTTATCTTCCTATTCAATTATTCCATTAAATGCAGTGTCACATCATAATTTGTTTCTTGACAAGCATCACTATTTTTAACACCCATCAAGTTTTAAAAGTCAATTTTTCAATGATGGTCATGGTCAATTGTCTATGAATCGTAAATGGTCAATTGTCCACGAACGGTAAAATCTTTTAAAACTTTGCTTACATAATGCTATTTATATGCATAAGGATTGTTTGCTAGCATGAAATACAAGTCTTTAAGGCTAAAACTTTAAGTTGAAAATTTGCTAAGAGTTTTTGTTCATTCATTAAGGAGGCGTCACAAACCTAATGATTGTTAGCGAGCGTGAATTATGAATTGTTTTACTTTATGAACTTTACTATTTCTTTTGTACGTATGCATTACTATCCTTGCAATCCATAACTTATAAAAAAAAGTCAATAGCAAGGACTAATTATTTATGACCATCAAAATATGTTGGAGATCCTCAAGGTATTATATTAGTTAATATATTAATTATATTTATAATTAAAATATGTTATTTTTAGGATAAGAATAATATTTAATTAAAAAATAACTTATTAGTTAAATATTAAAAATATAATGAAATATATCATATGTCAATAAAATAATTAAAAATAATTAAAAATATTATATATATATAATATATATATATAAAATATAACAAATCCTTAAAGTAAAATGTGAAAATGGTGCCTTTAAGAAAAAACTTTATACGAGCTCTCTATTTTCTCTCTCATCTTACTAGTGTGCCTTTCTCTTTGGTTTTACTATCGTACTTATCTGACCTTTTCTTCCTCGATTCCTTATATCCACTTTTCTTTTCATTCAAAACCGTATTTTTAAATAAATATATCTTTCTTTATTACCCTCATCCTCTTTAATACTTTCATCCAACCTTCACCCTCATTGATATGGACATGGCCAAGCTTAAAGATGGACTTGATGGAGAGGACAACAAGAAAACTAAAGATAAAGCTAAGGATCCATTGAGCATGCTACAAGGCCCAATTACAAGGTCAAGGTCCAAGAAGCTACAAGAAGCCTTAATTGGCTATATGCAAGATTGGGCTAGTCAAGGAAGCTCAATTGGTCATGCTAGGATAGGCCCAAGTAAAGACACATCTGAATGGGCTTTATTCAATGTTTTGCAAGTCCAAATACATGAAGACCAATGTGGGCTAATATTTGGGTTGAAATCTCTTATTTAAGTTCAGAACAATGTTATTGCCTATTTTTCTTATGTGGCAGCTAGGGTTAATAGTTTTACTAGAGTTTCTTATGTTAGGTGGCTATAAAAACGCCCCTTAAGTTGTGTTTTGAGGGATTCGAATTTTGATAAAATTATAGTAGTTGTTTCCTTTGCATATTTGCTTGAATTCTTGAATTCTTGTTGAATGCATAAACCACTTATCAAGGAATTGATCTATCCTTGTGGCGTGTTAAGGGTTAGGGTTTAAAGAACTTAGTTTTCTTTAGGTTCTGATCTTGATCAACCATACCTTGCAATCTGATTTAAGCGGTTCTTGGGTTTTGAAACTCAATTTGTTCTTGGGTTTCTAAGATAGTAATTCACGGGTTCATAATCATTAAGGTTCGTGGTTCTAATCCTTGGAGGTTCTTAACACTCACCCTTCCAAACTCATTCTATTTCTACCCTATGTCCTGTCTCCTTTCCATAAGGAATGAAAATGTATATTTGATATGTAGGTAGCTTGTCTAGAAAGTTTGCAATATAATGGACCTATTCTTGATTCATGTTCATAACAAATGGTTGCTTCTAAAAAACCTAGTTTGATGCAAATGGGTGAAGTTATATGGGGGAGAATATTCAACTCTAAAATTGTTAAGAAAATCCGGTCCAAATCATGGAAAGTAATCAAAGGCTTTTTTATAATAGGTGAAGAAGTCAATACCTCTATTTGTTACTTTATAATATGAATTTAATTAAAGAAATTTGTTGAATGGTAGACCTTAGTCAATACAAAACCAACACTAAGTAATCAAGAGATGAACTCTTAACCATGCTTTTGATGATTTCAAAATCACATTTTGAGCATTTATGGCTAAAGGTGAGCGTATATGAACTAAGGACGGATGTATTGCAGCTAAAGACGTACGTTTTTACACTATGGGAGTACGTACTTAGCCTATAGAATGTAGAAAAATCAAAATATGGCCAAAGCCTCCTGATATTATCTTAAGCACGTATGTAGTGATTAAATGTATGAGTATTTGACTTAAGTGTGTGAATACTTAACCAATACATGTACTTATACCCTAAGTGTATGACTACCTATCAATTAAGAGCACATCCTTAGCCAAGGTGTAAGCACCCATTTTTTGAATCTAGATATCGAGAGAATTACAAAAGATCTAATGATGAAAGTTGTTCCTCCCGAGTCTCATGAAGTTGAGGAAAGCCAAAAATCTAATTAGGGCTACAACTAATTGAGCTAAATATTACTTTCAAACTCAAATTGGACTAAATTTTCCAAAAAATTAAGTTTTAGAGTCAAAATCAGACAAATTGATAAGTACAAGGACCAAGTCACAAAAATTCTAAAAACTAGCCAACCTAGAGCCAATCAGCTCCACGTACAACTGATCAGTTGTAGACCCGGATTTTCACATCATTTTCTGTGTTTTTTGATTTTAAATGTCGATAATTATTAAATGTTCTTTCTAAAAGGTTTTTATATTGATAATTATCTAACTTTTAATTATTTTTATATTTAAATGGACTTTTATTGATAATTATCCCAAGTATTTTAAAATTGGTATTTATCAATTAAAAAAAGATTTTGATAAATCTATTTAATTATCAATAATTCTTTAGAATTATCAACAATTAAAGGAATCGTTATCCTAGCCTTTAGAGTTTCCTCCACTTCCTCTATAAATAGAAAAGGAAACCCTAGGCCAAGGGGGTTGGTAATTCTTGGTATGCAAAACGATTGGTAAGATTCTTTGGCAAAGTACTGATATTTTAAAAAGCAAACAAAAACCCTAAAACACTTTAAACTCCTACCCAATCTTTGCATCAACCTCCTCTTTTACTCTTGAGACTCGAGGATCTGCTCAACACAGTGACAATCTAAGGGTTCCTAAAAACTCAATAATCTCATCATTACTCTCTTTCTTCTTTTTATGAGTCTTCTATTGATTTAGAAGCATGTTCTGGAGTGGTTTTTACTTTCTTTACCACTTAAGATCTAGATCTACATACTAGGATTTTGAATATGATAATTATTTCGATTGCATGTTAGATATGCTTTTTGCCATGTTTCTTGCTAGATTCACATGATTAGGTTCTGAGATTATCATTCTTTCAAGATTTTGATTAAGTTGCCATGTTAGTTTGATTATTTGTTAAAATTTGTTCTAAATTAACTGCATGTTGTTCATCTATTTAAAACCTATTAGTGCTATTTTTCCCCTATAAATTAGTTAATCTACTTATTTTGTTTTGTTGTTTCATATATTAACCGTTTTTTGTAATTTTTATGCATATGTATCAATTATATGGATGTTCTAGAGTCTCTGTATGACTAAAGGATCGGATCAGCCTAGGATTCAACCCTAGAACCGATGGACTATACATAAAGCCGATCGGCTCTGGTCAACAACCGGTCAGCTTTCTTTCCTAGTTGTCTAGTTTCAATAGTTTTTTGACAAGTTTCCACCTGATGATGGGATTTTGCCAGTTTTCGCCTATTTCACTCATTATTTCTTTCACTTTTGAGGATGTAATTTTGTTATTTTTCTTATGTTTTGCTTTTCTTGGTTTTGTATATTTATAACCTGTAAAGTAGTGGATAATATCTAATTGATGGGTAATTGTTAACTAAAAATAATTTATATAGACTTAGGCCTAAAAATTAGATTTTGGCATGAAACTTGTAGTTCATTAGGTTAATAAGATGGTAATTGGTCCTAACTATAAATCCAACTAGATTTCGGTGGGCTTTTGTTAGAGTATGCCCTAAAGACAAAGAGTTTTCAGATGATCTATTTAATTTATACATCAGAATTGAGGGCATACAATTATACTAAAGGCATTGTTCGACTCTAATGGTATAAGTAGTCAAGTATTATCAAGAAATAATCCAAACTGGTAGCGATGAACAACATGGAATGTAAACACAAATGTAACATAAATTACAAAGCCAGTTTATAATGATGAGGTTCTTATTACATACGTTCCTAACCTTTGTTCATAGTCAATGTTTGATCAAGAATTAAATATTGATCTTTGGATATTGATTAAACGCTCGAGACTACCATAATGCGTTATCACTTATTGATGAAGTAAGCAATCTGTCTCACAAGGTTGAGGAATATGGATTCTGAGATAAGCATATGGGTGCTTGTTACAAGAACACGTTCATCTAACATGAACCTATTAAGTTGTCCATATGGAATGTATCCCAAGTGTCTATGGACAATACTCTTGTAATAATCAATTAAGATGTGATCCTTAAACTTGAGATAATCAATTACTATACTTTGATATTATCTTATGTTCTCCTATTCATGGAGCACTCAAGGGATAATCATTGGGTATAATGAGAGTTGATGTGTTGCATTCTATACATGTTTTTATGCTTCATTTATTCATGTTTATGCATGTATTGGAGTCATTTTTATGCTAGATTCACCACACTGGGTATCTATTTGTGTTTTCAGGTTATTTGGACTCTCAGCATTATTTCTAGAGAAAAACCGAAGGACTTCAGGGCCTAAACAGGACTTCCGAGTTGATTTCAGGGCTTGAGTACGGCCCATGGCACGACCCGTGCTCAAGCGAGGGCAACATAGTCATTTCTCTAGGAGTACTGCGTTTTTTTTTAGGCTAGTGCATGGCCCATGGCACTAGCCATGGCACGGTCTAACGTTTGGCATTCTAGGGTGGTGCACGAGCCATGGCACGGCCGTGCATGCATTTCCTATATATATGAGTTCAATTTTCGAGAAAAAGGCTCGACATTCTGATTTCGAGACTCTTATGTGTGCGCAATTTTCCGCTTTCCAAACTTCTTGACTGACCTTAGGAGACCATTTTCATATATTGGACGGATTTGAGGAGATTCAAGCTTGTTTTGAGAGATCGAGGAGACAGATTCTGAAGCATTCAATCTGATTTTGGCACTGTCCACTTTGATTCGAGAGAAGGATGTACATGTTCCAAGTTCATTTCTATTTTTCTTCTCTTCTAGTTATGTTTTTTATGTGTATGAGTAGCTAGAGCTGACGAACCCATTGGGGTTCCCATTGTTGATGGATTGTTTTTAATTTATTTTGATTATTAGATTACCAATTTGTAATCCTTCTTGCTTTTTAGTAATAAAAGTTTGTTTCATTTTACTTGAGACGTTGAGTTGAATGTTGCTTGGATTGTTTAATTGGTATTTAGAAATTCATTAAACAATTAGAACTTGATTAAGCAAGAACTGGTTAATAACACTTAGAGATAAGGTTAATTGGCTAGCTGGATTAAGGATTAACAACTCTTAATAGACTTGAATAAAATCTTAATGCTGTTATGAGATTCATTGTTAGGCAGAGATTCCAGCGTTTAGTTTCGAGAGTTAGAAACTCAGTGAGCTTGAGAGAGGATCCGAGTTCATTCTAGGATTCAAGCACAGGTAATCAACTTTGTAATCAAGATAATCACCTTTAGTAATTCCATCGCAAATAGGTCCTCTTTGGGTTTGCTTTCTTCCTGTCTTTGCTTCATTATCTTTTCAGTTTGTTTGGCATTTTACTTCTGCATTTCATCATTTCTACTTTACAGTTTAGTTGACCTTTCACCATTTGCTTAAGGTTAGAAAACACTTAGTACAGTAGTAGCTTTAGGTTCAACCGTTCCCTAGGAGATACGACCTTGATACTCACCATTAGTGCTAGACTAGATCGATAGGTTCACTGCCTTAGGTGTAGTTGCATCAGTAGCCCATCAAGTTTTTTGGCGTCGTTGCCGGGGATCTTTGCAATGGTGAACTAAAGTGAATTGTTCCTATGTTAATTTAGCCATTATTCTTTCATTCTTTATTTTCTATATATTTTATTCTTTTTATTTTTATTTCATTTATTCATCATTCTTTCCTTGTTGGTTGTGATTTCCATTTCAGGTAGTTTATGACCAGGAGCTCTAGCTCTGATCTTGTAGAGCCTTTGTCTGATCTAGAGTGATCCCTTAGACTTTTGAGGAAGCGTATACAATCCGTAGGGGAGGAGATTGAGGTTGAGATACCTGTTGATAGACTAGTAGGGATGGAGAATCACAACAGAAATGCTGCGGCAGACGCCAACAGAATGATATACGAGTTTGCTAGACCATCATTAGTTGGGACACAAACGAGTATACTCAGACTGCCGGTGGCAGCTAACAACTTTGAAATCAATCCGAACGTGATTCAGATGGTTTATAATAGTGTTCAGTTTGGAGGGTTGCCGAGCGAGGATCCTAACGCTCACATTGCTAACTTCTTGGAGATATGTGATACTTTCAAGATAAATGGAACTACTGATGATGCCATTCGGCTGAGGTTATTTCCATTTTCTTTGAGGGATAGAGCAAAGAGATGGCTGCAGTCCCTTCCACCCAGCACTATCATTACTTGGAATTCTTCGGTTGAGAAATTTCTTTACAAGTACTTTCCTCCAGCTAAGACTGCTAAATTGAGGAATGACATTTCTTCTTTTGTGCAGATGGATGACGAGAGCATGTATGATACCTGGGAGAGGTACAAGGACTTGTTGAGATGTTGTCCACACCACGATCTACCAGTCTGGATGCAGGTTCAGACATTTTACAGTAGTTTGAACCTTGCTACTAAACAGATGGTTGATGCAGCAGCAGGAGGGGCGCTGAATAGTAAGACACCCGAGCAGGCTCATAACTTGATCGAGGAGATGGCCATAAATAATTATTAGTGCCAGTCTTCTAGGAGCCGACCAGTGAGGCAGGGAGTGGTCAATTAGTTAGATTCTACAGCAGCCTTGGCAGCTCAAGTGGAGCTATTGGCTAAGAAGATCGACCAGCTCTAGATGCCAGCCCATGCAGCTTAGAGCAGCTGTGAGTTTTGAGGTGGCCCGCATTTTAGGGGAATTGTAATACGGGACGTTTGTTTGCTAGTACTACTATTCCTTCTTCCTCTTCTGTTTTACCCACTGACTTTGAGTAGGTAGATTATATGGGCAATGGCCCAAGGCAGCAAGGGAACCCGTACAACAACACTTACAACCTAGGGTGGCGTAATCATCCAAACTTCGGTTGGAGAAATAACAACGCCTAGGGTCCACCAGGCTTTCAGAGACTGCATCAGTAGCCACCATAGCAGCAGTAGTAGGTTGGACCATCACAACTTCCTCCACCAGTAGAGAAGAAATCTAACTTGGAGGAGCTGATGATGAAGTTTGTCACGTCTACTGAGACGAGGTTCCAATAGACTGACAGTGCTCTTAAAATCAGCAGGCATCCATTCACAACTTGGAGAGTCAGATTGGGCAGATTTCTAAGATGTTGTCTGAGAGGCAACAAGGAGCGCTCCCTAGCACTATGGAGTGAAACCCGAGGGAGCATTGCAAGGCTATCACCTTACAATTAAGTAAGCAGTTATCTAGTACTTTACCATTAGCTGATGATGATGTTGTTTCTATGCAGGATGAGCCAGCTAGGAAGGAGCCAGAGCCTGAGGAGATAGAAGCAAAGAAAGTGGAAGACAGGCAGAAGAGCCCTGTGAGAGAGTACTAGCCACCAGTCCCCTACCCTGCTCGACTTAAGCAGGAGAAGGTTGATAAGCAGTTTGGTAAGTTTCTTGACTTGTTTAAACAACTGCGTATTAACCTACCTTTTATTGAGGCTATTTCGCAAATGACGAAATATGCCAAGTTCTTAAAGGAAATTTTGAGCAACAAAAGGAAGCTGGAGGATTTGGGACTAATGACTCTGAATGAGGAGTGTTCAGCTATTCTTCAGAATAAGCTACCACTTAAAAGGAGAAATCCAAGGAGTTTTACTGTTCCCTGCATTATTGGTGATTTGCCTATTAGTGGTGCATTGGCTGATTTAGGAGCTAGTATTAATTTGATTCCCACTAGTTTGTTTGATAAGTTAGGTTTGAGTGAACCTAAGCCCACTAGGATGAGCATTCAATTAGCTGATAGGATTGTTAAGATTCCTAGGGGTATTATTGAAGATGTGCTTGTTAAGGTAGACAAGTTTATGTTTCCTATTGATTTTGTAGTTATGGACATGGAAGGTGAGAGTACTGTGCCTTTGATCCTAGGTAGACCTTTTCTTGTAACATCTAGGGTTATAGATGTTTGTGATGGAAAGCTTCAGCTAGGGTAGATAATGAGACTATTACCTTCAAATGAATTTTATTGGACCTATGAGTTCAGCTCAAAGTTATTGCACTAAATTGATGATTTTGGATCTTTTTTGCAATCCTAAATCTTGGGCTGAGCCTTGTTGTGTTTGAACACTCCAAATGTCTTTAATTAAGCCCAACAAAGCTTCTTGCATCCTTTTGGACTTGGATCTTGTCATTGGACCTCTTTGAAAGCTTAAAGAATCATTTGTAATTCTTGTCTTTATTGCATCACGGACGTTAACAGGCTTCCGAGTTTGCATCGATTACAAGACGCTTAATGATGTAACTCGGAAGGATCACTTCCCTCTTCCTTTCATTGATTAGATGTTAGAGAGATTGGAAGGACATATGTTTTACTATTTTCTTGATGGTTTTTCAGGTTATTTCCAGATTCCAATTGCACCTGAAGACCAAGAGAAGACGACTTTCACCTGCCCTTACGAGACTTTTGCTTATAGACGGATGCCTTTTGGTCTATGCAATGCACTGGCTATGTTTTAGCGGTGTACGATGGCCATTTTTAATGATATGATTGAGGAGTCGATGGAGGTATTTATAGATGACTTCTCTGTTTTTAGTGATTCCTTTTCTCATTGCTTGGCCAATTTAGAACGCATGTTAGCTAAGTGTATTAAGGCTAACTTAGTGCTTAATTGGGAGAAGTGTTATTTTATGGTGAGAAAGGGAATTGTGCTAGGGCATAAGATTTCACATGTAGGGATGTAGGTTGATAGAGCTAAGGCAAAGACCATATCTAAGCTGCCACCCCCTAGCTCTGTTAGGGTTGTTAGGAGTTTCTTGGGCCATGCTGTTTTCTATAGAAGGTTTATTAGAAATTTCTCTAAGATTGCTAGGCCTCTTACTCAATTGCTAGTTAAGGATGCACTTTTTGTTTTTGATGATGCATGTTTATCTGCTTTTGTGTTATTGAAGAAACTATTAACCATAGCCCTTATCATGGCTTTGCCTGATTGGGGGCTGCCCTTTGAGCTTATGTGCGATGCTAGTGATTATGCAGTTGGAGCTGTACTTGGACAGAGGTTTGATAGGAAGTTCCAACCCATTTATTATGCTAGCAAGACTTTGAGAGGAGCCCGGGAGCATTACACTACTACAAAGAAGGAGTTGTTAGCTGTGGTTTATGCCTTCGACAAATTCATATCATACCTCGTCTTATCAAAGACCATCATCTTCACTGACCATTCAGCTTTGAGGTATTTGTTTAATAAGCATGATGCTAAGCCGAGATTGATTAGATGAATTTTATTATTGTGGGAGTTCGACATTGAGATCAGACATAAGAAGGGCGCAGAAAATTTGGTAGTGGATCACTTATCCAAACTGGAGAATCTGAGCTTGGAAGCACTTGATGAGAGCACGATAGATGATCAATTTCCAGAGGAGCACTTGTATTCATTGAAGGTATATTCTGATTCTCCTTGGTTTTCTAATTATGCTAACTACCTTGTGGCTAGGGTCTTACCAAAGGTTATGACTTATCAGCAAAAGAAGAAATTCTTTGCTGATTTGAAATACTAGATTTGGGAAGATCCCTTCCTATATCGAGTGTGTGCAGATCAGGTCACTCGCCCATGTGTTTATGGCGAAGAGAGTCTCCAAATTTTGAGGCACTGTCATGAGGGACCTACAGGAGGCCATCAAGCAGCCATACTGCTAGGATGGTGTTGGATGCAGGTTTTTATTGGCCAACTATCTTCTAGGATGCTAGGACATTTGTTCAGGTTTGAAACACTTGTCAGCGCTCAGGTAACATCTCTGCCTGTGATGAAATGCCCCAAACTTGTATGCAGGCTGTTGAGATATTTGATGTTTGGGGTATTGACTTCATGGGACCCTTCCCTTCTTCCTATGGCAATAAGTATATTCTTGTGGCTGTTGAGTATTTCTCTAAGTGGCTTGAGGCATAGGCTTTACCTACTGATGATGCCAGAGTTGTTTACAGGTTCCTTAAGAAGTTATTTGCTAGGTTTGGCACACCTAAAGCATTAATTAGTTATAGGGGAATACATTTCTGCAACGCTCAATTAGAGACAGACACTATGGTGTGACATATCGGTTCTTTATTCCCTATCACCCACAGACCAGTAGGCAAGTTGAGGTTACTAATAGGGGTTTAAAACTCATTTTAGGGAGAACTGTAGGTATGAGTAGGAAGGATTGGGCTTTGAAACTAGATGATGCATTATGGGCATTTAGGACTGCATATAGGACTTCTATAGGTTTTACGCTCTATAGGCTTGTGTATGGGAAGTCTTGTCATTTACCTGTTGAATTAGAGCATAGGGCTCTTTAGGCCCTTAAAACTTGCAATTTTGATGTTGATTCTGCAGGTAAGGAGAGACAATGGCAGCTGAGTGAATTGGAGGAGTGGCGTCAGCATGCATATGAAAACTTTGCAATTTACAAGGCTAGGACGAATAAGTGGCATGATCAGAGGCTCAGAGGTTCTAAGGAGTTTCAGATTGGAGATAGAGGATTGCTATATAACTCACGTCTTCATTTGTTTCTAGGGAGTTGATGGTGGGGCCATTCGATTGACAAGTTTTCCCATATAGCCGCAGTCGAGCTTCATCATCTTGAGAAGGGTGATTTCAAGGTCAATGGACATAGGCTTAAATTGTATCATAGAAAATCATTGGAGATTGAGCAGCGGGTTGACATGGTTCTGTATTTACAGGGATGATCCATTTCAGAGTCCAGCTATACGACTCGGGAACTAAAAGAAGGATTTATGTTTACTTAGTTGATTTTTACTTTGTTCATCTTCATTTTTTTAAACTGTTTAGTGTTAGTTTATTCAGTTTGATTGCGGAAATTTTTCCTTTGTTGGTTATTTTTGGGTTGATTTCGCATATTTAGGATGCCTTGGATAATGTGTTTCATTTTCTGTAGGTTTTTAGAGTATCTGAGGCGGAAGGCGGCTCGATACACGAGCAAAACTGCGATGCATGGCACAGCCTTGGCCGTGCTCACCTGACCGTTCCATGGCCAAAGCATTATGGACCGTTGCACAGCCTAGTGCATAGAGCACAGCCTGTGCACCCACCTATACACGCCCTTTCCAATACAAACAGGTTCATTCTTTCATTTTACTTTTTTGGCTTTCCATTTTTCTCCTCTTCTCTCTGAATTTTCTACAGTTTTCCAAGGCAAATCATATTAGTTTTTAATACTTTTATACTTTTAATTTCCATTATCTTTGTGATTTACTTTGTTAGATTAAGTTTGCTGAAATTTTTGGTTCTTTTCATTGCTTAATTTGTTCTGATTGTTCTACTCTTCAATTTCGGGTCTTTTACTTAATTTACTTAGTTCTTAATTTATTTTTTCTTTATTTGTCCCGAATTTAGGATTTTCTTTCTTTATTTTCATTGCTATCATGATCCAAGTAAGTCTCTTTCCTATCTCCCTTTCATTTTTAATTGTGTTTTTATCCTTTTAATTCTGCTCCTTTTATTCTGTTTCATATATTCTTTGTTTTTCTTTTGCATTTTATTTTAGTTTTATCTTGGTATCTTTAGTTTTAATTTCATTATCATTCTTTTGCTTTTTCTTTTTACACCATTTTCGAATTCTGAAATTCTTAGTCCAGATTTTACTTAGCTTGATTCTACTTTTGATTTCAATTTTCTACATGTTGGGTTATAGGGTCTATTTCTGGGTTGAAATTTGTGAACTATAGGGCTATTAGTATTCTATGTGTTGTATCATGCTGGCCTATTTATATTCTTTTACTATGAATTGCTGCTGCCAATGCCATTGGGCATTTTTGTTGTTATATCTTGTGCTACAAAATGCCATTGGGCATCCCATTTTCTATCCCTTGCAGGTTTTAGAGGCTTGGGTACCTTACCCCAAGTTTTAGACCTTTTTCGCTGTTGTCAAGAAATTTTGGCTCAATCATTTGTTGCTTGATTCATTTACTTGCATTGAATGATTATGAATGCTCGATGCTTAACTTTAATTTTTATCGGGGTAAAATGGCGGACGATCAACAACAACAAACCCTACTCGACCCTCTAGAAAAGGGCAAACAGACGCATCAGCATCCTCTGAGCGCATGATCGCCAGCCCACCTCGAGAGACACCTCCAGCACCTAGAGTAGCACCTCCATATACCCTAGTGCATCCTAGAGTTTCAGATCACCCTAGAGCCTGACTGCGACCACCAGCACCACCCAGACATAGATTTCTGACCTTCACCAACACTTTGCAAATAGATAGATTTAGAATAGTCAGGAACAAGATGCTGGGTACAGGGAGATGTGTAGACTTGCAGGCATTGAGAGATGTTGGATTGTTTGATGAGGTGTCTTCCCTTTAGAGACACTTCCATGGCGCAGATTTTTCGACATCAGAGAGCCCATACAGGAGATTACTCGGGGAGTTTTTAGCACTACGGCAAGTACATCTCAATTACGCCCCGGGCACCATGTCGATTCTTTGAGTTTGGAGTAGCTTTGGGCATTTGGACAGTTGAGGAGACATAGTCAGATGAGTATAGAGAGGCTGTCCGCCACCTTAGGACAGACTATGACAGTTATTGGGAGGATATTCAAGCGGTCAAGCGGCCATTTATCTCTAGTCGGACCAAGGCCTCTTGTGCTTGAGATAGTTTGAGATACCTCTATAACATCTTGGCTCACATTATCTCAGGCAGAGGAGAGAGTTAGGGATGTAGCTCTTTTATGGCAAATACATCATTGATCTCAGCTGGATTTGGGGTTTGTGATAGCTACTTTGATGGATGGTATTCAGCGAGCAGCGAGGAAGGCACACATTTGTTTTGGCAAGAAACCTTGGCCTTTTGACTCCACCAGTGATTACAGGAATGCAAAGATTGGGACTGTGTTAGCCACTGGCATCCAACATATGTACAATATGAAGATGGTGACCTGAATACAGACATCTATAGGAGTTGAGTATCATTTGACTAGTCTTATGACAACTGAATAGTTAGGAGGATAGCCTGCAGCACAGATGGATGATGATGATGATGATGCTGAGGAGGATGAAGAGGACACTGAGGAGCCTCCGATGCCACCTACCAAACTGACCCTTAGACTGACAGAGTTACCAAATCCTTCGTTGTTTCTCAGCTAGACTGCAGGAGCTTCTTCTTCTACAGCACCTCCTCCCATTGCTAGCAGGATGGAGCGGATGGCTACTCAGATATCTCAGCATTAGGAGGCCTTCAGCAGTTTCAAATAAAATTCAGAGATGCTTCCCGGGCTCAGCGATAGCAGCTTCAGACTCAGGCACATGAGCTACAGCTGCATAGGGATGACTTGGTAGCTTTTCGCCAGGAAACTAGAGAGCAGTTTACTACTTTTCGTCATTCTTTGCAGGATATTTCCCACCAACTATCCTAGTTGTTAGCATCTCGTACAGAAGATCAGACCTTCCATACATCTCGGGATCCAGTATTACCTTTTGATATTGATAGCCTCTGGGGGACGTTTGTAGATGCTTTGATAATGGACACTAGTCTCCCTATAGTCAGCATAGCCCAGGCTACTCCAGTTCCAGCTGTCCCTGCTAGAGATGTCCCATCCACATTTGCACCAGCCACATCTACACCAGCACCATCGCCCCAGTTAGAGGACGTTCCCATTTTTACTCCGGAGTTCAGACATGATGATCAGGGTGGTATCTAGAGGGTTACCTCTTTCTTATGCTTTATTCCATCTGACTTAGTTATTCATACTGTTTTTGGTTTATGACTTTTATTCCTTTATTTTCACGATAGATGTTAGTTCTTTATTTTCTTGAACATTATTTTTGCTTATTTTGCTACTCAAGTGTGGGGTACCCCCCCGATTTCACACTGAGGACAATGTTTTCTTCAAGTGTGGGGTGGGTAACCTCGTTCTTTTCAAGTACCGAGCTTCATTGTGAACCTTATAGTAGTGGAGTGCATATTTTGATGTTTGAGTAGTTCTTTTATTGTCGATACTCTATTTTAAGCTTTGTTTAATTTGAGTAGTTGATGATTTAGTTTATGAGTAGACGTTATTTTGTTCTTCTGTTACTTTGCAAAAGGAAAGCAATTGATGGTATCTATAGCATCAGCTCGACCGGGTTAAACCGGTGTTTCTTTTTGGCTTCTCGATTTATTTTACTTTAGTTTAGAACTTCATTAATGCTATTGCTTTATGATTTGATTGATGATTTAAACGAAATTTTTGAGAATCCTTTGCAATTTAGCCACACTTAAATGGTAAGATTTGAGCCAATTGCGAGCATCCATTATACTCTTGCTCTTTATTTTCTTGTTGAGTGTGCGGTATGCTTGATGTTTGTTTCTAGAACTTGCTTTGTAATGCTTGTCAAGACTGCATGAACTTTTGATTACCATGAGATGATTTGGGCAACTAGGATTTACACTATTTTGTCAAAATCCTGACCCTATATTCCTCTAGTTAACCATTTTTTAGCCTAAAGCCTTTTTCTTTCATTATTACACTTGTTACACTCATTTTACCTTTCTGATCATTTTCCATTCTTTTTACCCATATTACTGGGCGGTGTGTAAGTATTTGCTTTTTCTTTTTCAAAATCGATTTGCATCAGTTCATTTGTTCATTTTCACTAAGTTCTGATAGGCATCATACTACACATGTTTTCATGCCCAATTGTTTACATTCTTGTGCATGATTATCTCGTTTTAGGCTAGAATCACCTGTCTTTAGTTTCCTTTCACGTTTCAGGTCATTTTCGAAGAACACTATCAACAATCGAGGGAAATACGCGTGATTACGGACCAGAATCCATCAAATTGGACGAGGACTAGCACCCCGAGAGTGAGCACGACCTGGACTCCAGCCGTGCTGAAGTGCCAACTAGCTGCCCTCAAAAAGTGCCTTTTGGCATGGTTTTCGTAGCCACCACGGCCCGTGGTGGCTCAGCACCGGCTTGGGTACGGCCTGGAAGAGGTCAACACAACGGAATCCTTAGGTTTAGCATGACCTGGACTCCGCCCGTGCTGACTAACACAGGCTTGACCACGGCTGTGCTGAAGAGACTATATAGGCAAAATTCGATTTGGTGAGTGGGGGCTCGATTTTTTGACTTGATTCCAATATACACACTCAATTCACTTGTTTTCTAGACCTCAATTGTCGACTTTGGGAGATCAAATTCATTAATTGAAGGAAGGATTACACTTGTTTCAACATCGATTTGAAGATCAAGACAAGATTTGGGAGCATTCAAGAGGCAATTTAGAGTTTGATATTTTGAATTGGAAAATTAGGGTTTCTCATCCAACTTGAAAGAGAAGGTTGTACATGCCTTCAATTTTCTTTTTCTTATTTGTTCCTTACTTTGCTTTAACTATGAACATGAGTAGCTAGATCTTTTGAACCCATTGGGGTCTTTATTGTTGATGGATTGTGCTTAGTTGTTAGATTTGTATTTGCCATTCTTGTAATCTTCTTGCTATTTAGTAATAAAGTTTGATTCAGTTAATTTGAGACGTTGAATTAATTGTCTTTTGGGTTGTTTCTTGACATTGAGAAATGCTTGTTACAACTGGAATTTGAATAGTAAGAACTGGCAGTTAACACTTAGAGATAAGGTTAATTTACTCGCCGGATTAAGAATTAACAACTCTTAATAGATCTAAATCACGCTTAATGCTAATCTTTAATAATCTGATAGGAAGAGATTCTATTAGGTTAGTGCAGGTTTAGGAAGTCGGTGAGCTCGAGAGAGGAACTAAGTTTGATTCAGGATTTAGGCACGGGTAAGCAAGATTGGTAATTTATAAAATCAACCTTTAGAATTCCATCACTTAGGTCCCCTTAGGTTTGTTTCTCTTGTTGCGGTTGTCTTTCGATTGTCAGTTGCTGTTCATTTCTTTATTTGCATTCATAATCATTAGTTAGTTAATTTAGACTTCTCACACCCTATTTCAGACTAGATAACATAGTGAACAGTAGTAACTCTAGGTTCACCCGATCTCCAGGGATACGACCTTGATACTCACTAGTGCTACGCCGCATCGATAGGTTCACTGCCTTAGGTGCAGGTTGCATAAGTAGCCCATCAAGTTCTTAACTTTTTGGATGCTCCCTTCAATCCACAATAGTATCATTATTTTGATTACTACAACATTTAATCATTCTTTCAACTGTTACCATATATTTAAAATTTTAAAAAAATGATTCTTTATTCTTTACTTTTGATCTTCAGTTGAGCATCATTCCTCATTGTTGAGAACTTAGTGAATATTGTTCTTCCATTTGTTTAGCATTTGATCCTTGGGCATTCATTATTTACTTGCATAACTTTCCAGCAACTTTAGCCTACTTCACCATATTCTTCCTACCCTTACCTAAGCCTCATTACAACCTTGCTTAAGACCCTTTGATCATGGTTATTGATTATTCGCAGTGGTGGAGATCGGATTTATGAGCAAGCTTATGGTAAATATGATCTTGTATACTTATGATGAAGGATTGATCTACACCTTCATACACTTGAGTGTTTTGAGTGACCCCATGCAAGGCATTGATTCTCAGATTTTTGGTTTGGATTGTTTATCATTTTGTACTTGTAGCATTATTAATTTTGTTCTATTTGCTAAAGCTTCTTGACTTGAGTTACTATTGAGATTCTTTTGTGATGTTTGGGCATTGTTGAGAGTTGACTTTTTCCATGATTCTGGATGAACATTATTATGTTTGCTTATGGATTGGATTATTGATTGCTTGAGGACAAGTAAAAGTTTAAGTGTGGGGTAATTTGATGTGTTGCATTCTATACATGTTTTGTGCTTCATTTATTCATGTTTATGCATGTATTGGAGTCATTTTTATGCTAGATTCACCATACTCAGTATCTATTTATGTTTTCAAGTTATTTGGACTCTCAGCATCATTTCTGGAGAAAAATCGAAGGACTTCAGGGCCTAAACAGGACTTTCGAGTGGATTTTAGGGCTTGAGTACGGCCCATGGCATAGCCCATGCTCAAGCGAGGGCAACATAGTCATTTATCCAGGAGTACTGTGTTTTTTTTAGGCCAGTGCACGGCCTGTGCATCAAGCACGGGCCATGGCACAGTCTGATGTTTGGCATTCTAGGGTGGTGCATAGGCCCTGGCACTGCCCATGGCACGACCCGTGCAAGCATTTCCTATATATATGAGTTCAGTTTTCGAGAAAAGGGTTCGGCATTCTGATTCCGAGACTCTTACGCGCGTGCAACCTTCCACTTTCTAGACTTCTTGACTGGCCTTGGGAGACCATTTTCACATATTGAAGGACGAATTTGAGGAGATTCAAGCTTGTTTTGAGAGATCGAGGAGACGGATTCTGAAGCATTCAATCTGATTTTGGTGCTGTCCACTTTGATTCGAGAGAAGGGTGTATATGTTCCAAGTTCATTTCTATTTTTCTTCTCTTCTAGTTATGTTTTTTTATGTGTATGAGTAGCTAGAGCTGATGAACCCATTGGGGTTCCTATTGTTTTTTATTTGTTTTGATTATTAGATTACCAATTTGTAATCCTTCTTGCTTTTTAGTAATAAAAGTTTATTTTATTTTACTTGAGACGTTGAGTTGAATGTTGCTTGGATTATTTAATTCGTATTGAGAAATTTGTTAAACAATTGGAACTTGATTAAGCAAGAACTAGTTAATAACACTTAGAGATAAGGTCAATTGGGTAGCCGAATTAAAGTATAACAAATCTTAATGTTGTTTTGAGATTAATTGTTAGGCAGAGATTCCAGCCTTTAGTTTCCAAAGTTAGGAACTCTGTGAGCTCGAGAGAAGATCCGAGTTCATTTTAGGATTCAGGCACGGGTAATCAACTTGGTAATCAAGATAATCACCTTTAGTAATTCCATTACAAATAGGTCCTCTTTGGGTTTGCTTTCTTCATGTGTTTGCTTCATTATCTTTTCAGTTTGTTTGGCATTTTACTTCTGCATTTCATCATTTCTAGTTTACAATTTAGTTGACCTTTCACCATTTTCTTAAGGTTAGATAACACTTAGTACAATAGTAGCTTTAGGTTCACCCGTTCCCTAGGGGATATGACCTTGATACTCGCCATTAGTGCTAGACTATATCAATAGGTACACTGCCTTAGTTGTAGTTGCATCAGTAGCCCATTAATAGTCATAAGAAGATGATAAGTTATCAATAAAGAATTCAATGCCCAAGGTAATATGTCATGGGACCATATCTTAATGATTCTTAATATGCTTTAATATGGAAATCCTTGGCCAAGGTTGTATGAATGAAGATTATGAAAAGTGTTTCATAGATCTTATTCAAAATGTTATATGCAATTATCAAGAACAAATATGATTGGTTCAATTATAGAGTTGACACTTGCATCCATACTCTATGAATCAATTAAGATAAAAGTATGAATTACATTGTAAGATTGTTCACTGCAAAGGTTGATTAAAGCACTTTAATTATTCATACAAATTTGGATGATCATGATGCATTGCTAGGTGCCAACGTTGATCTATGAATATGGATTAAGTTACATTAGAGAATTAACATTAAATTAAAGGACTTTAATTCATAATCCATATTCATTGCCAACATGTTAAAAACCTTTTGAGTCAAACATAAATAGGCTTTAAGTAAGGATTAAAATGAGGCTTTAAGCATTGGGCTTAAGCTCATATATATTGGGCCTAATTAAAGGTTAATTAATTAAGAACTAATGGGCCTTGTATGATGGCCTATGATGGGTTATTATCCGTGGATTAGTTCTTATATTAATTAAATTTCATTTAGGATAACAAAGCCCAACTTAAAGTAAGTTAGGGTTTTATAAATCCTAAACTTTTAATGACTTTGATTAAAGGCCATATATATAGAAAGAGGTGATATGGGGCGGTAATAAGGGTTAAGGTTGAAGGATAGTGGCACATCTAAGAAAGAAAAATCTTTTCTTTGAGATATATACCCTAGGTGAATCAATCAATAAGATTAATTGATTCATCCCCCTTACTTGGAACTAGTAGTCAATTTCCAACATCTCTTCTCAATCTCCTAAAAGTGGTTTAGTGAGATATTCTGTCACATCTATAAGGAATTGATTATTATCTAATAAAATTAAAAGTAGGCATACACATTAAGGAAGTTGATTTTTAGATCCATCTCTAAATGTGGCAATGCTTCCTTAAGGAATCTAGTTATGCCACGTAAAAAGTAAAAGTTCTTAGTGATTACCTAGGTGGTGACTTCTTTTCTCAACGCTAGTCTTTATGATTGGTTAGTGTGTTTCCAATTAGATTGAAAAGCCTTGCAGTGTCGTAGCCGCTAAGGACACTTGGGTGCATGCCCAAAACTACTGCCCACACTAGTGACTCCGTTAGGAATAAGAGAAGCTAATTCCATTGTATTCTTACCTTTAACTTTATTACTTAATAGTCTATTCTTGCATCACTATACCATTTTCAAGCATTATGCAACATTGGTCCCTGTAGCGCTAATGGCATATGTTAGTAGTTCTTTGGCTCTACTCGAACCTTAGAATTATGACATTGGCTAACCATCACTCACAAAACAAATTAATTTCCTTCGTCGCATAGACCCTTTAGTGGGGAGACGAGCAATTGAAGGATATTTGATTTTTGGTAGCCTTTATCCTTATTGGAGACTTAGCCCATGATAATGATAATAGAAATCTTCCCTTGGTACCAAATTATTTTTTATTTGAGATATTTTTCCATATAAGTGTTTGAAGCCCACATCTTGGAAGGCCTTGGCCTAAAATATCACATTGTTTGTTTATTGCTTTAAGAGTTATTAGCATGTATGTCGATAATTGCTGTGTGCGGTGGTTTCAGGCGTGCATCCCCAAGGCTTTTTAACCTAATTGGGAACACGCTAACTAGTCACGAAGATTATGCGGAGAAAGGGAATCACCACCCGGGTAAATCATCGAGACACGTTTTCTAATTGTGTGGTGTACTAGATTCCATAAGGCAACATCGCCACATCTAGAGATGGATTCGAAAGTCAATTTTCTTATTTATGTATTCCTACTTTCAATTTTATTAATTCATAATTTATTTCCTATAAATGCAGTATAATAATTTTACACATCAAACAATATTACCATGTTAGGTCCACCTAGTTCTAACCAATTTTATTAATCTTTGCCTGATTCCTCATTTATTTGATTAAACTACTTAACTACTCAATTACATGCAAAGGCCCACTAAGTCAAGCCCAACTTAACTCATTAACTCCAAGTCTTACCAGCCTTTAATCCTAATGAGCAACCCTTTACATACAAAGCCTATTTTAATTTTCAAAGTCTAAATGGGTCAAATTCATTTAATTAGGCATGGCAAAGCACACCTAAGTCTAATTGGATTTTATAATTTAGGCCCAATTTACCATCTTTTTAACCTAATGAGCTACAAATTACATGCCAAAGTCCAATTAAAAGCCTTAGGTCTAGATGTCCCTTTTTTAGTTATCAATCACACAAGCAGACATTTGTCCATCAAAATATAGATCACAAAATATAAAGTAAAAATAAAGCAAAAATAAAAGAAAGCGATAAAAGCTAAGCTATTACAACCCTCTTATAACTAATAAACTTAAAAGTAAATGAAAATATGGGAAAACGGGCGAAAAAAGGTGAGAATCCTCAAAAATTAGCAAAACAGGCAACTATCGAATGAACAGTCAATTGGTTGTGTCACACAGAGCTGATTGGCTGTGTCATAAAGTTGATCGGCTCTAGGGTATTTCCTAGGTCGGGTTCAATAGTTTGATACTCCAAAGTTCCATGCATCCGAGTTCTATGCATAAAAACGCAAGAAAATTGATTAATACACGTACAAAACATTATAAGACATGTAATTAGACCTATTTTTAAGGCAAGAAGACACAAAATTAACTTAAAATATACTTACAGTAGACAAAAATCTCTCTAAGCATGGAAATTTCCTAAAATCATGAAACATTAAGCTAATCATGTGAAATTAATAAAACTTAAATCTAATCATGCAAACACATCTGAATTATCATTAAAGAAAACTTAGCATATTAATATATTCATGATTATCATATTCGAAATCCAACAGCATAAATATAATGAAAAGAACATAAACTTAATGAAATCATCATGGTAATCCTAGATCTAGGCATGTAAAGCATGTGAAACAGTTATCAGAAGGCATTCACAATAAAAATCCTAGCATGTTATTAAACACAAAAAAAATCACAAAAAGAAAGGTGATGAGATGATAAGTTTTAGAACCCTTAGGTTGTCACTGTGCATATCCTTGAGTCTTAAGAGTATATGAGGAGGTTGAATCAAGGATTAGGTAGGAAACCAAAGTGTTTTAGCTAAGTGTATAATTCTTAGAAATCAAAATACATTTGCCTTAAAAGCTTACTAGTCGTTCTCTGCCAAGAATTGCCAACCTCCTTCGCTTAGGGTTTCCTCTTCTATTTATAAAGGAAGTGGAGGAAACCCTAGAGGCCAAGATATACATCTCCTTAGTTCGTGATAATCACTATATGCCAACACTTGTTTCCGGATTTAGATATTAAAAGAATTACAAAAAACTTGATGATGAAAGTTATGCTTTTCTCGAGTCTCAAGAGGTCAAGGACAGTCAAATCCTAATTAAGGTTGTGAGTAATGGAGCCAAAGTAATTTTTTGAAATCAATTTGGACTAAATTAACAGAAAAAATTAAGTTTGAGGGGTGAAATTGTAGATTTTTTAAAATACATTAACTAAAATGCAAAGATTTTTAGAACTTATTAGCCCCTGAGCCAATCGGCTCTGCGTACAGCTGAATCGGCTATACACAGTCCCGATAAACCTATAATTCAGTTTTCGACTTCGTTTTATATATTTGTTCGATTTAAAATGCCATAATGTATCTTCTAGAAGCTATTATTGATAATAATTTAGATTTGAAAATATTTTGTTTTGATATTTATCAAATAAAATTTCGATAAATGAAAAGTAATTTCTTTTTAAATATCGATATTATCTGATTTCCTATTTCCGTAAGCTATAAATAGAAAGCTAGGATCTAGGTTTAAGGTTAACTGTTGTTAGTAATTGTTAAAGCATTTATTAGCAGTCGATAAGAATTAAGAAAAGAGATAGTAACCTAGAACGTCATCTTAAGCAACTTTCATAGAACGATAGTAGGTTTTCCAAAAAAGCTTTCATAAATTAAACATCATAAACAAACCCTAAAGCACTGGATTCATATCCCATATTCAATTCTACCCCTCCTCGTCACTAGAGACTCGAGGATTAGTACAATACAGTGACAACCTAAGGGTTTCCAAATCCAACAACCTCAGTATCCTCTACTCATATCTTTTAAATTTTATGATATTAGAAACATGTTAGGATTGATTATGATCATTGTTAATATCTTAAATGTTTTGTAGCCTATATTTAGGGTTTTAATACATTTCTATAATATGTATGCATGTTGGATTTTGAACATGATAATGTGTTCTTCATTGAGATTTGGATATGATGAGTTATATGAATAAGGCAATATGGTAGATTTACTTTTCTACTATGATGATCCATATGTTTGCATGATTAGATTTGGTTTTAGGTTTACAATATTAATTTTTAAGAAATTGCCATGGAAAGACTTTTGCCTTTTGTAAGTTTTATTTTTGGTAATATTTTTGTTCTTGCTTTAAAATTAATTGCTTTACATCTTTATTTCGTGCCTTTTACCTATAGTTAACATGTTTGACATGCTCTGTGCATGTAAATGAGTTTCTAGGAAAATGAGGACTGAGAAAAATCAAAATTGGCCCGAGCAGGAGCCTACAGCCAATCGGCTCAATGCTAAGCTGATCGGCTTTGTGACATCACCAAATCGGTAGTATTCTAAAGATGCCCTAATTTTGATTTTCGACCTCTTTTAGGCAACTTTATGTATTTTGTAACCTAAATCAGTCTTTTTGAGTTTATTAGTTGTAGGAAGGGTTATAATAGTTAAATTTACTTTCTGCTTTTGTTTTCTACTTTATCTTAGATGTATGGCAAATATTTGATTACTTAATTATTAATAAAAATTGGACATCAAGACTTAGGCCTTAAAATTGGACCTTGGCATGAAACCTGTAGTCCATTAGGTTAAAGAGATGCTAAATTGGGCTTAAGACAAAATCCATATAGATTTAGTGGGCCTTTGCCATTACTTAAATCAATTTATGGACTCACTTAGATTAACATCACTCAATTAGGCCTTGACATGTAAAAGAGTAGTCCATTTAAGTTAAAGATTTGGTAATCAAGACATAATTTGTAATTGGGTTAGACTAAATGGGCCTCTTCTATATAACCAAATCGTAAAATAAGGCAACAAAATAAATGGAGACTGGGCCTAACTAGAATGAGCTAGACTTAGGTAGACCTCACATGCGTAGTGGTTATTTGTAAAGATATAATTGTTGTGTTTATAGGGAATAGGCCATTAAACAATAAAATTTAAATTAGGATATAAAATAAGAAAGTTGGCTTCCGAATCCATCTCTGGATTTGGCGAAGCTTCCTTATGGAATTGAGAAATGCCACTCAATTAGTAAAAGTATCTCAGAGAATTACCCAGGTGGCGACTGCCCATCTTTATGTTAGTCTCTATGACTACTTACCGTGTTCCTTATTAGGTTAAAAAGTCTTGCAGTATCATATTCACTATAAACACCTGGGTGTGCACCCAAAACCGCTGTCTACATAATAATAATTATTAAATAATTATTGGATTTATCAAAACTGTTTTGGATGATAATTATTGATAAATATTGAATTAATCATAAAAATATTCAAAAATTTGAACAATTATCAATAGAACCTTCTAGAAGACATATTTTAATAATTTATGGTGTTAAGAGTAAAAGAAACCCAAAACAACATAAAAACTCGTGTTTCGAACCAATGGGATTGTATAGAGCCAAGCGGGTTGGAAACTTTTGGAAATTTTATAATTTGGTCCTTAAATCTTATAATTATTTCAATTTCAACTCGAAAACTTAATTTTTTCTATCAATTTAGTCCAAATTGATTTTATGAAACGATATTAATCTTAATTACTCATAATCCTAGCTAGGATTTACCATCCTTAACTTCTTGAGACTTATGAGAAGCAACAACTTTCATCTTTGGATTTTTCATAATTTTCTCAATATTTGGATTCAAAAAAGGGGTGCTTACAGTTTGCCTTCGGTTTGTCGAGATTTATAAACATATGTATGATTGAATAAATCAAGAGAAATCATAAACATCAAGAATACAGATAAAAGGATATATGAGCTATAGAAGCTTCGCTTCGCAGGCCCATGATATCTTAAAGATCTCCCTCTAAGTCAATTGTTTGTGGAGAACTATTTTGGCTTTCTAATGCAGATTTTCTATTTGGCTTGTTATCAATTTTAGGGACTTCGCCCGTCCTATCTTGAAGACCTCCCCTCAAGATAAACATATATAGAGACTTCCCTTTGGCTTTGTAATTTTCTCTTTTAAAATCGATTTGATGTATATTTTCTATCTGGCTTCAATTTAGGGACTTCGCCTATTTTTTTGAATTTCTAGGTGATGGGCACTTCCATCATTGATTGTTTGGAATTTTCTTGGTCGCCTTCTGCTTCGGGAAGCAAAAAAGTTATGATTTCCACTTCGGGTTGTGACTTGGTAAATTCCTCACTTCTAGGTGATGAACTAGTATAAGCTTTACTTTCTTTGATAACTTCCACTTCGAGATGTAATTTGAGTGTTTTTGCCCTTTGGGACTAAACTAGTAATTTGCCAACTAGGACCAATATGTAATTTACCGATCAGGGACCAAAATGGAAATTTTCCTCTTTTAAGACATATAACTATCCTTTTCCTTTCATTCTTTCAATTCACCTATTTTCCTCCTAACTCTCTTTACACTATGAATTCTTTCTCAATTCTTAACCAAATTCACTCAAATTTATCTTGAAATGGTGAATTCCTCTTTTAGATCAATGGGTTGCCCCCCCTGTAGCATTAAATTAGGAATTTCACTATTGATTTTGCACCAAAATGACTTAGGATTGGGGAAAGGGGAGGAAATCCCCTTTTTAGCCAAATCGAGCACACATCAGGCTTTTTTTTACCGTCAATGAGTTATTTTATCTTGCTATTCTCGTTTATTTGTCATTTATACACTCAAACATCATGTAAAACATCAAAAGTTGTGCAAAATCAAAGAAAAGATCGAGCTGCCCTAGATGAATAGTTTATCAATTACAATCGATCAGCTCTGCACAACCCGAATCGGCCTCGCACGAGCCGAAACAAGCCTACGGACACAAATTTGTTTAAAAACATGAAAAAAGTAGCGTTCATACTAGATTCTTGACTAAAATGCATTTGTATATGTACTCAAACCTGCATTTTATGCTTTTCAAACTAACATTGTATCAATCTGATTCGCTAGCAGTTTCTATGGAGCCAGTGAGTTTCGATAAGGTTTCGAGCTTTGTTCAAGCTCGGATAGGCGGCACTGGTTTCACCTGTTTGTAGCTACTCTACTCTCTGCTATTAGGAGGACCAATCATCCTTTGGTCTATGCATTGATCGAGCGGTGGATGGACACCACCACACCTTCCATACACTTGTGGAGAGCTGATCTTGTCTCATCTCGCCTTCTCTGCTATTATAGGAATCGACTTCTCGGGTTCCCCTATCCTCTTCGATAATGATATTCATGACTATAGGTATGATGTTAAGGACCAGTTTATTATCAACCTGTTGGGGTTCTTGCCCACGGGCAAAACACTAAATGTTTGGCTTACTAGAGCATTCCTTTCCACTACAAATGATTTACTCTTCATTCTACTAGGGAGGTCGATCAGATGGCTTGAGCCTTCCTCGTTTATTTTTTCGAGAGGGAACTAGGGCACAGTTTCAAGGTTTAAACAATATGCTCTAGCAGCTTATGCATGGGCTGGATAGGCAGGCCACCTAGACAGACCTAATGGCGAAGCAGATTCAAAAGATGGTGGAGATTGGAGCACAAAATCAGTGGTTCATCGATGATATGGAGTTCCATCTAGCAGGTTGCTTCACGAACCCCGTGCCACCACCACCGCCCCCTCCCTCAATGCCTTCCCCTACTCCTCACCCTCTAGCAGATCCGGCTAGTGAAGATGCGCCTTCGGCAGACTACCAGCAGTGAAACAAAAATTTGTGCTATTTTTCTTTTCCTTTTCCTTTTTATTTTCCTTCTTTATTTCTATTTCATTTCTTTTTGCATTTTCAATTTTATGTTATTTTCTGTCATTTCCTTTCATGTTATGTTATTTTAGTAGAACACTTTGCTTTGCCGTCTTGATATGTACATTTAATATGATCTTCATTTTTTATGATGTGCTAGTTATGTGTTATACCCAGTTTTAATTTTTCTAACACTATGGACAATGTTATACTCAAGTGTGGGGTAGGTATATGTGGCTATATCCCTTAATTGTTTAAAGGCAATGATAATGGACTATTCTTAGGATATCAGGACCTAGGTTTTTCATGACATTTAAGTTTAGTTTATTCTTTCGTAATTAATGACTTAATTCACACATTAGTAATTGATTGGCCCTCTCTATCTTTTGTTCTTGAAAGCAATTTCACGGTATTCAATATGTCAATTTGGCCGGGTTAAACTAGTGTTACTTGAGTTCCTTGCAAATTTACAACCTTTGACTGTGAACTTTGATTATGTGATGTGTGCTATTTGTGTTAGCTACAATCTAAGGCAGTGTACCTATCGATGTAGCCTAGCACTAATGGCGAGTATCAAGGTCATATTCCTCGGGAAAGTGAAAGCCCAGAGTTACTCCTTTGTTGTTTGTTATATTAACCTAAAATGAATGATGAATAATTTCTAAACTAACTAATAGCTACAAGCTAAGTTCTAAGGGAGATGCAGGAGTAATTGATAACTAAAATAACCAAGACAAGAAAGCAAACCCAAAGGGAACCTAAACTAGTTGGCAATCAAACAAAAGATAAAGGATTGGTGAGTCTAATTATGCTACCCGTGGATGAATTCTTAACCGAATTTGGTTTCTCTCTCGACATAACCGAATTCCTAGACCTAATAACCTAAAGTTGGAATCTCTTCCTAACGATTGATTCTTAAATTAGCATTTAGCTTTAATCCGCCTCTATTAAGCTTTTGTTAATTCTTAATCCGACTAGTTAATTATCCTTATCTCTAAGCGATTATTAACCAGTTCTTGCTATTCAAAATCCCAATTGCCAAATGGACTTCTGAATCACACAAAGCAATCTAAACACACAATTCACAACGTCTCATGAATAATGCATTATCTTATTAATACTGAAAGCAAGAAGAATACCAAACTAACCCAAATAATCCAAAAATATAATACTAAGCCAACATAGTAATGAAATCCCAATGGATTTAATCAATCTAGCTAATCATGTTCATTATCAAAATCCACAAGAATACAATTACAACAAAGAGTAAAGGTAGAGAAAACCCGATTACACCCTTGGATGAGTAAACAGCCCTAATTCCTCTTACTCGAATTGAATCGATTATTGTTCCTCTTGCTCGATTTGAAAACCAATCAACGAACCTCGCCCAATCTTCAATCATTGAAGGGAATCCGATTGAAACCTTGATCCAAGTCTCCTTTTCCCTTGGTTACAGCTCAAAAAACCCTTAGAGAGAGAAATATGAGGGTTTGGGACGTTCTACCCTGCTCTCCTCCTTTCTTTCCTCTCTTCGTTCTTTTAATCAATTCCCCCTGTCGCCGCCAACACGGCCATGTTCTTGGCCATGTTGGGGACACGGTTTGGTGTTTCTAGCTGTGTTACTCTCTGTGGTCGTGCTCCCTAAGAACTACTTTTTCTTTGATGTTTGATGCACCCGACACGGTCGTGTTGGTGCCCGTGTTTGAAACACGGCCAGTGTTGAAACCAACACGGCCATATTCAACTTCCTCATGCTCGTACTTAGCTTGTTTCAGCAGCTTCGGTGTCCAATTATGCTCCAATTCTTCCTTTTATCATCCTTTGACTTCTTTTGGACCTAACGCACACAAATAGACGCATAGGGTGAGTGTTAGGACCAATTCACATCCAAATGTCCATAAAATCAATCTTAAAAACCCCATTTAGATGTGTGTATTTTACGCACATCAAATAACCCCACACTTAGCTCATTGCTTGTCCTCAAGCAATCAAAAGTAAAATAAGAAAAATAAACCACTAAGGAACAACACTTAAACTGACAGACAAGCTAGAGAGCTCCTGCACATATCCTTAACAAGCGTAAGTCAAACAAAAAGAAACGAAGCAATCAATCCAAGTATCACAACCAAGATGCCAATAATTCGCAAAATACTGTCTCAACAAAATTATTCAGAACCAACTCCGCACCAGATTCACTCTAAATCACTCAAAGTGTTTAAAGAGTAGTGTTTAATCGCTCAATGCATCAACTACTACCTTACTTACAATATGCTTGCTCTTAAATCCTACTCCTACCACTTATGGAGAGTCAACAACCATGTCAAGAGGTCTTTATAACAGTTGTAATGAGGATTAGGTAGGGGTAGGTAAATTTGGTCAGAGTTGAACCTATGGTGTTCTGCAATGAAATACATGAGCTGCACACAAGCCACAATGATCACAAGGGGTAAACAATGGACAGTAGTCCAAGGTGGGTAATAGGAATCAAGTCAAAATGTTTGGCTCACTTACTTTCTTTCTTTTCATCACCTTTCCCTCTTATAGAGTGAATTTCTTTTTGGATTGAAATAAGCTGCTACAAGATTCCAAAGCTATTCCCAAGACAAATTCCCAATAAAAACAACTCATGTGCAAAATCATAACCCAAAGCAGAATAAAACTAAGTGGTAATGGAATATGATAATGAAAGAAGGGGTTATCTACAGAATTAATAAATAAATGAAGACTATTTGGCTAGAATGAAGAACCTAAGTGCCTCTATCATACCAAAGTGTTAAACTCTCCTGTGGCCCCATACAGTTACATCGAAAGCAAGTTCTAAAAGTAAAGACAGTAATTAGCACTCTCAATACGAAATAAATACAAGCATATAAAGTGTATGCTTATAATTTAGGCTCAATTTCTCACAAGTGTGCTTTTGAGTAGGTTCCAAACAAAAATCATCAAAACAGAATTAGATAAACCAAAGCAACTTAGTACAAAACTCAAACTAATTATCTTACATTCTTCCGCAAGACTCAACATTATCAGTTTTACCGGATCACATGGACATAAACAGGATTTCCAAAAGCAAGTCAACAGTAAAAGCATCGAAACAAAGTGAAAAATTTTCAAAATTTTACATAAAATTGCATAAAGAATAAACAAATAATTAAGATGGGATAAATATCACCCACCCCACACTTGAAGGACATACTGTCCCCAGTGTACAAAATATAAAAAATGAAAAAGGAGAAAGAACTAATACTACCCTTACTATAGCTCCAGAGTGAAAAGAGGTGCATCAACAGGTATATCAGGGCGTTGGCTAGTCTGTGGTAGAGGAGTGGCTGCAAATAATAAAACAAAGAATTAAAATTGAAACTGAAACAAAAATTAAATAAAATATGAAAACTAAAACTAATACAATGTTTCAAAACAAAAGGTTAAAATATTAGAGATTAAAGATAAAAATTGGGGTGCCTCCCAAAAGTGCTTCTTTTTGATATGATGAGTCTCCTTAGCTAGACTCATGGTGAAAAGCAAACAGGGGTGATCAACGACCATCCATCCTTCTTCCAAGGAGATGTCTTCAAGTATCCGCTTAGAGGGATAATCGTCAATTCCCTCTTCCCGACTATCAAGCAAGCTGCCAGTATGATGGGCAAAACTCGCTCCTCGTATAATTGCACGTAGTCATGATGCTCTAGGGGCTCTTCCAATTTGAAAGCTGAAGTTTCACCAATTGGAAGGATCGACGGTTGGGCAATTTCTTCAGAAACGTCAATGGTTTCCTCTAGTCCTTGTCTTGGTTCACTTGCTAGAAGAAACTCGAGCTCCTCCAAGACTTCTTCATTGGATAACTCGTGCTCATCTTCCATCATCGAAGGGACTTGTGGAAAATCCACCAAAAATTCCTCTAACTGCAACTCAGCATCATCAACTGTATATCCCCGTTGATAGTCTTTCAGTGGAATCATGTTCGCCTCTTCCTTTTCTGGTTCCATCTCTATGTTCAAGAAATCGTCCTACATAGAAGCATCATCGTCAAACATAATAGATAAACCAGAAAAATTCTCACCTGAATGCAAAGTGATGGCGCTCAAATGTTCCTCGAATTCAGTAGCGTTTGATGGAGTTCCTAATTGCTCTTCAGCTAGTAACTTGAAGATTAAGCCTACTTGATGCTCTATGTTCTTAATCGAGGCTTGTTGATCTTCAAGTATCCTCTCTGTTTGTTGGAATCTATCCTCAAGACTTGTAATAAACCTCATCATCAGCTCCTCTGACACTAACTCTTCACCTTGAGTTGATGGTGCAAGATTAGTCACAAATTCGGTGGTTCTTGGCCATCTAAGCTCCATCCAAAGGGTGAATGAGTGCTCCATTCTAGATTGTAGGTGCTTCCATACGAGTCATTTGGCCAACTTCCCATATAATTCACCTGTTCATAGTTATAAGAACAATGAGCAACATCACTATACAATGGATAATCATTACTCAAATGTAAACCACAACAAAATTCATAAAAAACTTGAGATGAAAGGATAGGAGTGGAGAGTTGATCGGTAGCCCTACAAAACGATTCCACTCGAGCTTCTAAAGATGCACGGGTATCCCAATTTTTAGCACTCTCTTAGTTCCTAATCCCATTTTCCAACGTGTCACATAAAGAGTTTAGCATTGAACCTCCTTATCATCCACTATCTGAATCATAAACTTAACTAAATAAATATGTACAAACAAAACATAAATAAATATAAATAAAAATAAATAAAAAATGGCTAAATTAACAAATAGCAAATTTCACTCTAGTTTTCAAACATTCCCTGGCAACGGCGCCAAAAACTTGATGTGTGCTATTTGTGTTAGCTACAATCTAAGGCAGTGTACCTATCGATGCAGTCTAGAACTAATGGCGAGTATTAAGGTCGTATTCCTCGGGAAAGTGAAAGCCCAGAGTTACTCCTTTGTTCTTTGTTATATTAACCTAAAATGAATGATGAATAATTTCTAAACTAACTAATAGCTACAAGCTAAGTTCTAAGGGAGATGCAGGAATAATTGAAAACTAAATTAACTAAGACAAGAAAGCAAACCCAAAGGGAACCTAAACTAGTTGGCAATCAAACAAAAGATAAAGGATCGGTGAGTCTAATTATGCTACCCGTGGATGAATTCTTAACCGAATTTGGTTTCTCTCTCGAGATAACCGAATTCCTAAACCTAATAACCTAAAGTTGGAATCTCTTCCTAACGATTGATTCTTAAATTAGCATTAAGCTTTAATCCGCCTCTATTAAGCTTTGTTAATTCTTAATTCGGCTAGTTAATTATCCTTATCTTTAAGCGATTATTAACCAGTTCTTGCTATTCAAAATTCCAATTGCCAAATGGACTTCTCAATCACACAAAGCAATCTAAACACACAATTCACAACGTCTCATGAATAATGCATTATCTTATTAATACTGAAAGCAAGAAGAATACAAAACTAACCCAAACAATCCAATAATATAATACTAAGCCAACATAGTAAAGAAATCCAATGAATTTAATCAATCTAGCTAATCATGTTCATTATCAAAATCCACAAGAATACAATTACAACAACGAGTAAAGGTAGAGAAAACCCGATTACACCCTTGGATGAGAGTAAACAGCCCTAATTCCTCTTGCTCGAATTGAATCGATTCTTGTTCCTCTTGCTCGATTTGAAAACCAATCAACGAACCTCACCCAATCTTCAATCTTTGAAAGGCATCCGATTAAAACCTTGATCCAAGTCTCCTTTTCTCTTGGTTACAGCTTAAAAAACCCTTAGAGAGAGAAATATTAAGGTTTGGGACGTTCTCCCTCGCTCTCCTCCTTTCTTTCCTCTCTTTGTTCTTTTAATTAATTCCCCATGTCGCTTGCCAATACGACCGTGTTCCTGGCCGTGTTGGGGACACGGTTTGGTGTTCCTGGCCGTGTTACTCTCTATGGCCGTGCTCCCTAAGAACTACTTTTTCTTTGATGTTTGATGCACCCAACACGGCCGTGTTGGTGCCCTTGTTAGGAACATGGCCAGTGTTGAAACCAACATGGCCATGTTCAGCTTCCTCATGCTCGTATTTAGCTTGTTTCGGTAGCTTCGGCATCCAGTTATGCTCCAATTCTTCCCTTTATCATCCTTTGACTTCTTTTGGACCTAGTGCACACAAACAGACGCATAGGGTGAGCGTTGGGACCAATTCACATCCAAATGTCCATAAAATCAATCTTAAAAACTCCATTTAGATGTGTGTATTTTATGCACATCATTATGCCAATCTCGTATTCAACCTATGTGATGATTCAATTGATAAGTCTAGGAACCAATTGCAAATTTTAGCCACTTCAAACGTGAGTTTTTAAACTAAAATTGAGCATCCATTGCACATTATGCTCATGACTTTTCTTGTTTGAGTGTGCATTGTACTTACTTTCGTTTCTAGAACTTGCTCTGTAATGCTTGTTGAGGTTACATGAATTTTTGAATACCATTAGATGATTTTGGCAACTTAGGATTTCACCACATCTGGCCAAAAGCCTACCCTTTGTTTCCATTAGTCAGCCAGTTTGAGCCTTAACCTTTTCTTCATGATTCACACCTAATCACTACACGTACACCATTCTATACATCTATCTTTCCTTTCACCTTGTATACTGAGTAATTATGTGTTATGCTTCTTCATTTATGGAATCATAGTGCCTAACGTTGTCTAAATTCACTTAGTCTTTTTAGTCATTCTTTGATGCTCCCTTCAATCCGATTTAGGTAACTATTCTTATTGTTTATGTCACTAATTATGCAACCCCTATATAAGCTGTTGTAATATATATACATAGTATATATCAAAAAAAGAAACAAAAGAAAAAAAATATTTTTGACTTACTTCTTAGCTCTTAGCTCTTCTGTCCTTTACTTCAAATAAGGCTTAGTGAGTATTTTTGTTGTTTTGTCACTCAGCTCCTGAAGCATTCATTTTAAATAAGTGCATGATTTTTCAGTATACTTTACACTTCTATCCAAATATTCTTACCTTTACCTCAGCCACATTTCAACCCTTGAAAAGACCCTTTGATTTTGGTATTCATTTATTCGTGGTAGCGAAGATGAGATTGATGAGCAAGCTTATAGTAAAGATGTTGGGTGCAGCTGCGTTGAGGGAATTTTCTTGTTTACCTTTAAACTGTGAGTGATTTGAGAGATTCCTGTGAGGCAATGGTTCTTAGTCTTTAATGCTGAATTGTTATATAAGTTGTGCTTCGAGATGGTATTATTATAGTTTTTCCTTAAAGGTGTATAACTTGTTAGTTACTTGAGTTTCATTCTTTATATGTTGAATAAGGCTGCGTTATGAACTTTGGCATGAATTTTGAGGGGTGACTGTTGCTTGTGCATGTATTGAGTTATTGATTGCTTGAGGACAAGCAAAAGCTTAAGTGTGGGGTGATTTGATATGCATCATTTTATACATATTTATATGCCCAATTGTTTACATTTTTATGTATAGTTATCTTATTTTATGCTAGAATCACCTGTGTTTTGGTTCCTTTCATGTTTCAGGTCATTATCGAGGGACATTATCAGTAATCGAGGGAAGTATGCGCAATTACGGACCAGAATCCATCAAGTTAAGCAAGGACTAGCATTGCAAGGTTGAGCACGCCTGGACTTCAGCCGTGCTGAACCCTCAAATAGTTGCCCTTCAAGAGTGCCATTTTGGCACAGTTTCCGAAGCCACCACGGCCTCCACCACGGACCGTGGTGGCTCAGCACCGGCTAGGGCACGGCCAGGAAGAAGTCGTGAGTTGCAGAATGCAGAGGTCCAACACGGCCTGGACTAGCACGGGCTTGACGGCAGTACTGAAAGATTTATATAGGCAAAAACGATTTGTTGAATTAGGGTTCGATTTTCTAACTTGATTTCACATATACAAGCTTAAGCCATCTTTTTCTAGACTTCAATACTCGACCTTAGAAGACCATTTCATCTATTGAGAGAAGGATTACGTTTGTTTTAACATCAAATTGAAGATCAAGAGGAGATTTTGGAGCATTCAAGAGGCAAATTAGGGTTTATCATTATGAATTGGGAATTTAGGGTTTTTCATCCAACTTGAAGAAGAAGGGTGTACATGCCTTCAATTCACTTTTCTGAATCTATTCTTTACTTTGTGTTGCTTATTAGTATGAGTAACTAAATTTGTCAAACCCATTGGGGTTCCTATGTTGTTGGATTGAATTTAATGCTTATGAGATTTTGATTATCAATGCTTGTCTCTTCTTGCTTTCATTATTAATGAGAAATCACTTTATTCATGAGACGTTGTGAGTTGTGGTATTTAGATTGCTTTGTGTAATTGAGAAATTCATTTAGTAATTGGAAATTTAAATAGCAAGAACTGGTTAATGATCACTTAGAGATAAGGGTAATTAACTAGTCGGATTAAGAATTAACAAAGCTTAATAGAGGCGGGTTAAAGCTTAATGCTAATCGAATAATCGATCGTTAGGAAGAGATTCCAACTTTAGGTTATTAGGTTTAGGAATTCGGTTATCTCGAGAGGGAGATCGAATTCAATTAAGAATTCATCCACGGGTAATTGCAATTGGTAATCAATGTAATCTCTATCTTCACTAAAATCCAACTAGCTTAGGTCCCTTAGGGTTTGCTTTTTCCTTTGATTATTTTCCTAAATCCTTTCAGATTATTTGACACTTAGTTAACCGTTTGTTCATATTTAATCATAGCATAATAACTTCATCGATTTTGTTAAGGTTAGATAACATAAGACATTGCAGTAGTTCTAGGGTCACCCTTTCCCAAGATTACGACCTTGATACTCATCATTTGTGCTAGTCTGTATCGATAGGTTCACTGCCTTAGATTTTAGCTACACAAGTAGCCTATCATCATGCTCCATCCAACTTGATAATTTGGGTTCATACAGTCTTTCTCTTATCATTTTCGATTTTTTCGACCTAAAGCCCATCATCATATAAGTCCATGGAAGTCTTTAGGTTCATCATCTGAAGCCTTTTGACCTGATATGCATTATTTTAAACATGTTTATATGCCCAATTACTTCCATTTTTGTGCATAGTAATCCTGTTTTATGCTAGAATCACCTATGTTTTGGTTCCTTTCATGTTTCACGTGATTATTGATGGACATTATTAGTAGTCGAGGGAAATACGTGCAAATACGGACCAAAATCCATTAAAATTGAGTAAGGGCTACCATTTCAAGGTTGAGCATGGCTTGGACTCTAGCCGTGCTGAACCATCAACATTTGACCCTCAAGAGTGTCATTTTGGCACAATTTCCGAGGCCACCACAGCCGCCTCCATCATGGCCAGGAAGAAGACCTAATTTATGGATCGGAGGTCCAAAGACGCTTGACTCTGGCCGCCGACCGTGACGGCTTGAAAACGATCGAGACAATTATATAGGCAAAATTGAATTATTTTGTGAGGGTTCAATTTTCTAATTTGATTTTTCACATACATGCACGAGCCACCCTTTTCCAAACTTTGATATTTGACTTTGGGAGACTATTTCGCTTATTGAAGGATGGATTAAATTGGTTTAAACATCACATTAGATCAAGAGTGGATTTGGAGGCATTCAAGAGGCAATTTAGGGTTCGTCATTCAGATTTGGGGATTTAAGGCTATTCATCTAACTTGAAGAAGAAAGGTGTACATGTTTTCAATTTGCTTTTCTGTGTCTGTTCCTTACTTTGTGTTACTTATTAGCATGAGTAGCTAGAATGATTGAACCCATTGGGGTTCCTATGTTGTTGGATTGCATTTAATGTTTCTGAGACTTTGATTATCAATGCTTGTTTTCTTCTTGCTTTCATTATTAATGAGAAATCACATTATTCATGAGACGTTGTGAGTTGTGGTGTTTAGATTGCTTTATATAATTGAGACGTTCATTTAGTAATTGGAAATTTGAATAGCAAGAACTGGTTAATGATCACTTAGAGATAAGGATAATTGACTAGCCAGATTAAGAATTAACAACTCTTAATAGTAGTGGATTTAATCTTAAGGCTAACCTAAAATAAATCGTTAGGAAGAGATTCCATCGTTTTAGGTTCTTAGGTTTAGGGATTCAGTGTTATCGAGAGAAAAATCAAATTCAATTTAGAATCCACTCACGGGTAATCACAATTGGTAATCAATATAATCTCTACCTTCACTAAAATCCAACTAGCTTAGGTCCCCTTGGGTTTGCTTTTTTCCTTTGATTGTCTCATGAAATCCTTTCAGACTGTTTGACATTTAAATAATCACTTAGCTTGCATCTAGTAATAGAATAGCAACTTCATCGATTTATTAAGGTTAGATAATAAAAAGAAGCTACAGTAGTTCTAGTTGGATACTCGCCATTAATGCTAGTCTGCATCGATAGGTTCACTGTCTTAGATTGTAGCTACATAAATAGCCTATCATGACCCGTCCAGGAAGAACATCTTAGACCACCAGACGAACTTGGTCCTTTTCAAAGGGCTTATTTTTTATCAACCCAGCCTTATTCCTCCACCTGGTCAAGAAATTAGAAAAGGACTTATTTGGCTTTTGCTTAGTAGACTCGAGGTCCGTAATAGATACTTCCAACTACGTATTATAGTCATATTGTTTAACAAATGAATTACACAAATTGCGTCGTTCAGCTTTGGCATATTTTTCCAAAGAGCAAGTCCTTCTAGTGACAATACAAACAGCTTGACAATTTGGGTCCTACTTAGTTGAGTAGTTCTCATTATAGTTACATACTACTTTAGATGAACCTTTGGATCACTAGTCATTGAACTTGTTCATCTCAGGAATCCTGAACTTATACATGCAACTTGTCTTCACCTGTCAGTACCAATTTCTCGAAATCATAGGTTGGGTCCAACCCTTTGATTTCCAACATACCTTGCATATTGTCATGCCTAGCACTAGGCCACTCACAGCTTCATTAGTGGCGAGGACAGTCTCCCTTTTTACTTGGTCTAATACAAACTCATTAAAATCCCATAGGTTCTAAGGCACTCTTTTCCTAGCAGGGACTTCAGCATTAGCATTGGCAGCAGCCGGTAGCAGTGACAATTTTGGTGGCAATTACAACTGGATCAACAACCACAAGAGCAACATCGGGGCTTGATTTGTAGCCATCCCAGCTAAAAGTTGTTGGAGCTCTTTCCAAATCACACCCCTCAGATCGTTAACGATAGTATTCTTGAGGATCTCAACATCCTGCTCGTTAGCTCTTTTGTTGGCCATTTGAGATGTAGCTTCAATCTCACTTGTGGAAGCTTGATGTCTTGACTTTTCAAGGAGTTCTAGCATGGTTCGAATCCTTAGTGAGATAGGTATTCTCTCCAGCCTTCCACTATCTTTCCTTTTCCAACCCAAAGGAGTGTTTATATGGCTAAAAAGTAAAGGGTTAGTGTGATGCATGTGATGCATGAGAAGCATGATGCATATGATATGCACAAAGACAAAGAGAAAGGATTAGCATACACAAAATCATTATACAAAGCATCCTTCCAACCTTATTCCTCCTGCAAACAGTTCATGGTGACTCTTTGTACCATAGGATTTCGGGTCTGGGCTTCCTACCAATAGGGTATATTAGGGCTGACGGGCATGCCATAATCTCTTAGAGCATATTTAAACAAACAAGGCAATGTTTCTCAATATAAGTATGAAGCCTGCATATTTTGGGCCTAGGGCCTAATTACACATGTACTTAGGCCAAGGCTTTTTAATATGTGGGCTAAAGCACTTATAAAGAGAAACATCTTAGATAGCAAGCAATAGGGTTCCTAGGGGAGATTGCTACTGCCATTACCGTGAGTTGAGTCTTGGGTAAGGATAAAAGGCTCCCATAAGTAAAAAATGTTCTTCCTTGGCTCGTCTCCCCACTCAAGGGTCCATGCGATGAAGGAAATTTACTCATTACTTATGAGTGATGGTTAGCTAGTGTTGCAATTTCAAGGTTCGAGTGGAACCAAAGAACCATTAACCGACTCTATCGAGGCTATAGGGACCTAAGTGCACAATTTGTGATAATAGTGTAATGATGCAAGAATCAATCGTTAAGTAATAAAATTAAAGGCAAACATTCAATGGAATCAGCTTCTCTTATCCCTAGCAAAGTCGCCCGTACAAGCAGCAGTTTCGGGCGTGCATCCAAGTGTCTTTAGCGACTACGGCACTGCAAGGCTTTTCGACCTAATAGGAAGAAGCTAACTAAACATAGAGACTAACGTGGAGATGGGAGTCGCCACCCGGGTAATTCTCTAGGACACTTTTTCTAATTGATTGGCATTTCTAGATTCCATAAGGAAGCTTTGCCACATCTAGAGGCGAATCCAAAAGCCAACTTCCTTATTTATGTATCTTTGTCTTTAATTTTATGGTTTAACAGGCTATTCATAATAAATGCAACAGTTATTTTTTATAGCCATCAAGTACTACAACATGTGAGGTCCGCCCACGTCTAACCCATTTTATTAAGCCCAACCTAGATTTAATTAAACTATTTTACTAATTAATTATTTATAAGGCTTTTCTTGGTCTAGCTCAATTACAAATTATACTTTGATTGCAGCCTTTAAGCTTAGATTGACTACTTTTTATGCAAAGGCTCAATTATGTGATCTTAAATCTAATATGAACCAATTAATTAATTAAAGCATGGTAAAGCCCACAAGGTCTATATCGATTTTAGATTTAGCTCAATTACCATATGATTAACCTAATGGACTATAATTTTCATATTATGGTCGAATTTTAACCTAAATTCTATATGTCCGATTTTAATTGAGCAACCATAGAGCAGATATTTGGCATCATAACAAAAATAAAGTGCAGAAAATTAAATCCAACTATTATAACCCTCTTACAACTAAAAAAATGAAAGAAAAACACATAAATACTAAGTACAGTACATAAAATCACTGAAAATACATCGAAGCTCAAAAATCATGTCAAAATTGTACATAGTCGATCGGCTCTGGGGGCTTTAGATGGTTGCCTGTGGTTTTCCTCAGTTTTTCACGCCCATAAACTGATTTTTACATGCAGAGAGGATAAAAGAACGATTAAATTATGTAAAATGCAATAAGAAATATAAAAAGACATAAAACTTAACAAAGAAAACCTTATATATATATATATATATAAACCCTAGAAATCAAACTTAATAGTAACAAATATGGTATTTTAAGGCAGACTCCAATTTCAATCATAAAAACCCTGGAAATCTAATTCAAACAACATAAGTTAATTATATCTCCCTAATCATTAAATTAATCGGATTCAAAACCCTAATAAAATCATAATATCATATTCAAAATCTTACATGTTCATATTATCATATTCAAAATCTAATAAAATCCACAATATATTAAATAGAAAGAAATTATAATATAATCATGTGAAACTTGTTTATTCATTTAAAAAATAGACCTAATCATGTTTCTAGATTCATAAATAAACATAAGAAAAACCAGTAGCGAAAAAGATGTTGATGATGTGGATGTAGGGAAATCATCAGGTTGTCACAGTAGGTTCATGTTCTGCAAGTCTCACGAGATGAGGAAGCAGTTGAATCGAAGATTGGCTGAGAATTCAGTTCTGCTTGAGATCTATAAAAAAATTTTATCATTCTAAATGAGTTTCCTAATTTAGGGTTCTTTCTTAGTAACTTGCCAAAAACTAACTCTCTGTGTATAACTAATAAACATCGATCAATTTTAGAGTATAACTTAAAGAGTGCAACATACAGAATGTTACTAACCCTAAGCCTAGGGTGTCATGTTCTATTTATAGTCGTAGGGATAGGAAACCCTAGAGAAATAGATAATCATTCAATTATTTGAAAATAAAAGCTATCAATTATCCTTCCCATTTATTAGAATAATATCCAATAAAATAAAATTAAATCTTTTATATTCAAATACTTAATATTTAAAAACTCAGTAATTATCATTAATAATTTCTAGAAACTTATTTTTAATATTTTTGGGTATTTAAATGTCAAAAATATGCGTAAAACGGTGTCGAATTACGAAAAGTAGACACTCCGCACTCTGTAGAGCCGATTCTGTTATCTAAGCTGATTGGCTCTCTGCAAAGCCGATTTAGTTGTATGCAGAGCCTATTGGTGCTAAGGGCTGAAATGTTTAGGAAATTGTAGTAATTTGGTCTCTAATCTTGCTGAAACGAGCGTTTTACCCTTCAAAGTTAATTTCTTCTGACAATTAAATCCAAATAGATTCTAGAAAAGTAATTTTAATTTAATTATTCTTAATCCTAACTTAGATTCGCCCGTCCTCAGTCTTCTAAAACTCGAGAAAGGCACTAACTTTCATCATAGGATTTTCTATAATTTTCTCGATATCTAAATCTGAAAAATAGATGCTGACAGTCCCTATCACAGCATAATCCCATAAGGGCAGTGTAGTCCAGAGGGGTCACAATCATCTCCCTAAAGTGCGGCTAGAAGGTATGCATCGTGTTTGACCACCTCTCTATCAAGGAACACGAGCTCTAACCCTTGACAATCACTCGTCCTACTATGTACGTGGGCAAGACAAGTTACCCACCAGGTCATCACAGGCAGTGAATGGCTGTAAGACAAGCACACTAAGGTAAGTCTCTTTTGTTTTCTTATTCATTTCATTTATTTTGTCCTATATATCTCTAATATTTAAGTTGTTCTATTTGTTTGAGGTTCTATAAGCATCATACAATTTAATGTTGTTCATCTATTTTTTCTAGCATGCAAAATAAATAAACACAAAAATAATAATAAATATATAATAAAATCAAAATAATAATTAACAATAAAAAGAAATATCAGAGTCACCAATCTCGGGATGCTGCCGGAACGATTAGTGGGTGGCTGGTTGTGTGAGAAGGAATGTATCGTACTCTTTCCCGACCACCATAGAGTGGTCCAAACAATCAATATTAATCAGCCGGCTAAGAAGCCGGACCAAGACTCTAGGAACACGTGCCCTTTAATCAACCATCTAATAGTGCAAAGGTATAAAATTTTGACAGAGTTCCAAAATGCTCAGTCTCAAACGCCTACTAGGTGTTTTCTCTAACTCAAAGATCACTCAATTTACTACAAATAAAAAAAATAAGGCAAGTGATGTCATCTGGCATACTTGGCCTTTTTATAGACTGAGATTCGATATAAGCCCACGCAGGCTTAAGCTTAGCCAATATGGCCTTAGCTTAGTCCACATGGGGTAAGCCCGAATTGAACCAAAATAGAGCTCTTTTGAATCCAAAACACAAAGAATTAAGGCAAATTCGCCCCTTATACTTCAAATTTATAGATAATTCAATCCCAATGCATAAAGATTTATTGTTCCCACTAACCCAAACCTTAGACATAATTTCTTTATAGGTAATTGCTTTGTTCAAATTCACAAAGCTCATTTTGCAAAACAAAGGGGCAAAATTGCCGCGCTACAAACAAAATCAATACACAAAAGGTAAGAACTTAAACAACAGCAAGATGGTGTCTCCCGTAGTAAGTGCAGACAATGAGGTGGTGTCTCTTGTTCTACCTGGTAACTCAAGCAAATAGCAAGGTGGTGTCTTCTCTACAAGGGCTTATTTATCAACACAGTGAAATGGTGCGTCCTGCCTCAATCAAAGTAGTGAGATGGTGTCTCCTACAGTTTTTTAATAAAATCGACTAGATGGTGTCTTCCATAATCTGAGCAAATAGCATATGGTCCCTCCTATCATGGGGGCAAGATGGTGTGTTCCATAATCTGAGCAAATAGCAAGATGGTCCCTCCTATCATGGGGGCAAGATGGTGTCTTCCCTATGAGGCTTATTTAACCGCAATGATGTGGTGTGTCCTTGATGGGCTCTTTATGCAACCTACACCTAAGGCAGTGACCCTACCGATGCAGCCTAGCACTAGTGAGTATCAAGGTCGTATCCTTGGAGATCGGGTGAACCTAGAGTTACTACTGTTGCTATGTTATCTAGTCTAAAATAAGGTGTGGAAGTTCTAACGTACCAGCTAATGATTATGAGTGCAAATAAGTAAATAAAGAACAACGGACAATCAAAAGACAATTACAAAGAGAGAAACAAACCCAAAAGGGAGCCTAAGTGATGGAATTCTAAAGATGGATTTTATGGATTGCCGATCTTGCTTACCCGTGCCTAAATCCTGAATTGAATCCCGGTTCCTCTCTCGAGCTTACCGGATTCCTAAACCTGCACTAACCTAATGGAATCTCTTCCTATCGGATTACTACAGATTAGCATTAAGTATGATTTAAAACTATTAAGAGTTATTAGTTCTTAATCCGGCGAGTAAATCAACCTTATCTCTAAGTTTAACTACCAGTTCTTACTATTCAATGTCCAGTTGTAACAAGCATTTCTCAATGTCAAGAAACAACCTAATAAACAATTAATCCAACGTCTCAAATTAACTTAATCAAATTTTTATTACTGAATAGCAAGAAAATTGCAAGAATGACAATTATAAAAACTAACAATTAAGCATAATCCATCAACAGAGGTGAACCCTAATGGATTCAAAAGATCTAGCTACTCATGTTCATGGTTAAAGCAATTAGGGAACAAAATAAGGAAAAACAAATTAAAGGCATGTACACCCTTCTCTTTCAAGCTGAATGAGAAACCCTAAAATTGCAAAATTCGAAATCTCAAACCCTAGTTGCCTCTTGAATGCTCCCAAAGTTTGTCTTGATCTTCAATTCGATGTTGGAACAAGTGAAATCCCCCCTTCAATTGATGAATTTTTTATTTCTTAAGGTCTACAATTGAGGTATAGGAAATAATTGATTAAGTGTGTGTCTTGGAATTGAGTCCAAAAATCGTCCCCCTTCAAAAAGAATTCAAAATCGCCTATATAGTTGATTCAAGCATGGCCGAGTCCAGTGTGATGATCAAAGACGGCCGAGTCCAGTCGTCTTGAATCTGTGAATCTGTTGTCTTGACTCCTTCCGGTGCCGTGCCCAAGCTCAGGCTGATCCACCACAGTCGTACGGAGGCCGTGGTGGCTACCAAGTCGTACGAAATGGCACAATTGGGGATAGCCTCTTGGTAATTCAGCACGGCCGGAGTCCAGGCCGTGCTCAACCCTCTAGGTGCTACTCCTCGCCCAATCTGATGGATTTTGGTCCGTAATCACACGTATGTCCCTCGATTACTGATGATGTCCTTTGAAAATGACCTGAAATGAGAAAGGAAACAAAAGACAGGTGATTCTAGCATAAAACGGGATAATCATAAATAAAAAATGTAAACAATCGTGCATGAAAACATGTGTATTATGATGCTTATCAAATTACCCCATACTTAAACTTTTGCTTGTCCTCAAGCAATTTACAACTCACTCCTCAAACAGATACCAAATAACTCAATCAAATGCATTGCAGGAGGTTAGCTCAAAACAAATTTCAAAACTCCGTAATGATTTTTCCCAAAATCCCCAAATCACTAAATCCTTAAGAGAGAGAACAAACTTAATAAAGTTGTTAAAGTTAAAATGATAAACCATCTAAATTGAGAAATTGAGAACCATGCCTCACAAGATGTCACTCAAAACACACAAGTGTATATAGGTGAAAGAAGATCGCCAAGCTCTCAATGCAAAAATACAGAAAAAGTGCTTACCATAGGCTTGCTTATGGATTCAATCTCCACTACTACGAAATAATCAATAATCATGATCAATGGGTCTTGAGCCAGGTTGTAATGGGGTTAAGGTAAGGTACGTATAAATATGGAAAGTAGGCTACAAGTTGCTGGAAGTTAAGCAAGTAATGTAAGAAAGTAACGAAGGATCAAGTGCTGTACCAAAATGAACACTAAGTTGCTCTAAAAATAAGATGATGCTCAAAATGAACTAAATTAATACTTTCTTCTTCTTTTTTTATATAATTATATATATACTATGTATATATATTACAACAGCTTATATAGGAGTTGTTGGTTATTGACACATACAATAATTGAAGGGAGCATCTATGAAAAATCTAGCAACTTAGTGAAATATATGAATGCAGATTGATCCAAAGTAAAATGCAGCATAACTTATATAATTTCCAGCAACAATGGTAGAAAGAATGGTCAAATGAATAGAAGTGATACAATGAGTGTCACTGTTATTATTGTCATGAAAGGAATGGCTAAGGCTCAAAATTGGTTCACTAAGGGAAAAACAGGGTTAGGCTTTTTGGCCAAATTGTGTAAATCCTAAGTGCCCAAATCATCTCACGATTATTGACAATTCATGTAATCTCAACAGATATCGTAAAGCAAGTTCTAGAAACAGAGATTCTGTAAAATGCTCACTAATGAAAGAAAAGGGAGCATAATAGTGATGCACCAATTGGCTCAAAATCTCACCATTTGAGTGGGTTAAAATTGCATGAATTCTCAACCCAAAGTTTAAACAGTCAATCACAATAATAAGCAGCAATATTAACAGTGTCCTATATCTAAGATAAAGTAATATGGAAGAATTAAGGAAAAATACCAGTTTTACCTGGCTGGATTGTAGTTAAGAGATTTATTCATTGCCTTCTTCCCAACAAGGTTCGATAAAAGCTATAAGGGAATCCATTCAAAGGAGAAAAAGTCATCAACTACTTAATTAAAACAAAACTCAAGATAGGCACAACATCGGTAGGTACCTACCCCACATTTTAGTATAACACTGTCCACAGTGTTAGAGAGATGAAGACTGAGGAAGCATATGATTCACACATTATGGTTATGGAAGATCATGCTGATTTTTTTTTTAATTAAAAAGGCATAGTGTTCTACTTAACATAAACAGACAAGTGCAAGGAAATAACATAAAATTAAGCAAGCTACAAGCAAGAAAGTAAAAGGAGATAATAAATTGAAAGAAAATAAATAAAAATAAAAAAAATAAAGAAAAAGGAAAGAGGAAAATATCACAAATTTTTGTTTTCGCTAGGAGTCTGCTGATGTTGTATCCTCACTGGTTGGATCTGCTGGAAGTTGGGGGCCAGGGAAATTTGCTGAGGAAGGTGGCGGTGGTGGATCAGGGTCCGTGAAGCATGTTGCCAAATCGAACTCCATATCATTAATGAGCTCGATTTTGTGCTCCGAGCCTCGCCATCTTTTGAATCCGCACTACTATGAAGTCCGGGTGGCCTGTCTTTCTAAACCACTCAGAACTGTTGAAGTATACTCAAACTTGTTGTGCCTTCGTTTCTTCTTGAAACCGCACAAACTCAGTATACTGCTGCTGTTGTAGATCGCAGACTCGATCTAGACGGTCGGCCATAGCACTGATCTGAATGCTCGATGGCCCTACCGAATGAGAGGATGAGGCTCCAGATGAGGGCATAAACACTCTAGCTGGGTTAGGAATCCTAACATCCGGGATCCCGGCCGACGGATGTTGGGCTCCTCTAGCCGCTGCCTCTCTAGCTTCCCTGACTATTGTGCTCACGAGCCTATATTCAATACCATGTGGATGTCTAGTGGCCGTGATCATCTGCATGTTGATCATCTGTCTGATCCCTAGTGGTGTCATGTCACCAATATTTGAAAGTTCCGAGAGACAGTCGTCCAATACATCCAGTCTCTTAGCTAACCTAGTCACATACGGACCGAAACAACAATGCATCTTCTTCTGGGCGTCTACTATAAATGAACGGACTTGGCGAGCCAATAAATATCCCAAGTCTAGCTCCTTCTGATGTTGCATAGCCCAGAGAATAAAGATATCAGTCTGTGTGACTGCCCCAAAACTGTCCCCTCGGCTTGTAATGGTGTAAGCTAGTAGGGTATGAATGTAGCGGAGATGGTCCGGTAGGCTAGAGGCCTTAGACCTGCTTGGGTAGTATGTTTCCGGCCTCATTACCAATGAGTCCCACATGGCGTCATATGAAATTGGGTGGATGTAGAGACATCCCTGATACTCTTCCCCCGAGATTTCTTGTTCAGTCCATAATCCCAAATGCATGCCAAATTGTGGAACCGACATCGAGAACTCCCTTCCCCCAAGCCTGAAATAAATTGCATCAGGCTTATGCCAGTTTGTGATCTATTGCTGCAGGAAGAAGGTGCTGAGGAACTCGATCGTAAGCTCACGGTAGGTTGGCTCAATGATGTCAAAGAATCTCGCATACGGCAGAGTCTCGAACAGTGTGTGCATATCTTGAGCCAATCCCACTCTCTCTAGGGATGTGAAGTCTATGCAACGGCCCGCCATCACTTGCTTCCATCTTATGACTTGGAATCTACTTTCATTGTCTGCATTAGGGAATGTCCATAATGGATGATGGCCAGGTGTCGATGGATTCACAGCAGGTGCTGGTTCTGGCGCTGTGGAGGAAGACGTTCCTTCACCACGTGATCGCTTGCTGGTAGCGACGCGTTTCAGTTGCTTTCTACGAGATTTATCGCGGTCCTTCATATCACCTAATGCAACGAATTATTAGTTTTTTTTAAGAATTCAAGTTAATGAAAGAAATAATCTACCGAATCAACAGCATAATGATAATACTTCGACTAACCAAAAACTTGTATAAACTAATAAACCGATACATACCAATCTAATTTATCATGAACCAGCAATTGCAATTTAAGTCTAAACATTATTCATGCTTTGCATGCTGTAGGCACATTTTATTTCCACCAAAACCCCACACTTATCATTTTCATAACCGACTACACCACAAACACAACAACTAATGTAAATTAACCTAACCAAGGTCATATGGTTACAATATAAAGCCACCAAGATATCCTAGCATGTCCTAACAAGAGTATATGTATAAAATAGAAGTCAAATCATAATAAAAAAAATATAAGGCAACAAATGAAGGGACTTACCTGAGTTCACTGAGGAAAGTGAGAAGGGTGAGATAAGGGTATAAGAACAACACCTTTGAGCTAAGAAAAACAAAAGGGAAGCAAAATTTTCGGAGGCCTCCCCTTCTTATAGGCACGTGTTCAACACGGGTGAGGGTAAGGCCGTGCTGACCAGCACGGCTAGGACTCAGCCCGTGCTGAGCCTTTAGCCTTCTTGTGATGCACCTTGGCACGGGCAATGGCACGGCCGTGCTAATGAGCACGGCATGGGGTTTTATCCCGTGATGCCTTCGGAAGTCGTGACAAATTATTCTTTATCCTTCAACACGGGCTTGACTCTGGCCGTGCTCCTCAGCACGGCCTAGTGTTCTAGCCCGTGATGGCCACGGAAACCGTGGTGAAACGGAGTGTTTCTGGGCTTTCCTTTACCATCTCGAGTCGCCTTGCCCCCTACCTATAATTAACACATATATGCATGTAATTAGATCATAAAACAAGTAGATATGGTCAAACGGAAGAGTCCGTCCTCTCCGATTATATAAGTCCGAAAAATTAAAAACCCTAATTACTGTTAAGCAACTATAATAAAGTCAAATGAAAATGATGAAACAATCACAACTAATTAAAAAAATAAAAGTATAATCCAAGTCGAATGTACAGAAGTGCTTATTTGCAGAGTCTTAAGCTTGACTCATTCGGATCACCCTTCCTATGCATACAAAGCCAGGTCAACTCGTTGCTCACTATCCAACGAGTTACAATGTATCGCTTTAGCCGATGGCCGTTCACTTTGAAGTTTCCCTTCTCTGGATGATGCAACTCTACCACTCCATATGGCAAGACTTGTCCGATCTGAAATGGTCCAGACCAACGACTCTGTAGCTTTCCGGGAAATAGACGAAGGCGAGAGTTGTAAAGCAACACTCGATCCCCAACCTGAAACTCCTTAGGCTCACGAATCCTTTGATCATGCCATTTCTTAGTCCTTGCTTTGTAAGTTGAGGAGTTTTAAATACGCTTCTGGCGCCACTCATCTAGCTCACTCAGCTGCCATTGTCGCTCCTTACCTGCATAATCAATATCAAAGTTACAAGTTCTAAGGGCCCAAAGTGCCCTATGCTCTAACTCAACAGGCAAATAACATGACTTTCCATAAACAAGGCGATAGGGCGTTAAACCTATAGATGTCCTAAAAGCAGTCCTAAACGCCCATAATGCATCATCTAACTTAAGAGTCCAGTCCTTCCTACTGGTACTAATGGTTCTCTCTAAAATACGTTTAATACCCCTATTAGTTACCTCAACCTGCCCACTAGTCTGGGGGTGATAGGGAGTAGAGAATCGATGAGTAACTCCGTACCGCTTAAGTACTTTCTCTAATTGGGCGTTGCAGAAATGTGTTCCTCTATCACTAATAAGCGCCCTAGGTATGCCAAACCTAGCAAACAATCGCTTAAGGAACCTGCAGACAACCCTAGCATCGTCAGTGGCTACAGCCTGAGCTTCAGGCCACTTAGAGAAATATTCAACAGTAACCAGAATGTACTTATTACCATACGAAGAGGGAAAGGGTCCCATGAAGTCGATGCCCCAAACATCAAAAATCTCAATGACTTGCACACCAGTTTGGGGCATCTCATCACGAGAAGAGATATTACCTGCGCGCTGGCAAGGGTCACAAACCCGAACAAATTTTCGTGCATCTTGGAAGAGCGTAGGCCAATAGAATCTTGCCTCTAGCACCTTCCTCGCTGTATGGTTTGCTGCTTGATGACCTCCAATGGGTCCCTCATGGCAGTGCTTCAATATTTGGAGAGTCTCCTCACCATATACACAACGGCGAATCACCTGATCTGCATATACTTTAAACAAAAAGGGATCTTCTCAAATATAGTATTTCAAATCAGCGAAGAATTTCTTCTTTTGCTGATAAGTCATACCCTTTGGTAGAACCCTAGCAACCAAATAGTTAGCGTAATCTGAAAACCAGGGAGTATCAGTGTATACCTGAGTGACATATAAATGTTCTTCTAGAAATCGATCGTCTATGGCCATCTCATCAAGTGCGTCCAAGTGAGGATTTTCCAATCTCGATAAATGGTCCGCTACCAAATTCTCCGCGCCCTTCTTATCCTTGATCTCGACATCAAATTCCTGTAACAAAAGAATCCACCGAATCAATCTCGGTTTCGCATTATTTTTCAGGAATAAGTACCTCAACGCCGAGTGGTCCGTGAAGACAATGGTTTTGGAGAAAACGAGGTATGATCTAAACTTGTCGAAGGCGTAAACAACAGCCAATAACTCCTTCTCTGTGGTGGTGTAGTGTTCCTAGGCTCCCGTCAAAGTCTTGCTAGCGTAGTAAATGGGTTGGAACTTCTTTTCAATCCTCTGTCCAAGCATACCCAATCGCATAATCACTAGCATCGCACATCAGTTCAAAAGGCATTCTGATAAGGAGAAACCATGATTGGGGCTGTAGTTAGAAGTTTCTTAAGTAACTCAAAAGCTGCCAAGCATGCATCATCAAAAATAAAAGGTACATCTTTAACTAACAATTGAGTGAGAGGCCTAGCAATCTTAGAGAAATCTCTAATAAATCTCCTATAAACCCTGCATGGCCTAGAAAACTCCTATGACCTTAACGAACTAGGAGGAGGTAGCTTAGATATTACTTCTACCTTAGCTCTATCCACATCCATCCCGACTGAGAGATCTTATGCCCCAAAACAATCCCCTCTCACCATGAAATGGCATTTTTCCCAGTTTAGTACCAAGTTAGCCTCAATACACCTAGCTAACATGCGCTCAAGGTTTGCCAAACAAAGAGAGAAAGAATTACCAAAAACAGAGAAGTCATCCATAAATACCTCCATAGACTCCTCAATCATGTCCTCAAAATAGCCATCATACCGAAATGTAGCCGGTGCATTGCAAAGTTCGAATGGCATCCGTCTATAAGCAAACGTCCCATAAGGGCGGTGAAGGTAGTCTTCTCTTGGTCCTCGGTGCAATAGGAATCTGAAAGTAACTTTGAAAAGCCATCAAGAAAACAATAAAACATGTGACTGCTAAAGCGTTCAATCATCCGATCAATAAAAGGAAGAGGGAAATGGTCCTTCCGAGTTGCATCATTAAGCCTACGGTAATCAATGCAAACTCGGGCTTTACCGCTCGAGTCGGGATCAGCTCATCCTTCTCATTCCTTACCACTGTGATGCCTCCCTTCTTGGGTACAACTGCAGGACTAACCCACGGCCGGAATGGGATATATTAAACTGCATCAAGAAGTTTAATTACCTCCTTCTTTACCACTTCTTTCATGTTCGGATTGAGTCGTCTTTGAGGTTTGAACAACCGCCCAAACTGGCCCTCCAATGAAATCTTATGAGAGCGAAACTTGGATTTATGCCCGGGATATCTCGCTATATTGAAAGCAAAGGCCTTCTTGTACTTCCTTAGAACTTCCAACAAGCATGGCTTTTTCTTCGGAGTTAGATCGGTACCGTTATGATTACCGGTAAGCGCTTCTCTTCATCCAGGAAGGCATAAACCAAGTGGCTCGGTAACTCCTTCAGTTGTAAGACTGGTGGGTCCTCGAATGAAGTCTTTACTTCGCACCCCGCACTGTCAAGAAAAGATAGGGATCGGTTGACAAGCTCGGCTCGGAAGCCAATAAAACAATGAGTTGCTCCAACACTTGCTCGTTGGACAACTCCTCCTCATCCCTCGTACTATTGCTACTTGCAAAGGGTCAGAACATAAAATTTCTTGCAAATGGGACTCAACCACATCATCAATCACATCAATAGAATATACAGTATTATCATAGTCCAATGACTGTCTCATGGAAGTGGCTAGGTCAAAGGTAATGGTCGCATCATCAACTCTAAGCTTAAGCTTTCCATCGCTTACATCGATAACAGCCCTCGATGTAGCTAGGAAAGGCCTACCCAGGATAAGAGGCACAGTGCTCTCACCCTCCATATCCATTACCACAAAATCCAAAGGAAAGATAAATTTATCTACCTTTACAAGTACATCTTCAACAATACCTCTAGGAATTTTAACAGTTCTATCTGCTAACTGAACACTCATCCTAGTAGGCTTAGGTTCATGCAACCCTAATTTGGCAAATAAACTAGTGGGCATTAAGTTAATGCTAGCTCCTAAATCAGCCAATGCACCACTAATTGATAAATCACCAATCATACAAGGGATAGTAAAACTCCCTGGATCTCGTCGCTTGAGTGGCAGTTTGTTCTGGAGAATAGCTGAACACTCCTCATTAAGCACCACCTGACCAAGATCCTCCAACTTCCTCTTGCTGCTCAAAATCTCCTTTAAAAACTTGGCGTACTTCGGCATCTATGAAATTGCCTCAACAAAAGGTAAGTTAATTTTCAGCTGCTTAAATAAGTCAAGAAACTTACTGTATTGCTTGTCCACCTTATCCTGCCTCAACCTTGCAGGATATGGAACCGGGGGCTGATGCTCCCGCACAGGGCTCTTTTGCCTGTATTCTTTCATTCTCTCATTCTCTACCACCTCAAGGTCTGGTCCTTCCTTAGCTGGCTTAACCTGCATGATTGTATTATCCTTATCAGCTAAAGGCGAAGAACCAGTCAATTTCTTACCTGAACGCAAGGTGATAGCCTTGCAATGCTCCCTCGGGTTTGACTCTATAGTGCTAGGGAGCGATCCTGGAGGTCTCTCTGAAAGCATCTTAGAAATTTGGCCAATTTGAGTCTCCAAGTTCTAAATCGAGGCCTGCTGATTTCTAAGTGCACTATCAGTTTGCTGGAATCTCGTTTCCGTAGACGTCACAAACTTCATCATAAGCTCCTCTAAATTTGACTTCTTTTCTTGTGGAGGAGGAGCTTGTGCGAGCCCGGTGGTTGTTACTTTGTGGGCTGTTGATGAAGTCTTTGAAAACCTAGCGGACCCTGGGCATTATTGTTCCTCCAACCGAAATTGGGATGATTGCGCCATCCAGGGTTGTATGTATTGTTGTAAGGGTTATTCACGCCTTGAGGCATTCCCATATAATCAACTGTTCAACATCATAAGACATAGCGAATTAGATGGAAAACTAGTAGAAGATGAAGCAAACATACCTCCATGATGCAGTTTGCACCGTAATGCGGCCACCACAAACTTCGCGACCAACGTTCACGTGCATGAACCAGATCTGAGTTGGTCGATCTTCTTGGCTAGAAGCTCCACTTGAGCTGCCAAGGCTGCTGTAGAGTCCACTTGGTTGACCACTCCCTGTCTTCTTGGTCGGCTCCTAGAGGATTGCCACTGATAGTTGTTCATGGCCATTTCCTCTATCAATTTCTGAGCCTGCTCGGGCGTCTTACTGTTTAGCGCCCCACCTGCTGCAGCATCCACCATCTGCCTCGTTGCAAGGTTCAACCCGCTGTAGAAGGTCTGAACCTGCATCCACACTGGCAATCCGTGATGTGGGCAGCATCTCAAAAGATCCTTAAACCTCTCCCATGCATCGTACATGCTTTCATCATCAAACTGCACAAAAGAAGATATGTCATTTCTAAGTTTAGCAGTTTTAGCGGGAGGAAAATACTTATATAAAAAATTTTCAGCCAACGCCTTCCAAGTAGTGATCGTCTGTTGTGGAAGGGATTGCAGCCATCTCTTTGCTCTGTCCCTCAAGGAAAATGGAAACAATCTCAGCCTAATGGCATCATCGGTTGTTCCATTTATCTTGAATGTGTCACAAATCTCTAAAAAGTTGGAGATATGTGCATTGGGATCCTCGCTGGGCAATCCTCCAAATTGCACGCTTTGCTGGTTCATCTGGATAACATTGGCCTTTATCTCAAAATTATTGGCCGCTATAGCAGGTCTGACTATACTCGTTTTCGTCCCATCTAAAGAGGGTCGAGCAAAATCGTACATAGTCCTTTGATCATCATCGGCCTGGGGGTTGAGGTTCTCCATCGCGTCAGTTCCTTGAACCTGAACCGTAACTCTGTCCTCCTCCTCAACTGCCTGCAAACGTCGTCTCAATAATCTGAGAGAGCGCTCCGGGTCAGATAAGGGTGCTATTAGATCAGGGTTAGAGCTCCTGGTCATATACTACCTGAAACCGACAACAAAACAACCACCAATCAATCAAAAAAAATATAACAATAAATGATAATAAAAATAAAGAATAAATGAATAAACAAATAATAACTAAATTAACACAAAAACAATTCACTCTAGTTCACCGTTACTGTTCCCCGGCAACGGCACCAAAAACATGATGGGCTCTTTATGCAACCTACACTTAAGGCAGTGAACCTACCGATGCAGCCTAGCACTAGTGAGTATCAAGGTCGTATCCTTGGAGATCGGGTGAACCTAGAGTTACTACTGTTGCTATGTTATCTAGTCTGAAATAAGGTGTGGAAGTTCTAACGTACCAGCTAATGATTATGAGTGTAAATAAGTAAATAAAGAACAACGGACAATCAAAAGACAATTACAAAGAGAGAAACAAACCCAAAAGGGAGCCTAAGTGATGGAATTCTAAAGATGGATTTTATGGATTGCCGATCTTGCATACCCGTGCCTAAATCCTGAATTGAATCCCGGTTCCTCTCTCGAGCTTACCGAATTCCTAAACCTGCACTAACCTAATGGAATCTCTTCCTATTGAATTACTACAGATTAGCATTAAATATGATTTAAAACTATTAAGAGTTATTAGTTCTTAATCCGGTGAGTAAATCAACCTTATCTCTAAGTGTTAACTACCAGTTCTTACTATTCAATGTCCAGTTGTAACAAGCATTTCTCAATGTCAAGAAACAACCTAATAAATAATTAATCTAACGTCTCAAATTAACTGAATCAAACTTTTATTACTGAATAGCAAGAAGATTGCAAGAATGACAATTATAAAAACTAACAATTAAGCATAATCCATCAACAAAGGTGAACCCTAATGGATTCAAAAGATCTAGCTACTCATGTTCATGGTTAAAGCAATTAGGGAACAAAATAAGGAAAAACAAATTAAAGGCATGTACACCCTTCTCTTTCAAGCTGAATGAGAAACCCTAAAATTGCAAAATTCGAAATCTCAAACCCTAGTTGCCTCTTGAATGCTCCCAAAGTTTGTCTTGATCTTCAATTCGATGTTGGAACAAGTGAAATTCCCTCTTCAATTGATGAATTTTTGTTTTCTCAAGGTCTACAATTGAGGTATAAGAAATAATTGATTAAGTGTGTGTCTTGGAATTGAGTCCAAAAATCGTCCCCCTTCAAAAAGAATTCAAAATCGCCTATATAGTTGATTCAAGATGGCCGAGTCCGCTGATGATTCAAGACGCCGAGTCCAGTCAGCTTGAATCTGTGGAGTCTGTTGTGCTGACTCCTTCCAGGCCATGCCCAAGCCTGTGCTGATCCACCACAGGCCGTGCTGGAGGCCGTGGTGGCTACGGAAGTCGTGCTAAAATGGCACAATTGGGGATAGCCTCTTGATAATTCAGCACGGCCGGAGTCAAGGCCGTGCTCAACCCTCTGGGTGCTACTCCTCGCCCAATCTGATGGATTTGGGTCCGTAATCACACGTATGTCCCTCGATTATTGATGATGTCCTTCAAAAATGACCTGAAATGAGAAAGGAAACAAAAGACAGGTGATTCTAGTATAAAACGGGATAATCATGCATAAAAAATATAAACAATCGGGCATGAAAACATGTGTATTATGATGCTTATCAGTCCTGCCTCAACAAGAGTAGTGCGATGATGTCTCCTACGATTTTAACAAAACCAGCAAGATGGTGTCTCCCGAAGAATATTTAAGCAGCAAGGTGGTGCCTTCTGCTTTATAAATCTAGTAAAAATGGCGAGATAGTGTCTCCTATAATAAAGATGAATTCATCAAAAGTATATATAGAGGCAAGATGGTGTCTTCCTCGAACAAACAGAACTCTATAATAGAAAATCAAGCCATTCATGTGATATTTAATTATGTTTGGTTTGATTCAACCTTATTCTTTCAAGTTGAATTAGTATGCAAAACCAATTTTTAGAAAAGCTCATATTCCAAACTAAGGGGCAAACTGTTATTACTTAACTTTTGCTCATCCGTTGCACAAGCTCGATGACGAGACTAAAATAAGTCTGATAGAGTAAACTTTAACGTAAGAAGGAAAAGGCTCTGAATGACACCAAAGGACGCTCGGAAGATCTAGAATGGATTGATGAAACCCTAAAACCAAGACCGTAAAACCTTGAAAACCCTAACTGAAGCCTTAAACCCTAATCGAGATTGTAAAACTCTAGAAACCCTAATTGAAGCCTTAAACCCTAACCAAGGCCTTAAAGACATAAAAAAACCCTAACTGAAGCCTTAAACCCTAATCGAGATCGAAACCTTGACTGAAGCCTTAAACCCTAACCGAGGCCTTAAAGACCCAAAGAACCCTAAACCGAAATAGATGACATCCTTAAACCATCGAAAGGCAACATCACGCCATGTAGGCTACATCCTAGACCATGTGGACTAAGCCAAGTTCACATGGGCTTAGTAGGGTCCACGTGCGCTAAGCCTTAAGCTAAGCCTGTGTGGGGTAAGGCTAAGCCTATGTTGGCTAGGCGATTACCCCACGTGGGCTAAAGGCTCATAATGCAACATCATGGGAATGCGAACCTATGAGGCATATTCCTTTTCCTAGGGATGCGTGCCACCGTCTCCTCCTTTTTAGAAAATGTAAATATTATTCTTTTACCCTTAAAATACAAGAGCCAATCAAAGCCTAACACCCAAAACTCTAAAAAATCCTACTTACCCATATAAATTCATATTTTTCTCTTCAAAAAATCCTAGAGCCACATTTTGTTTTTCAACTCAAAAACACAAAAGAAGAAGAAGAATGCTTCAACCACCATTTTTGGAGCTAACCCATAATACACAAAAGTTTTTCCTTACCCATCTTTGAATTCTTACCTTAGATATCCATTACAAAAGACCACAAAAGAATCCCAAGAAGCTTTTCTAATATCCTCCTTTTAGTTATTCTAACAAGCAAAACTCATTCTAATCTCACCAAGCTCATATTCTCATCATCTTAATATCCATAACCCCCATTTTCATTACCCATATTCCATTCAACCCTAGCCTTAAAAAATGACATCTTCCATTCATGATCTTCTATTTTGCAGGTGTTATATAGTCAATCCAAAGGTGTTTTGGTGCTTTTTGGTGTCCAAAGAACTCAAACAAGTCCTCTCTCACCTCAAAGTCACTCTTTTCCTTGATTAAATCAAAGGTATAACTATGAGGTCTAAAACTATGGATTAAACATATTTTGGACATGCGTTTAACTTAGTTTCATAATCTTTCATGACTATATTAAAGTTAGAAACATTGTTTTGAAGAAAACTCTCAAAAATAGAAGCTCCAAGCTTTTGGGAGCATACCCCATGCAGGGGAAGGCTTAATGCATGCAGGCTTTCGTTTAGCCCACATGGACTAAGGCTTACCCCAGATGGGGTAAGCTCACAGAAGCTTCAAGCTTCCATTTTTTTGTTGTTCTTGATAGATTTGAACCCTCGAATGAGTTTTTATGTTATTATTTATTAATTTTTAAGCATGATTAACTTCTCTTTTGTAGTTTTTATGGTAGAATTAACATTATTTGATATGTTAGGCTTGTTTGGTGTTAATGCATGATTTTGTGTTGAAATGTGCATGATGAGTGGAATAACTTGATAAAATAAGTTTGGGTAATTATTGTCCTATTTATGCTTGTTCAGGTTTAATGCTATATGTTTAAAGTTGGTGTTTTGAAGGGTAAAGTTTTTAATGTGGTATGTTTTTGGCTTTAAATGTAATCTGCATGCTAAATGGGTTAATAATGTGACTAGAGGCATGATTAGAGCTAATTAAATGTTTTGTTCTTATATAATAAATTAGCTCTAGATTTTGCGTGATTAGCTTCCTTTAAATATTCATTGAGTAGCTTACGTAGTTAATATATTTAATTACATTTTGTTGTTTTAATTAGTTTTATGAATAATAAACTAACTTAGTATTTTCATAGCACATCTAGAATATTCTAGACATGTATGGATATAAGTAGCATTCTAGAACATTCAAGAAGGTGAGAATGGTGGCCATCCATGCCTATGAATTCCCCCTCCATTCCTCATTTGTACATGGTTGAGAACATAGTAATATAAGCATACATTTTCAAACTCTTGTGCTCTCTAGTTGGCGTAATTGCTGCCATCTTGCCGAATTTGGCATTCGTGGGAAGGCTTACTAGCAATCTTGACATTAAAATGTTTATGGTTGTTCTTATCCTTTGATAAGGGTCATTCTTAGACTAGATTTAATTTGAATTGATACTTGCTTGTGTATTTGCATGATTTGTGTTTATATTAGCTAGGGTGTTAGATAATTTTCCCTTTAAATTTTGTTAATCTATTTTCTATCCCCATTAATTCCTTTTTTCCCATTCTTTATATGTCTTGTTAATTACTTTGGTATGTTTAGATTTCACCTCACATGTTAAAGGTAAATTGAATTTAGGTTGATTAATCACCTCACATGCTGAACCAAAATGAATCGACTCACCAAAGTAAGTTCCCTCGTCTTCCATGTTTCATTCACCTAATCAATTGAAGGTAAAATTAACCTGGCACCCACATGCTTAATAAAACTGATTTATTTGGTCACTTTGGCATGTTTGATAAAATCTAAGGTACCAACATACCTCCTTAAGAATAGTGGCACCAATGTGTTTTTCCCCTTAGGTAGATGTATGATAAGTTAGTCTCTCTTACATGTTTTAACATGATAATAAAATTCCATCATAATAAAATGGGTACTAACCAAGCTAGGTTAGTACAATTAGGAGAAACCAAAAACCTTAGAGTTTAGTGGAGGCGAACTTTGTGTTCGAGCGTGTTGGGATGCCTGACACGTACCTAACTTTCTGAACCTAAATCTCTTATTCGGGAAGGGAGAAAATTAGGCTCTCCATAAGAAATTTGAGCCGCCATTCTTAGCCCTTCTCTATTTGTCCCGTCTATTTTATCCGGATGGCGATTATCAATATTTTCTGATAATTCGCGGTCACCGTGGTTGTTGTGATCCTTTGATACCTCTTTCTGAAACGGCTCACTTTCAGGTCGAGCCTAGTACGTACGAGATACACAGTGACATAGTTTTAATCGCTTAGGGTAGGCTCCGAAAAAGTCGTGCTCACAATTTTTTCATAGGCATGAAGCTTCAACTTCATAACTAGGAAGGCCTGCCATGAATCGTTCTATTACTTTTGCCTTTAAGTTGACCTTCACAGGTGGAACTTTTATTCAAGATTGTGAAATAGACAATTCAAAAGCATGATAAAATGTTTATAGGTGTGAATCTACACAGACATATATTGGCTTCAGTATATCAATGGCAATTAGAGAGTACTTACTAACAACAATAACAATAAACAAGATTGTCAGTAATAATAATATTTTGCATCATCAAAATCACATATGAAACCTTATGGTCAACAGAGGTGCTCTAACACCTCCAGAAGCGCCCTCACGCTTCTCAAAGAGAAGACTATTTAACTACCAGTTATCTTGATAATATTTAAAGGCTTCCAAGTGTTCTTTACACGTCAATAGTTACCTTGACCAAATGAAAATCCTTTCGCGCTTTTAAGGTTTCCAAAAATCTATCTTGAAAAGCTTAAGGCCTTTTTATCCAATTTTTAAACCTCTATAGCACTAAGCTAAATACTCTCAAAGAAATAATTAGCAATCACTCATTTTGGTGTTAAGATCAAAATAGAGGTCAATTGACCATTAGGTCAATAAGTAGGTTAAAGGAAAGAGTAGGGATTGCAATGGGAAAAAAAGTGAATGAGAGGAAAGAGAATTTCTACAGTGGACAATAATTTCTTTTATATTTAATGAGCTTAGAGAATACATGGACTGCCATGTGTGTTTTCCATTACTGGGTTAGTAGTCGACTGATAGGCTATTTATCCAACTACAATCTAAGGCAGTGAACCTATCGATGCAGTCTAGCACTAATGGCGAGTATCAAGGTTGTATCCCTCAGGAAAGTGAAAGCCCAGAGTTACTACTTTGTTCTCTGTTATATTAGCCTAAAATAAATGATGAATAATTTCTAAATTTACTAATAATTACAAGCTGAGTTCTAAGTAAAATGCAGGAATGAATGGATAAATGAAACAACCAAGACAAGAAAGCAAACCCAAAGGGAACCTAAACTAGTTGGCAATCAAACAAAAGATAACAGATTTATGAGTCCAATTATGCTACCCGTGGACGAATTCTTAACTGAATTCGGTTTCTCTCTCGAGATAACCGAATTCGTAAACTCAAGAACCTAAAGTTGGAATCTCTTCCTAACAATTGATCCTTAAATTAGCATTAAGCTTTAATCCGTCTCTATTAAGCTTTGTTAATTCTTAATCCGGCTAGTTAATTATCCTTATCTCTAAGTGATTATTAACTAGTTCTTGCTATTCAAATTTTCAACTGCCAAATGAACTTCTCAATCACATGAAGCAATCTAAACACCACAATTTACAATGTCTCATGAATTATGCATTATCTTATTAATACTGAAAGCAAGAAGGATACAAAACTAAACTCAAACAATCCAACAATTTAATACTAAGCCAACATAGTAAAGAAATCTCAATAGATTTAATCGATCTAGCTACACATGTTCACGTTTAAAACAACTAGGAAATTAATCACAATGAAAGAATAACAAAAATGAAACATATACACCCTTTTCTCTCGAATTGGATGAACAACTCCAAATCTGAATCTGCACTACAATTGATCTCCCAAATTGCCTCTCGATTTGCTCCACTACTATTTTGCACTCGGAACCTTGCGATCCTGGAATTCTCCCTCTCTGCAACTCTCTCCTGAACTCAGTACTCTGCGAAAAACCGAACCAGCAGCTAAAACTCTCTCTCCCCCTAGATAATTGTCCCAGCACGGCCGTGGTCAAGGCCGTGCTGGTCAACACGATCGTGGTCAAGGCCGTGCTGAACCTTTGGATCTTGTAAATTAGGTCGTGCCCTTGCCGGTGCTGATCCACCACGGGCTGTGCTGGAGGCCGTGGTAGCCTCGGAAACCATGCCTAAACGCCACATTTGAGGACCAAGAGCTAATGGTTAAGCACGGCCGGAGTCCAGGCCATGCTTAATGTTTGAAATGCGAGCCTTTGTCCAATGTTTGATGAATTCCCGTTCGTTTTCGCATGTATTGATCTAAAATTGCTCAAACACTGATGATGGACCTATAAATTCTCCTGAAATGCAAAAAAAATACAAAATTCGGGTGATCTTAGAATAAAAGCACAATAATTGCTAAGAAAATACACAATAATATGCAAGCAAATATGTGTAAAACTATGCACATCATCGACTGATGGTAGAGAGTTGTTTGTTACAAAAATTAAAGTTAAAAGAGTACAAATTGAAAATGAGGGACGGTTATGATACAAGGGCAAAAGTCCACAAACTGTCAATCTAAATTACCCCAATAAGCTTTCAAATCTCCATGTAAGTTTTGATCGTTTAAACTTCTATAAAATCTAAAATATATTTATTAACAAAAACAAGAGGAAATTTCATGAGACACGGTTGTTTAAAAAAAGTTACTTTTCACAATTTTTTTTAAAATTTTGTTTTCACAATTTTTCTATTTAAAAATATTTATTTATATGATTTTTATTTTGTTAAATTTTATTAAAATATTAAAAATATATACAAAAATACCAAAATGATATTATTTAACTTGTATTATTATTAAACCGAGCAAGTGATATAGATTTATCATTTTTATTTTATACCTTTATGTTTGATATCCATGAATTGAATGATATTACATATACTTTTTATAGTAGCTAGTATGTTTTGCTCACAATAAAGATACATATTTCCAGCAACATATTAAAAATATATCAAAAAGCATTTAACAGTATATAAAAATAAAATAAAATAAAATAAGTCATTTCAAGATACCATGAAAGGTTGTAGTTTTATATTTATTACGGCTATTTGGATTTATACGACAATGAATAGGTGGATATGTATAAAAAATAAAAATGATATTGCCATAATTTTATTAAGAAAAGTGATATTAAAAATATACCAAAATTATAATATAGTTAAAAAAATCATTTGAATAAAAAAAATTTCAAAGTTTAAGTCAAAAAAATTTTACCGTTCATTTTCTATATACATGTAAAAGAAATCCCCAAAAAAGCACCACATCTTAGAACCCTTAAAGAATGATTTTTTTTTCAAAAGTTTCTATTACCTGTTGTTTGGAATATCATTGTTCCTTTTGCCCCGGTGGTGATTGAGAAAGACTACTAGTAAATTTGTCATAACCTTGTAAGTAGCATCATGAGACATGCAAATCCCTTACGATTGAAACCAAAACTAAACAAATGCAGGATGGAATACAATTAATGCACAAGTCTGGTCTTATCAAGATTGAACCTTGCAACTCTCCCTTCTCTGGTTAGAAGAATTTAATATTTTAAACCTGCCAAGTAACTTGGACTTAAATACAGATTTTGGATGAATGCTCTAACCATATTAAATTCAATTATCATAGTGCCTTCGTGAAAGATCTTCAATGCTATTTCGTTTTCTGACAGCAATATGCATATAAGTGACCAAAAACAAAGAAACTCATTGTGACCTATAACCGACCTAAGCAAAAATTAATATCATTGAACATTTCATATGACATTATCAAGGTGATATGAACTGATCAAAGCATTAGTCTTTGATTGAAAGGAACATAATCAAGGTGATATGAACTGATCAAAGCATTAGTTTTTGATTGAAAGGAACATACTTCTTCATCAATCGGCAGCATGGCAATCATCACAGTCATTTCAATTGGCATTGAACTCAAATTTTAATATTCTGTCGGACACATTGGGATTCATGCAGTTGTCTTACATTTCGCTTCTTGATTCCATTTCGGAACAAAATGCTAGCCACAAATTGTGTTTCATTACTGAATGTAGAACATATTTTCCTCTTCTCAATTGTTTTTCTGTTCAAGAATTCTGCAGCCTGAGCCTGGACTGTAATGAATAATCAGAGTTTGCAATGACATGGTGAAGTGCATGTGATTTTAATTATATATTTGAAAACATTATATAAGATCAAACGAAGATTTCATAGGGTCGAGAATAATAATCAAGTCATGGTATTTCAAACCCATTACATGGGGACAAAAACATGAAACTTGCATCTGTTAAAGTAGAAAATAATCAGTAAACCATTTGTATTTCTCACTGGAAAAGAAATACTTGTTCATTAAGGATTTGGATTATTTGCCTCTTTGCTACTGTCTACAACCAGCATCAAGAGGTATAGTGCGTGTCGGATCAAAGAGCAGTGCACTATGTTGCGAGAACTTCTCTAGATTGCCATAAGCCTATCTTCACTTAGTGATGCTAAACAGCCTATGAAAATTGTTGAAATAAAAGTTCCAGCAACATGTGCGTAAAATCATTAATGACCTTCACATTGATAAATTGAGTTTTGAAGTGAGAATTAATTGTTCTTTATATCAGTACATGAGTTCTGAAGTGAAAAATTATCATCATCAACTAATCAGTTTCAGTGTTGTTCTTCATACATCTACCATCTCAAACTGACTGATTGTATTACCATAACAGATATAGCTTGCCTACTAGGAAATGTATCATCATCATCAACTAATCAGTTTCAGTGTTGTTCTTATAGCTTGCCTACTAGGAAATGTATCATGACACAAATCTTGAGAATTAATGAGATGGAGAGGACATACCAGATCCTGAACCTGCAAATTGTACAGCATGGTCCTCGAGTCTTAGTATTCTCTTGTCAATTTTTCTGGAAATGGCAACATCATCCTTTTGGAGGCATAACATTGCATTTTCACAGGCCTGCAGAAGGAAAACCCATAGCTGCAGGTTAGATCAGGAGACATTACTAATCCAGCATACAAGATCAACAACATAACTATGAATCTTTTTCTTCCTGCACCTTGAGCAATTAATTTATCGCAGTTGCATTGCAATTATCATCAAGTTGGTTACAATTTAGCAGTAAACATCTGAAAGGAAACCTAACACATTGTCATCAACTCTAAAGCCCCATTTATCCTTAAGGATGGAAAAGCGCTTTTCCAAATTTCTTTATTTATTTATTATTTGAGTTTTAAGAACTACTTTTAAAAACATAGTTAAATTGATATTTTTCCTAAAGCAGTTTGAAAAAAGCAGCTCAATAGCAATTCCAAATGTCCTGAAAATGCTACAGCAAGATAAAGTAGAGTTTTAATTAAAATTGAAAAATAAAACACCTGTCTGGCAGTAGAATAAAACCCATTTTGGATCAACTGCTCAGCAAAATTGAGCCATTCTATATATGAAACTTGTAGACGTTGGCAACTTGAAGACTTGATTTCTCGCAAAAGCAAAGCCTCGTATTTCAGAGCCAAACAACTCTAGGAGACAAATAAGAAATAATTTAAAATTAAAGACAAAAAGAAGAAAGTAAAGAAAAATAAATAGAAGGTTGAAAAGATGATGTATGCCTCCATATCCCCTATGAGAGCGAAAGCACGAACGAAGAATTCCAGAACCCAAAGTTTCTGGTCAACAGTTTTCTCAGTAATCTCACGCAAAACAGAGATAGATTGAGATCTCATGAACTCTCTCAAGCTCGATTGCAGCTCCATTAAAGACTTCACATCTTTTCCTACCATAAGGGATTTCAGAATTTGCAGAATTTCATCGTTGAATCTGTCAAGCATAAATAATAATAATAATAATAATAATAATAATAGTCATTCTCGAAGGGTTAATGATCTAAATTGAAGAATTGGAGTGTGAGATAGTGAACCTCCGGTTGTTGATTTCGGAGCAGAAGAGGGAGACTGACTGTGCGAATGACATTTTCTTGTCGTTTTTTTGGCGGGCAATTGGAGGAGTGTAAGCTTTTTAAATTGAAGTGCCAAAAAAATTTAAAGTATGACATAATTACGGAAAACTCAGGAGGGAATTACGACCATTTATTTCTTTTCTCCTTTTTCTTATGCTGTTACATTTTTCTCCATTTTCTTTTATACGATTTTGAGTTGCTCTTCGAAAATTTTTATTTATCCTGTAAATAAAATTATAATTTTTTTCAAATTTCAACTTTTCTCTTAATAATTTCATCAATTCTCCTCTCATTTTCTAATATTTTCCTTCTGCTTAATTAACTGCTTATTTACTCGTGCATTATACGGTCGTTATTATTAATTCAATTATAAAAAAAGTTTATAGATATAATTTAATAAAATTTTTAATATTTTATATTAATTTATAATATTTTAAAAAATAATAGCAAACTAATTATTTTTAAATATCTTTCTTAATATTTTTTAAAATTTTATTAATATAATAATATAAAATTATTTAAAAATATTAATTAATTAATTTAATATTATATAAGATAATACTTTCAAAATAATATTTATTATTATTTATAGAATTAAAAACTTATTATATAATAAAAACTTAATCTATTATTGAATATAATAAATATAATTTAAGATATTATTTTTATTAGTTAATTTATAATATTAAAATACAATTAATATATTATTTCTTACGATAAAATTAGTATCATTATTTGATTAGAAAACTATTTATTAGTTAATATAATACTAAATATAATTAATATATTATTTTTTAGAATTTAAGTCGGTGTCTAATTAGAAATATAACTTATTAATCAATAAATTAATATAAAAATTATAAAATTATACATAAATTTATATCTCTGTCAAAAATAGATACACATGTCAAAATAAATATTTTATGTGTCAAAAATTAAGTACATATATCAAAAATTTAAGTTTCACTATTTAATATAATTAGTATCATTATTTGATTAGAAAACTATTCATTAGTTAATATAATACTAAATATAATTAATATATTATTTTTTAGGATTTGAGCCGGTGTCTAATTAGAAATATAACTTATTAATCAATAAATTAATATTAAAAATTATAAAATTACACATAAATTTATATTTCTATCAAAAATAGATACACATGTCAAAATAAATATTTTATGTGTCAAAAATTAAGTACATATATCAAAAATTTAAGTCTCACTATTTAATATATATATATATATATATATATTGCAATTATCTAAATAACAAAAGGAATAATAAAAGCATTTTGTACAAATTTTTAAAGTATATTACTTTTATTATAGAAAGTATTTTTAAAAATTAAAATTTCAATAGACTTTCTAATTTATTTTTATCTTTTAAAACTTTTCAAGAGCTATTATTTTTTCTCTATAATTTTAAGGATGAAAAGAATAACTTTTTAGAATATATTTTTCTTCTCTATTTTTTAAAAGCCACATTCTTTCAACTTACGCTAGATAGATATCCGCCCAATAACCGGTTTATTTTAATAATAGTGACATTATTAAATTATTAAATAAATAATAAATAATTTTACATCAAAAGATATGATAAAAATATTAATAGATTAGATGATTATATAAATAAGTTTTAAATTTTAAAATAAAATAAATGTTTCATAATAAGTCTTGATATTCTTATTGAATAAAATACATATTCATTAAACTTATATCACATGTGATATACTATATAAATGATTTATAAGAATTAATTTGAGCATATTATAAGTGATTTGACAATATAATATATAATCACATTCCAATTACAAAAATAATTATCATTATAGTACAATTTCAAAACATGAAATGCAACTCAATATGTTTATATTAATAGCATAGCTTCAAGCTATCAAATAAATTCGATATATATTTATTAACATGTTTAATTATAAAAATATCAACTTAGAAAAAAATATTTATTATGTTTATAAATCTGTTTGTTATGTCAAAAGTTGAAAATTAAAATAAAATACAATAACTTAAGAGTTTATTTATAATTTAAAAATAAAAAGGAATAATCATATCTCAATACAAACACTTTTATGAGTTAATGATTCTATTAATCAATATAGAATTATATATGAAGATAATCCATTAGTAATTCTATTATTATAAAAATTAAATTATTATTAACTTATTACTTAGGTATAGTTTGTAAAGAGTTCAATTAATTATAAATTTATCAATCACATTTATTATAAATGTGAATAAGAAATGAATCATATTATGAAGAATAAGAAACATTGATTATATAAATATGAAACTACAAAATTGCATACTAAATAAGAGAGAAAGAAAAAGAAAACACAAATAAAAATATTTAGTCTTTCTTTTGTTAACTAGTAATTAGTTTATTAATTTGATTAATTAATTAATAATTGTTAACCGAAATATATGTTATACTATGAGAATAAATGGATATTGAAATATTCAATTATACTTAATTAGTTAAAACACTTAATTGATTAGTCTGTCGCCATATTAATTTAAAAATAGTGAATTTATTCCTATAACTTAAGGTGCTGATATGAATCAAACTAGCACAACGAATCCTATTCCAATAAGTAATCTTGATGGTGCAAATCCTACTAGCTCAAAGAATCCTAATCTAATACGGAGTCCTGACTCAACTGGGAATCCTAATTTAACAAGGAGTCATTATGATAATAGGAGTTCAAGTAATAAAAGGAATCATAATTAAACTAGGAATCCCAATTTAACTAGGACATTCGGGCTAAGGATACATCAAGGCTTAAGAATTGGATTTAAGTCAATGCTCGTTAATCTAATTTAGTTTATTGGGCTTGAATGAATTTAATTGGGCTTAAAAAGATCAAAGAAGTTGAATTGGAGCATATGAAGACTTTAGGTGTAACTTGGCTTATGTTATATGAGGCCCATCTACATGACTTATGTAAATTAGGATCTTATGGCTTATTTTGGGTGGCAAGACATGTACTTTAACCTAATTAGAACTTTGTTTAAGTTATCTCTTTTAGTTAGGAAGGTTATTTTTATCCTACATGAGATATAAATCCTTATTAGTTAAGATTTATGCTTTTCTAAGGCCTATATAAGGCTAGTACGAATTATGATGTAAAGTTGAAGTTGAATTTGAATGATAATTGGTTATTAAACCTTAAAGTTGTTTGCTTTGTCTTTGTGTTCTTGTGTGGAATGCATGCTTAAGAAACATTCAAGTAGATTGATCATTTTCTTATGGAGTGTTTCGAAAAATTGGGATTGAGGAACAAGTTTTCTAAATTCTAATTTTTGATCATCTTTCTAAGTAATCTATTTTTTAACCTTTTTTAAGGGTTGAACCGAATTAGTTCTTGAGGTTTTCATGTTAATGTGTTGGGGTCCGCAATTCAAAAGAGGTTATCAAGCTTATTTATGGAGGTTCTATATCATTTGATATCAGAGCTTTAGCTCTAGATCAAGTTTTATCCTTTCATATTTTTATTAATAATTCTGATTTCTTGTGTTTTTTTTATTCTTTCTCTTAATTCGGTTTGTATTATTGTCCTTTGTTTGTCTTTTATTTTGAATATATTTTCTATCAAGTCAAATTCGATCTTTGTTAGTTATCATAAAAAAAATCTAAGAAAAGTTATTTGTTTTGGTGATTTAATTTTAGCTTTTTTTTATTTATTTTTTCATCAATATAGTAATTCTTCATTACATCTTGTTCTTATATGTTTTATTGTGTTTAGGCTTAATCTTGTTCATTAAGTCTGGTTTTGTCTTCTACTTGTCATGTCATTTTAATTCTGATTTATTTTAAGTGTTAAATACGTGAGTTGTGTGTGAGAGATGTATTATCAAAAAGATTGCCATGAGCAACAAAAGGACAACTTATTTCACACAAGATGTCATGTATAAGGCAAGGCGTGTAATGTGATTATTAATAGTGGGAGTTGTACTAATATTGTAAGTACTCTCTTGATTAGTAGATTGGAGCTGCCTACCATACCACACCCATGTTCATATAAGCTTCAATGGCCCTTCTCCTGATTCAATAGCAGCTCCTTATTTCCATTGTCTCCTTTGATAGGAGGTAGAACCAATAAAGATTTCTTTTTCGATTCATCCCTTAATGATTGTGGTGATGTTAAGGTAAACCAGTAAGTAATTATTTTCTTTTCTATTAGTAAATATCATGATGAGGTGTTGTGCGATGTAGTACTTATGCATGCTAGTGATATTTTGCTTGGAAGACCATGGCAATTTGGTAAGAGGGCGATGCATGATGGGTACCTCAATAGGTATTCATTTACCAAGGATGGAAGAAAGACTATACTTACACCACTTTCAGCAAAAGAAGTGTATGAAGACCAATAAAAAATGGAAAAAATAAGAGTAGAGGCTGAAAAGAAAGAGATGAAAAATAAAAAGAGTGCTTTAGAGAGTGAAAATAAAAAGACTGTTTAGAAGAGTGAAAAGAAAAAGATTGATGATGCAGAGGAGTTGCAATGCTATACTGAAGTCAATAAAGATTCTAAAGGCATGATGAATGAAGATGGTGAAAGAGATAATATTTTGTAACTTTTGAGCGAAACCCAAGATGAAGAAATCATTATTGAAGATGCAGCAAAAATTGAGCTAGTAAAGAATGAAGATGTTTTGCTTGATGCCATTAAGCCAATTGAACAAGTTGAGTTTATTCGCATTGAAAGTATTATTTGTTTTAAAGTTCCTCTAAAAACTTTTATGAAAGATTTGCAGGTTGATAATGATTTAGTATTATTCTTTGAGATTATATATTTGCTTCTTCATAATATTCGGGCAAGATTCGAGGACGAATCTTTTCAAAAAAAGGGAGAATGATATAAACCAAACTAGCACAAGGAATCCTACTCCAACAAGGAGCCTTGATGATACAAATCCTACTAGCTTAAGGAATCCTAATCCAATAAGGAGTCCTAACTCAACTAGAAATCCGAGTTAAGCAAGGAGTCCTGATGATATTAGGAGTTCAAGCAATGAAAGGAATCCTAATTCAACTAGGAATCGTATTTCAACTAGGAGTCTTAGTCCAATTCAAATTACAAGTCAATGAGTTTATCTAAGACATTTGGGCTGAGGATACATCAAGGCTTGAATAATTGGATTTATGTTCAAAGAATATTAATCTAATTCAGTATATTGGGCTTGAATAAATCTAATTAGCTTAAGAAGACCAAAGAAGCTGAATTGGAGCATATGAAGACTTTGGGCCTATCTTGGCTTATGTTGTGAGGTTCATCTACATGACTTATGTATTTTAACCTAATTAGGATTTTAGATGGCCACATATGTACTTTAATCTAATTAGGACTTTGTTTAAGGTATCTCTTTTAGTTAGGAAGGTTATCTTTATCCTATATGAGATGCAAATCCTTATTATTTAAGATTTAGAGTTTTCTAAAGCATATATAAGGCTAGTACGAATTTTGATGTAAAGTTGAAGTTGAATTTGAATGATAATTGGTTATTAAACCCTCAAACTATCTACTTTGTCTTTGTGTTCTTATGTAGAATGCACATTTAAGAAACATTGAAGTAGATTGATCATCTTCTTATGGAGTATTTCAAAATTGGAATTAGAAACAAGTTTTCTAAATTCTAGTTCTTGATCATCTTTCTAAGTAATATATTTTCTAACCTTTCTTAGGGGTTGAACCAAATTGGTTCTTGGTGTTTTCATGTTAATGTGTTAAGGGTCTGCAATTCAAAAGGTGTTCTCAAGCTTATTTATGGAGGTTTCATATCATTAATGATACGAACATGGCTTACTTATGCCAAACCTTTATTTAATGTTGATGTCTTCACCAAGGATCGTTCACCTAATCGAGCAAAGAAACTCTAACTTCCAACAAGACCCTTAAATAACTTGTACTTAAGAACCTTAATTATAAGGAATTAAAGGTTATTTAATATAAGCAAAAGTTTAGATTAAACTAAGTTTGTAAGATAACAAGCCTTCACTTGATAAGTTCACCAAGTTCATAAAGAACAAAAGAAGAGAATTACTCCAAAATAATCAATATTCAACAACTCCATTTACATAGAAATTTGTACTAACTTATATAGGCCTTAAAAACCCTAATTCTATAATGATAAGAAAGTAAATAACAATAAGATTAGGAATAGAACTTCTAAACTAAAAAGATAACTTAAAACAAGACTCCTAACTATTAAAAGGCTCCTTTAAATGAGTAAATACTCCTAAAATTCATCCAACTTAGTCCATATAATAAACATGACTTTTGGGCTTAAGTAACATGTAATAAGCAACCCATTCTTGAGTATTTGACTCCAAATAGCTTGACTAGTTTACTTTGGGCTATTTTGACTTGTTCAAGCCTCCATTTATTAAATTAAGTTGATTAGAGTATCGGGCTCATTGTCTTGATTAAGCTCAATCTCACTTGGACTTTGGATCTCCAACCCAAGCTTCAACTCTTGCTTTACGAACACTCCTAAAGCATCCTTGAACTTCTTCATGCGAGCTCTAGTCATTAGTCCATCATATTTGAGTGGCTCGTCTACAATCATAGTTGGATTAGGATTCCTAGCTGGGGTAGGACTTGATAAGCTATTTACGTAGCTACAATCTAAGGCAGTGAACCTATCGATGCAGACTAACACAAATGGTGAGTATCAAGGTCGTATTCTCGGAAAGGGTGAACCTAGACCTATTGTAGCGTCTTATGTTATTTAACCTAAAGAAATCAATGAAGTATTATTTTATGATAAATTATGGGCAAACAAGTAATTAAATATCAAATTATCTGAAAGGATTTAGGAAAATTCTTGAAGGAAAAGCAAACCCTAGGGGACCTAAGTTAATTGGATTTTTGTAAAGATAGAAATTAAATTGATTATCAATTGCAATTACCCGTGGATGAAGTCTTAACTGAATTCGGTCTCCCTCTCGAGATAACCGAATTCCTAAACCTAATAACCTAAAGTTGGAATCTCTTCCTAACGATCGATTATTTGATTAGCATTAAGGTCTAACCTGCCTCTATTAAGCTTTGTTAATTCTTAATCCGGCTAGTCAATTACCCTTATCACAAAGTGATTATTAACCAGTTCTTGCTATTCAGTTTTTTGATTACTAAACGAATCTCTCAATTATATTAAGCAATCTAAATTCCACCATTCACAACGTCTCATGAATAAAGTGATTTCTTATTAATAATAAAAGAAAAAAGAATCAAGAATTGACAATCAAAATCTCATAACATTAAGTTTAATCCACAAACATAGGAACCCCAATTGGGTTCAACAATTTAGCTACTCATACTAATAAGCATCACAAAATAAGAATTAAAATCAGAAAAGTAAATTAAAGGCATGTACACCATACTCTTTCAAGTAGGATGAGAAACCCTAATTTTCCAATTCAAAATATCAAACCCTAATTTGCCTCTTGAATGCTCCTAAATCTTGTCTTGATCTTCAAATCGATGTTGAAACAGGTGTAATCCTTTCTTCAATTGATGAAATTGATCTCCCAAAGTCGACAATTAAGGTCTAGAAATAAATGAATTGAGTGTGTATATTGAAAATCAAGTCAGAAAATCGAACCCTCATTCACCAATTCATTTTTGCCTATACAGTCCCTTCAGCACGGCTGTGGTCAAGCCTGTGCTAGTCAGCATGGGCGGAGTCCACACCGTGCTGAACCTGCACATTCAGTTGTGTTGACCTCTTACAAGCTGTGCCCAAGCCGGTGCTGACCTACCACGGGCTGTGGTGGAGGCCGTGATGGCTATGGAAACCGTGCCAAAATGGCACTTCTAGGGGCAGCTTCTTGACAATTCAGCATGGCCGGAGTCCAGGTCGTGCTCAACCCTTAGAATGCTAGTTCTTGCTCAATTTGATGGATTCTAGTCCGTAATTGTGCATATTTCCCTCGATTACTGACAGTGTCCTTCGATAATGACTTGAAATGTGAAAGGAACCGAAAGACAGGTGATTCTAGCATAAAACGAGATAATTATGCACAAGAATGTAAACAATTAGGCATGTAAATATGTGTAATATGATGCTTATCAAATCACCCCACACTTAAGCTTTTTCTTGTCCTCAAGCAATCAATAACTCAATACATGCACAGGCAACAATCACCCCTCAGAATCCATGCTAAAGTTCACAACTCAACCCTATTCAACATATAAAGAATGAAACTCAAGTAACTAACAAGTTATACACCTTTAAGAAAGAACTATAATGATATCATCTCGAAACACAACTTACATAACAAATCAGCATTAAAGACTAAGAACCATTGCCTCACAGGAATCTCTCAAATCACTCACAATGTTTATAGGTAAATAAGAAAATTCTTTCAATACAACTGCATAAAACCTGTTTACCATAAGCTTGCTTATAAATCTCATCTTCGCTACTACCAATAATTGAATACTAAAATCAAAGGGTCTTTTCAAGGGTTGTAATGAGGCTGAGGTAAATGTACGAATATTTGGATAGAAGTGTAAAGTATACTGAAAAATTATGCACTTAATTGAACTGAATGCTTCAGGAACTGAGTGCTAAACAATAAAAGTATTTACTAAGCCTTATTTGAAGTAAAGGATGCTCACAAGAGTTAGATTCAGAAGAGCTAAAAGCTAAGAAGTAAGTAATAATTTTTTTTCTTCTTTTTTTTATATATATACTATGTATATATATTACAGCAGCTTATGTAGGGGCTGCTGTGGTTATTGACATAAATAAGAAGAATGAATATTCAATTTCGGATTGAAAGGAGCATCAAAGAATGACTTAAAAAATTAAGTGAATTAAAAACAATGTCAAGCACTATGATTCCAAAAACATAACACATAATTACTCAGTATACAGGGTGAAAGGAAAGACAAATGTAAAGAATGGTGTATGTGTAGTGATTAGGTGTAAATTATAAAGAAAAGGTTACGACTCAAACTAGCTGACTAATGGAAACAGAGGGTAGGCTTTTGGCCAGATGTGGTGAAATCCTAAGTTGCCCAAATCATCTTATGGTATTCAAAAATTCATGTAACCGCAACAAGCATTACAGAGCAAGTTCTAGAAATGAAAGTAAGTACAATGCACACTCAATCAAGAAAATTCATGAGCATAATGTGTAATGGATGCTCAAATTTTTGCTTCAAAGACTCACATTTGAAGTGGCTAAAATTTGCAATTAGTTTCCAGACTTATCAATTGAATCATCAATTAAATTGAATACGAGGTTGACATAATCAGAGTTCACAGTCAAAGGTTGTAAATTCGCAAGGAACTCAAGTAACACCAGTTTAACCCAGCCAAATTGACATGTTGAATATAGTAAAATTGCTTTCAAGAACAGAAGATAAAGAGGGACAATCAAGTACTAGTGTGTGAATTAAGTCATTAATTACGAAAGAATAAATGAAACTTGAATGTCATGCAAAACCTAGGTCCTAACATCCTAAGCATGGTCCATTATCATTGCTTTTAAACAATTAAGGGAGACCCACCCCACACTTAAGTATAACACTATCCACAGTGTTAGAAAGATTAAAATTGGGTAAGCATATGACTCGCACATCATAGTTTTTGAAGATCATGCTTAGTTTTCAAAATGGGAAAGCATAATTTTCTACTAAAATAACTTAACATAAAAGGAAAAATGAAAGGAAATAACATAAAATTAAGCATTCAAAAAGCAAGAAAATAAAATAAAATAAAATAAAGAAAAGAAAATAAAAAGAAAAAGGAAAAAGAAAAGTAGCATAATTTTTTTTCTACTAGGAGTTTGCTGATGGTGTATCCTCACTGGTTGGATCTGCTGGAAGATGAGGAGCAGGAAAAGTCGCTGAAGGAGGGGGCGGTGGTGGATCAGGGTTCGTGAAGCATCCTGCCAGATCGAACTCCATATTATCGACGAGTCGCTAATTTTGTGCTCTAGCATCCATCATCTTCTTCATCTGCTCCACTATGAAGTCTGTCTGGGTGGCCTGCCTCTCCAACCCGCTCATAAGCTGCTGAAGCATAATGTTCAAATCGCCAAACTGTGCCCTAGTCTCCTCTTGGAAACTCAGATCGCAGACTCGATCTAGTCGGTCAGCCAAAGCACTAATCTGAGCACTTGATGTCCCTACATAAGAGGATGAGGCTCCAGATGGAGGCATAAACACTATAGCTAGGTTAGGAATCCTAACATCCGGGATTCCAGCCGACGGATCTTGGGCTCCTTTAGCCGCTGCCTCTCTAGCCTCCCTGACTATTGTGTTCATAAGCCTGTATTCTATACCATATGGATGTCTAGTAGCCGTGATTATATACATGTTGATCATCTGTCAGATCCCTAGTGGTGTCATGTCACCAATATTTGAAAGCTCTGACAGACAATCGTCGAATACATCCAGTCTCTTGGCTAACCTAGTCACGTACAGGCCAAAACAACATGCATTTTCTTCTGGGCGTCTACTATAAATGATCGGACTTGTCGAGCCAACAATTATCCCAAGTCTAACTTCTTCTGATGTTACATAGCCTAGAGGATGAAGACATCAGTTTGTGTTACCGCTCCAAAACTACCTCATCTGCCTGTAATGGTGTAAGCTAATAGGGTATGGAGATAGCGGAGATGATCCGGAAGGCTAGATGCCTTAGACCTGCTTGGATAGTACATTTCCGGCCTAAGTACCAATGAGTCCCAGATGGTGTCGTATGATATTGGGTTGATGTAGAGACATCCCTGATACTCCTCCTCGAGATCTCCTGTTCAGTCCATAATCCCAAATGCATGCCGAATTGTGGGATTGACATTGAGAACTCCCTTCCCCTAAGTCTGAAATAGACTACATCAGGCTGTTTCCAGTTTGTGATCTGTTACTGCAAGAAGAAGGTGCTGAGGAACTCAATTGTAAGCTCATAGTAGGTTGGCTCAATGATGTCAAAGAATCGCGCATACGGTAGAGTCTCGAACAGAGTGCGCACATCCTGAACCAATCCCACTCTTTCCAGGGATACAAAGTCAATGCAATGACCCGCTATCACTTGCTTCCATCTCATGACTTGGAATCGACTTTCATTATCTGCATTAGGGAATGTCCACAATGGATGATGACCAGGTGCAGGTGGATTCGTAACTGGTGCTCTTCGAGCTCGGACTAGTTCTTTATTACGTTGGAGGTGGAGGTCGTCTGGTTACGTCGTGGAGGAAGATGTTCCTTCGCCACGCGATCGCTAGCTGGTAGCAACGCGTTCCGGTTGTTCTCTACGGGATTGATCGCGGTCCGTCATATTACCTAATGCAATGAATCATTAGTTATTCGTACAAGAAATCAAGTTAATCAGAAATCCTACCGAAAATTAAATAGCATAACGGCTATAATTCGACTAACAGAAAACTTTAGACTTAACAAAAGACTAAAGCCTCAATCTCCTGCATAAACTAATTAATAGATACATTCCAACCTACTTTATCGTGCACCAACTAATGCAACTTTATGCTAACAATTATTCATAATAAAATGCCATAGACAAACTTTATTTCCGCCAAACCCCACACTTATCATTTTCATAATCGAATTTACAGCAAACATAGCAACTAATGTAAATTAAATCTAACTGAGGTCATATTGAAGCAGTGTAACAACGTAAAACTACCAAAGCATACTAGCATGTCCTAAATAAAGTATATGCATAAAAGAAAAGCCAAATTAAAACAAATAAAAGCAAAAAGTGAAGAGACTTACTTGGAATTGCTGAGAAATGTAAGAAGGATGAGAGAAATGGAAGAAAACAACACTTTGGAGCTTAGAAAGGGGGTAGCAAAATTTTTGAAAGCTTCCTTTTTTATAGGCACTGGGGTCTGCACAGGCGAGGGCAAGGCCGTGCTGAGCCCTTATGGTTCAATGATGCACCATTTGGCACGGGTGGGGGCACGACCGTGCTGACCAGCACGACCTGGTGTTGCTGCCCGTGGTGCCTTTGGAAGCCGTGCTGAATTGGCTAAGTCTTCTTTGTGCTTTATGTGTTCTCTCACCACGGGCTTGACTCCAGCACGGCCTATTGTTGTAGCCCGTGATGGCCACGGAAACCGTGGTGAAAGTATTGATTCCGGGCTATCCTTCGCCATCTCGAGTCACCGAACTCCATACCTGCATTTGACACATATACATACACATTTAGGCCGTGGATCAAGTAAGTAAATCAAACGGGAAAGTCACACTTCACTGATTATTAAAAAATTCAACATAAGTTATTCCAACACTAAGTTCATACAAATATGTTTAATATAAAAAGTAATTGTTCTAAAGATCAATAAGCATGCAATGAATGATAATATAAAAATAGACTGAAGAAAAGAGCATAAAACTAGAATGGGAATGCCTCCCAAAGGCACTTCTTTTTTATTCTTGAGTCATTTAGCTGGACTCAATATGAACCATCAGTGGAGGTACAACATCATATTAACCCGCTGCTCAGTCTCCAACGAGTTTCCGTGATACACTTTGATCCTATATCCATTGACTTTGAAATCACCCTTCTCGACTGTGCCATATAGGAAAACCTGCTTAACCACGAAGGGCCCCGATCATCGACTCCTGAGCTTCCCTAGGAACAACCGAAGACGTGAGTTATATAGCAATACTCTATCTCCACTTTGAAACTCTGTGGGACTTTTGAGCCTCTGATTGTGCCACTTCTTTGTCTTCGCCTTGTAAATTGAGGAGTTTTCATACGCTTGTTGACGCCATTCCTCTAATTCACCCAGTTGCAACTGTCTTTCCTTAGCTGCAGAATCAACATCAAAATTGTAAGTTTTAAGGGCCCAAAGAGCCCTATGTTCTAATTCGACAGGTAAATGACAAGAGTTCCCATATACCAGCCTATAGGGCGTAAAACCTGTGGAGGTCCTATATGTAGTTTTAAATGCCCATAATGCATCATCTAGTTTGGAGGCCCAATCTTTCCGACTTACACCCACAGTTCTCTTTAATATATGTTTTGAACCCCTATTAGTAACCTCAACTTGCCTATTGATTTATGGATGATAGGGAGTGGAGAATCGCTGCGTTACACCATAGCGCCTGAGTGCCCTCTCCAATTGAGCGTTGCAGAAATGCGTTCCCTTGTCACTAATTAGCGCTCTAGGTGTGCCGAACCTAGCAAATAACTTTTTAAGGAACCTGTAAACAACTCTAGCATCGTTAGTGGGTAAGGCCTGTGCCTTCGGCCATTTGGAGAAATATTCAGCAGCTACTAGGATATACTTATTACCATTTGAGGAAGGGAAGGATCCCATGAAGTCAATACCCCAAATGTCAAATATCTCAACTATCTGCATACTGTTTTGGGGCATCTCATCACGGGCAGAGATAATACCTGAGCGCTGACAAGCGTCGCAAACCTGAACAAAGGTTCTAGCATCCTGGAAGATAGTTGGCCAATAAAAGCCTACATTCAACACCTTCCTAGCAGTATGGTTCGCCGCTTGATGGCCTCCTACAGGTCCTTCATGACAATGCCTCAAGATTTGGAGACTCTCTTCGCCATAGACACATCGGTGGATGACCTGGTCTGCACACACTCAATATAGGAAGGGGTCTTCCCAAATGTAGCCACAAGATAGTTAGCATAATCAGAAAACCACAGAGAATCATAATATACCTTTAATGAATACAAGTGCATTCGAGCTCGGGTTCTCCAGTCTGGATAGGTGATCTGCTACCAAATTTTCTGCGCCCTTCTTATCTCTAATCTCAATGTCGAATTCCTGTAACAATAGAATCCATCTGATCAATCTTGGCTTAGCATCATGCTTATTAAATAAATACCTCAAAGCTGAATGGTCAGTGAAGACGATGGTCTTTGATAAGATGAGGTATGATCGAAATTTGTCGAAAGCATACACGATAGCCAACAATTCTTTCTCTGTAGTAGTGTAAAGTTCCTGGGCTCCTGTTAACGTCTTGCTAGCATAGTAAATGGGTTGGAACTTTTTATCAAACCTCTATCCAAGCACAGCTCCAACTGCATAGTCACTAGCATCGCACATTAGTTCAAAGGGCAGCCCTCAATCAGGCGAAGCCATGATAGGGCTGTGGTCAGAAGTTTCTTTAATAACTCAAAAGAAGATACACATGCATCCTAAAAAACAAAAGGTGCATCCTTAACTAGCAATTGAGTAAGAGGCCTAGCAATCCTAGAGAAATTTCTAATGAATCTTCTATAAAATCCGGCATGGCCTAAGAAACTCCTAACAACCCTAACAGAACTAGGGGGTGGTAGTTTAGATATTGTTTCTATTTTAGCTCTATCGACTTCCATCCCTACATGTGAAATCTTATGCCCTAGAACGATTCCCTCTCTCACCATAAAATGACACTTTTCCCAATTTAGCACCAAGTTAGCCTCAATGCTCCTAGCTAACATGCATTCTAGATTTTCCAAACAGTGAGAGAATGAGTTACCAAAAATAGAGAAGTCATCCATAAATACCTCCATCGACTCCTCAATCATATCATAAAAAATGGCCATTATACACTGCTGAAACGTAGCCGGCGCATTGCATAGACCGAAATGCATTCGTCTATAAGCGAATGTCCCGTAGGGGCAGGTGAAAGTTGTCTTCTCTTGGTCTTCGGGTGCAATTAGGATATGAAAATATCCTGAAAAACCATCAAGAAAACAGTAAAACATGTGTCATGCCAATCTTTCTAACATTTGATCAATAAAAGGAAGAGGGAAGTGATCCTTCCGAGTTGCATCATTAAGCCTCCTGTAATTGATGCATACTCAGAATCCTGTTACCGTCCGTGTAGGTATCAGCTCATCCTGCTCATTTTGAATTACTTTCATGCCTCCTTTCTTCGGCACAACCTGCACAGGGCTCACCCAAGAACTGTCAGAAATAGGGTAAATTAATCCTGCATCTAGGAACTTAATTACCTCCTTTTTCACTACTTCCTTCATGTTCGGATTAAGCCACCTCTGTGGCTGAACTACTACTTTGTAGCTATCCTCCATAAGAATCTTGTGAGAACATAAACTTGGGTTGATCCTGGGAATATCAGCAATTTTGTAGGCGAAGGCCTTCTTATACCTCTTGAGCGCATCTAGAGTTTTTGCTCGCTCCTCAGGTGTTAAATCTACTACAATAATCACCGGTAACTTTTCTTCCTCATCTAAGAATCCATAGCTTAAGTGCTTGGGCAGCTCCTTTAATTATAAGGCCGCGGGGTCCGTAAAAGAAGATTTCACTTTCCGCACTTCTGACCTGTCAAGAGAAAGAAAAGGATCAGTAGAACAGCTAGGCTCAATAGCCAATAAACTAGCGAGCTGCTCCAACACTTGCTCGTTGGACAGGTCCTCCTCCTCTCCTTGCAAGGCTACCTGCAAAGGATCATCAAGCAAATTTCCTATAAGTGAGACTCAACCAAATTATCCATAATATCAATAGAAAATACAGCATCATCATGGTCTAAAGAGTGTATCATAGTAGTCGCTAGGTCGAAGGTGATGGTCTCATCGTCTACCCTAAGTTTAAGGTTTCCATCACAAACATCTATTACAGCCCTAAATGTTGCAAGAAAGGGTCTACCTAGGATTAAAGGTACAATACTCTCACCTTCCATATCCATAACTACAAAATCTACAGGAAAAATAAACTTATCTACCTTAACAAGACACCTTCAACTATACCCCTAGGAATCTTTCCAGTTCTATCAGCTAATTGAATGCTCAGACTAGTGGGCATTAAATTTATACTAGCTCCTAAATCAGCTAATGTACCACTAATAGGCAAATCGCCAATGACACAAGGAGCAATAAAACTCCCTAGGTCTTTTCTTTTGAGTGGCAGCTTGTTCTGAAGAAGAGCCGAACACTCCTCGTTCAGAGTTACGAGTCCCAAATCCTCCAACTTCCTTTTGTTGCTCAAAATTTCCTTTAGGAACTTTGCATACTTCGGCATCTACGAAATAGCTTCAACAAAAGGCAGGTTAATCCTCAGTTGTTTAAACAAGTCAAGAAACTTACCAAACTGCTTATCAACCTTCTCTTGCTTAAGTCGAGCAGGGTAGGGGACTGGTGGCTAGTACTCTCTCACAGGGCTCTTCTACCTGTCTTGCACTTTTCTCCTCCCATTATCTCAGGCTCGGGCTCCTGCCTAGCTTGCTTATCCTACATACAAACATTCTCATCATCAGCTAAAGGTAGAGAGCTAGACAATTATTTACCTAGACCACAAGGTGACAACCTTGCATTTCTCTCTAGGGTTTGACTCTGTTGTGCTAGGGAGCGATCCTTGTGGCCTCTCATACAACATCTTAGAAATATGCCCAATTTGACTCTCTAGATTCTGGATGGATGCCTGCTGATTTCTAAAGGCACTGTCTGTTTGCTGGAATCTCGTCTTCACCGAACGTGACAAACCTCATCATCAGCTTCTCCAAGTTAGATTTCTTTTCGGCTGGTGGAGGGGGCTGTGATGGTATAGCCTGCTACTGCAGTTGTGGTGGCTACTGATACAGTCTCTGAAAGCCTGGTGGACCCTAGGCGTTGTTATTTCTCCACCCAAAATTTGGATGGTTACGCCAGCCGGGGTTATATGTGCTACTGTATGGGTTGTTCCGCTGTCTAGGGGCATTACCCATGTAGTCTACCTGTTCCATGTCAGCAGAAACAATAGAGGAAGAATTATTACTAAAAGCAAACATACCTCCCGCATTATAGTTTGCACTGTAGTGCGGGCCACCACAAAATTCACAGCTTATTTGGGCTGCATGAATAAGCATCTGAAGCTGGTCTAACTTCTTAGTCAGAAGCTCCACTTGAGCTGCTAAGGCTGCTGTGGAGTCTAACTAGTTGATCGTTTCTTGTTTGACCGGCCGACTCCTAGAGGATTGCCACTGGTAGTTGTTCATGGCCATCTCCTCTATCAGGTCTTGTGCCTGCTCCGACGTCTTGCTGTTTAAAGCTCCACCTACTGCAGCATCCACCATTTGCCTCGTATCAAGGTTCAAACCGCAGTAAAAAGTCTGAACCTGCATCCATACCGGTAGACCGTGGTGTGGAGAACATCTCAACAAGTCTTTATACCTCTCCCAGGCATCGTACATGCTCTTGTCGTCCATCTGCACAAAAGAAGAAATGTCATTTCTCAATTTAGCAGTTTTAGTTGGAGGAAAATACTTGTAAAGAAATTTTTCAGCTAATGATTTCCAGGTTGTAATAGTGTGCGGTGGAAAGGACTGCATCTCTTTGCATTATCCCTTAAATAAAATAGAAATAATCTCAGCCAGATGGCATCATCGGTAGTTCCATTTATCTTGAAAGTGTCACATATCTCCAAGAAGTTGGCTATATGGGCATTGGGATCCTCGCTTGGCAGCCCCCTAAACTGTACACTCTGTTGTACCATCTGGATCACATTTGGCTTTATCTCGAAATTGTTAGTTGCCACTGCCGATCTGAGTATACTCGTTTGTGTCCCATCGAATGATGGTCTAGCAAACTCATACATTGTTCTGTTGGCATCCACTGCGGCATTGCCGCTGTGATTCTCCATCCCTTCTGGTCTATCTACAAGTACTCTACCTCAATCTCCTCCTCTTCTAATCGCAAACGCTTCCTTAAAAGTCTGAGGGATCGTTCTGGATCAGACAGAGGCTCTATAAGATCAGAGTTTGAGCTCTTGGTCATATACTACCTGCAAGTGGGATGTAGCAACCGAAAAACAACAATAGTTAAAACAATGAAAGAAAAAATAAAGCAAAATAAAGACAGGAAAGTAAATATGGCTAAATTAACAAAAACACAAGTTCGTTCTAGTTCACACAAAAAGTAAATTCCCCGGCAACGGCCCTAAAAACTTGATAAGCTATTTACGTAGCTACAATCTAAGGCAGTGAACCTATCGATGCAGACTAGCACAAATGGTGAGTATCAAGGTCGTATTCTTGGAAAAGGGTGGACCTAGACCTACTGTAGCGTCTTATGTTATTTAACCTAAAAAAATCAATGAGGTATTGTTCTATGATTAATTAGATTTTTGTAAAGATAGAGATTAAATTGATTATCAATTGCAATTACCCATGGACGAAGTCTTAACTGAATTCGGTCTCCCTCTCGAGATAACCGAATTTCTAAACCTAATAACCTAAAGTTGGAATCTCTTCCTAACGATCGATTATTCGATTAGCATTATGGTCTAACCCACCTCTATTAAGCTTTCTTAATTCTTAATCCGGCTAGTCAATTACCCTTATCACTAAGTGATTATTCACCAATTCTTGCTATTCAGTTTTCCGATTACTAAACGAGTCTCTCAATTACATAAAGCAATCTAAATTTCACCAATCATAACGCCTCATGAATAAAGTGACTTCTCATCAATAATAAAAGTAAGAAGAATCAAGAATTGACAATCAAAATCTCATAACATTAATTTCAATCCACAAATATAGGAACCCCCAATTGGGTTCAACAATTTAGCTATTCATACTAATAAGCATCATAAAATAAGAATTAAAATCAGAAAAGTAAACTAAAGGCATGTACACCCTTCTCTTTCAAGTAGGATGAAAAACCCTAATTTTCCAATTCAAAATATCAAACCCTAATTTGCCTCTTGAATGCTCCCAAATCTTGTCTTGATCTTCAAATCGATGTTGAAACAAGTGTAATCCTTCCTTCAATTGATGAAATTGATCTCCCAAAGTCGACAATTGAGGTCTAGAAACAAATGAATTGAGTGTGTATATTAGAAATCAAGTCAGAAAATCGAATCCTCATTCACCAATTCGTTTTTGCCTATATAGTCCCTTCAACACGGCCGTGGTCAAGCCTGTGCTGGTCAGCACGGGCGGAGTCCAGGCCGTGCTGAACTTGCGCATTCAGTTGTGTTGACCTCTTCCAGGCCATGCCTAAGCCGGTGCTGAGCCACCACGGGTCGTGGTGGCTACGGAAACCATGCCAAAATGGCACTTATGGGGGCAGCTTCTTGACAATTCAACATGGCCGGAGTCTAGGCCGTGCTTAAACCTCGGAATGCTAGTCCCTGCTCAATTTGATGGATTCTGGTCCGTAATTGCATGTATTTCCCTCGATTGCTGACAATGTCCTTCGATAATGACCTGAAACGTGAAAAGAACCAAAAGATAGGTGATTCTAGCATAAAACGAGATAATTATGCACAAGAATGTAAATAATTGGGCATGTAAATATGTGTAATATGATGCCTATCAGGACTCCTCGTGGGACTAGGATTCCTAGTTGAAGTAGGACTCCTCGTCGGACTAGGATTCCTAGTGGAAATAGGATTCTTAGTTGGAGTAGGACTCCTCGTGGGACTAAGATTCCTAGTTGAAGTAGGATTTCTAGTAGGAGTAGGATTTATGGTCAGAGTAGGATTCCTTGTGCTTGTAGGATTTGCATCATTCCCTCCTGCTTCGCGAGGATTCATCCTCGATTCATCAACCTTGTCAAAATTAAAAGGAGATAAATCAACAACCTTAAAAGTATCACTAGAACTATAAACACCAGGCAAGTCTAACTTATAAGCATTATCATTAATCCTTTCTAGAACTTGAAAAGGTGATGGTCCTTTTCAAGTTTGGCCATCAGTTTTGGGGTGATATGTAGTAGAAAAGAACAACTTAGTCCCCAATTTACCCCATAAAGTCTTTTAGAAAAAACTAATGAATTTTATATTCCTATCACTAACAATAGTTCTAGGCACACCATGTAAATGCATAATCTTTTTAAAGAATAATTCAGCAATATGTGGTGCATCATTAGTCTTATAACAAGTAATAAAATGTGTCATCTTAGAAAAGTAATCTAAAACCATAAAACTAGAATCATGCCCACATTTTGAACTAGGTAAGCCCAAAATAAAATCCATAGAAATATCAATCCAAGGCATACTAGTTACAGGTAGTGGCATATATAATCCATGAGGCTTAGATTTGGACTTAGCTTGTTTATATATAATACACTTATTATAAATTCTTTGCACATTTATATGCATGTTAGACCAATAGTAATCATGTAAAATATCTAAAGTCTTTGCAACTCCAAAATGTCCCATAAGTCCACCCTCACATACTTCCCAAACCAAAACTTCACGCAAGCTACTCTTAGGTACACATAATTTATTATCCTTAAATAAGAATCCATTATCCCTATAGTACTTTTCAAATGCAAGATTTCTACATGCATGATAAAACTTGCTAAAATCATGGTCATCGATATATAAATCTTTAATATACTCAAAACCAAGCAATTTAGCATCAAGAGTGTTAAGAAGCACATACCTTTGAGACAATGCATTAGCAACTATATTTTCCTTACCTTATTTATACCTTATAACATATGAAATGGATTCAATAAACTCACTCCACTTTGCATGATACTTGTTAAGCTTTTGTTGACCCTCCAAATACTTCATGATCAGTGTGAATCACAAACTCTTTAGGCTAAAGATAATGTTGCCATGTTTGCAAAGCTCTCAATAATGCATACATCTCCTTGTTATAAGTTGGGTACTTCAAGGCTGCCTTGTTTAGTTTTTCACTAAAGTAAGCAATTAGCTTTCCTTCTTGCATAAGAACGGCTCCAATCCCCAAACTTGAAGCATCACATCCAATTTGAAAGGTATTAAAAACATTGGGCAAAGAAAGTAAAGGGGCAGAATTCAACTTATCTTTAAGCATGTTAAACGCTTTCTCTTGAGCCTCTTCCCACTTGAATCCCAGACTCTTCTTGATTACTTCAGTTAATGATGCAGCAATAGTGCTAAAATCATGAACAAATCTTCTATAAAAGCTTGCCAAACCATAAATGAGCGAACATCTCCAATAGATTTAGGTGTAGGCCACTCCTGGATTGCCTTAACCTTCTCTTCATCTTCTTGAATGCCTTGCGCGCTTACCACAAAGCCTAGGAAAATAAGTTTGCTCGTGCAAAAAGAACATTTCTTAAAGTTAGCAAACAATTTTTCCTTACGCAAAACATCAAGTACTACACGCACATGCTCAATGTGTTCATTTAATGACTTACTATAGATAAGTATATCATCAAAATAAACAACAATAAACATTCCTAAGAATAGACGCAAAACATGATTCATTAATCTCATGAAAGTACTAAGTGCATTAGTTAATCCAAAAGGCATAACTAACCACTCATATAAACCATATTTTATTTTAAAAGCAGTTTTCCACTCATCACCCTCTTTCATCTTAATTTGGTGATAACCACTCTTTAGATCAATCTTAAAAAATATACATGCACTATGTAACTCATCAAGCTTATCACCTAAATGAGAAATAGGATGTCGATACTTTACCATTATTTTATTCATGGCTCTCCAATCAACGCACATCCTTCAAGTTCTATCCTTCTTGGGCACCAACAAAACGGGCAGGGCACATGGACTCATGCTCTCACGAATCAAGCTTTTACCCATTAGCTCATCCACTTACCATTTTAACTCCTTTGTCTCCTTAGGATTACTTTGATAAGGTGGTCTATTTGGAATTTATGAACCCGGAATGAAGTCAATTTGGTGCTCAATCCCTCTTAAAGGTGGTAAGCCTTTTGAAACTTCCTCGAGAAATAGATCTTCATATTCCTTCAAAAGAGAAACAAACACACTAGGCAAGGAGTTTTTAAAACTGTTAGTAGTAAAACATGTCTCTTTGTACAAAAGTACAATCATAGGCGTGTTAGAAAAATAAGCTCTCTTAACATCACTCTCTTTTGCATAAAAGCTCACTTGTTTCTTTTCCCCTCAATCTCTCCTTTTGCATGCTCCTCTCCTCTCTTTTGCGCATCTACTCTTTGTTCTCCTTTTTCCACTCCTTGCTCACATCTCTCATTATTTTTCACACAGATCTCCTTTTGCAGCTCATTCTTTTCATTTTCTCTCACATGCAGGCGTTCTCTCTCTCTCTCTCTCTCCTAAAATTCTTTGATCATGATACACTTCTTTTGGTGATAAAGGTGAATGTACAATATCTTTTCCATTCATTACAAAAGAATATCTATTAGAGTATCCATCATACTTTACCCTCCTATCGAATTGTCATGGACGACCCAAAAGTACATGACCAGCTTGTATGGGTACAATATCACAAAGAACTTCATCAATATATTTACCCATAGAGAAAGAAACTAGACATTGTTTGGTAACTCTAACTTTCCCACAATCATTTAACCAATGCAAATTATATGGCCTAGGATGCTTAAGTGTAGGCAAGTTAAGTTTTCCACCAAATAAGTGCTACAGGCATTGGCACAATTCCCACTATCAATGATTAAGCAACATATCTTATCTTGAATTCGACACCTTTGATGAAATATGTTGTCACATTGCTCATCGTCCTCTTCCTCCTTTGCTTCCACACTTAAAGAACGCCTTGCAACTAGAAATTCTTTTTCATCAACTTCCCTCGAGTCATCTTCTATGTCGCTTGTGTCTTCAAGAGGTGACATCTCATCCTCCTCATCTTCACTATCATATTCTCCATTAACAAGAATCATGGTCTTCTTATTTGGAAAATCTTGTTGCATATGCCCTCTCCCCTTGCACTTGAAATACTCAATGCTGCTTGTCTTGGGTTTAGGCGTCTCAAATGACTTTCCACTCTCTCCTTCCTTGCCCCTTTATTATTGTCAAATTTAGGCTTGAAGACACTTTTGTCTCCACTTTTCCAATTTTACTTCCAATTGGATATTGTAGTAGACGAACTAGGCTTGGAAGGTCTTCCCTTCAATTGCCTTTCCACTTTGAGTGGCATGTGGTACATGTCTTCTAACTTCATATATGGATGTAATTCCACAACATTAGCAATTTTCTTGTTTAGCCCGCTCAAAAAATGAGCCATGGTTTGCTCATGGTCTTCCTCAATCTTAGCACGCATCAACACCACCTCCATCTGTTGAAAATACTTCTCAACACTTCGCGAACCTTGTGTAAGCCTTTGAAGTCGTTTGTGTAAATCTCGATAGTAGTGATTCGACACAAACCTCTTTCGCATGATATTCTTCATCTCTTACCATGTAGAGATAGCTTCCTCATTTCGACTCCTTAAAACCTTTAGTTGGTCCCACGACACTAATGCATAATTCATAAACTCAATGGCAACAAGTTTGACTTTCTTTTCTTTAGAGTAGTTATGACAATCGAACACAAAATCTATCTTCTTTTCCCATGCTAAATAGGCTTCAAGGTCAGTCTTGCCATGGAAAGCAGGAATCTTCATCTTTATACTCCCAAGGTTGTTATCTTATCTTCTATGCCCTTGTATATTATCACTAATGGACTCATGATCTTCATTATACTATCTCCCCCTACAAGCTTGTCTAAGTGCGTGTTGGTTTATGTCATTGATGTTGTCATTGGTGGCATTTTGATTTGTTTCCACTCTATACACTCGATCATTAAAACCTTGCACTTGTCTTACTATTCGATCCAAATGCTCCATGACTTGTGCCATGGTTGGTTCTGGTGGATCAGCCATGATAACCTACAATAATAACTTAAAACGAACAAAGAAACCTCACAAGTAACACTCCTTCACGTGTTTACACTCAAAGGATGTCACTCACACTCGTGTTTTACTTAATTAGGCTTTTATCCTCTAATGATCTCACTGCTTGCCTTTTACCTCTCAAATTCTTTTCTTATAGTTCTTATGGAACTTAAGCTACTAATTATCAAATTAGACTCAATACAATCCAAACAGAGCAAAAACTAAACTCAACGTTGATAAGAATAAAAAATATACAATAAACAAAGACAAGAATCAATCAAGACAAAAATAAGAAAACTTGAAATAGGTGTATAAAACTACCCCCATACGTAAGTCTAAGAAAGATCATAATTGAAATATGGTAAAGAACTTGAATTTAAACTCGAGCAATAACTTGTTGTATTTTAGGCCAAATTGAATTCTATAAACTCAACTTTATCATAAATCATAATTCTTTCATTTAGCATTTTTCTTTTTTATTCTTTTGCTTTCTTTCTTTTACTTTTTATTATATTTGCAATGCCAACTTACGGCCAAATAATATTTCGTATTAGATTGTAACAAGTTTGCAATAATAAGACACTAAGACCTGCAAATAAACGAATAAAGCAAAGATATACTTAAAGATGAAAAATTTGCGAGGATAAATAAAAAAGGAAGGATTAATATTTTATATGTTGAATAATGAATTTGATACTTAAATAGAACAAAAGAAAACGAGTTGGACTCTAAAAAGAACAAGAAAAACAAATTGAACAACAAAAATATTCTAGACAAGAAAATAAATCACAAAGAAGAATAACAAATTGAGATAATTTGTTTTGTTTTTTCTTTACACTAAAGAAAACAAATCAACAAAAATAATAAAAGATACGAACTTCATTAATGAGCCAAAGTTGAATTGACTAATGAAAATATAAAAAACAGATTTAAATGATATAAAACCTAATTGTAAATCAGTAAGTAATTATTTTCTTTTCTATTGGTAAATATCATGATGAGGTGTTGTGTGATGTAGTACTTATGCATGCTAGTGATATTTTACTTGGGAGACCATGACAATTTGATAGAAGGGCGATGGATGATGGGTACCTAGTATTCATTCAACAAGGATAGAAGAAAGACTATACTTGCACCACTTTCAACAAAAGAAGTGTATGAGAACCAACGCAAAATGGAAAAAATAAAAATAGAGGCCGAAAAGAAAGAGATGGAAAATAAAAAGAGTGCTTTAAAGAGTGAAAATAAAAATAGTGTTTAAGAGAGTGAAAATAAAAAGATTGATGATGCAGAGGAGTTACAATGCTCTACTGAAGTCAATAAAGATTCTAAAGGCATGATGAATGAAGATGGTGAAAGAGATAATAATTTTCAACTTCTGAACAAAACCCAAGATGAAGAGATCAATGTTGAAGATGAAGCAAAAGATGAGCTAGTAAAGAATGTAGATGTTTTGCTTGATGGCTTTGAGCCAATTGAACATGTTGAATTTATTGGTATTGAAAGTATTATTTATGCTAAAATTTCTCTAAAAACTTTTGTAAAATATTTGCAGGTTGATAATGAGTTAATATTATTTTTTGAGATTATATGTTTGCTTCTTTCACAATATTTGGACAAGATTCGAGGAAGAATCTTTTCAAAAAAAGAGGGAATGATACAAACCAAACTAGCACAACGAATCCTACTACAATAAAGAGTCTTGATGATGCAAATCCTACTAGCACAAGGAATCCTAATCCAGTATGGTGTCCTGACTCAACTAGGAATCCTAATCCTGCATGGAGTCTTTATGATATTAGGAGTTCAAGCAACGAAAGAAATCCTAATTCAAGTAGGAGTCTTAGTTAGATTCAAATTACAAGTCAATGAGCTTATCCAAGACATTCGGGCTACAAAGACATCAAGATTTGAAGAACTAGATTTAAGTTCAAGGCTCATTAATCTAATTCAATTATTGGGGTTGAATGAATCTAATTGGGCTTTAAAAGACCAAAGGAGCTGAATTGAAGCATATGAAGACTTTGGCTAGTCTTCAAGTTTAGGCCCAAAGTCTTCATATGCTCCAATTCAGCTTCATTGCTCTTTTTAAGCCCAATTAGATTCATTCAAGCCTAATAAATTGAATTAGATTAATGAGCCTTGAACTTAAATCTAATTCTTCAAGTCTTGATGCGTTCTTAGACCAAATGTTTTGGATAAGCTCATTGATTTATAATTTGAATCGAACTAGGACTCCTAGTTGAATTAAGATTCCTTTCGTTGCTTGAACTCCTAATATCATGAGGACTTCTTGCAGGATTTGGATTCCTAGTGGATTCAGGACTCCTTACTGGATTAGGATTCCTTGAGCTAGTAGGATTTGTATCATTAAGACTCCTTGTTGGAGTAGGATTCGTTGTGCTAGTTTGGTTCGTATCATTCCCCCTTTCTTTGAAAAGATTCGCTCTTTAGAATAAAGAATAGTTTCAAAACTCAACATGTTAAATTGGCTCAATGGCATCAAGCAAAACATCTTCATTCTTCACGAACTCAACTTTTGCTTCATCTTCAACAATGATCTCTTTATCTTAAGTTTCACTCAAAAGTTGCAAATTATTATCTTTTTCACCATCTTCATTCATCATGCCTTTAGAATCTTCATTGACTTCAGTAGAGCATTGTAACTCCTCTATGTAATCAATCTTTTTATTTTCACTTTTCAAAATACTCTTTTTATTTTCACTCTTTAAAGCACTCTTTCTATCTTTTATCTCTTTCTTTTCGGCCTCCACTCTCATTCTTTCCATTTTGTATTAGTCTTTACACACTTCTTTTGCTGAAAATGGTGCAAGTATAGTCTTTCTTCCATCCTTGGTGAATGAATACCTATTGAGGTACCCATCATGCATCACCCTCTTACCAAATTGCCATGGTCTTCCAAGCAAAATATCACTAGTATGCATAAGTGCTACATCGCACAACACCTTATCATGATATTTACTAATAGAAAAGGAAAGAATTGCTTACTGGTTACCTTAACCTCACCACAATCATTAAGCCATTGAAGCTTGTATGGCCAGGGTGTGGTATGGCAGGCATCCCCAATCTACTAATCAAAAGAGTACTCATAATATTAATGGAACTCCCACTATCAATAATCACATTACACGCCTTGCAATGTACATGGCATCTTGTGTGAAACAAGTTGTCCCTTTATTGCTTATGGCAATCTTTTTGATAATACATCTCTTACACACAACTCACGTGTTTAACACTCAAAACAAATCATAATTAAAACGACACAAAAAAAGAAGATAAAACTAGACGTAATGACCAAGATTAAGCCAAAACTCTGATACCAAATGATATAAAACTCCATGAATAAGTTTGAGAACACCTTTTGAATTGCGGACCCCCCAATATATTAATATGAAAACTCTAAGAGCCAATTCGGTTCAACCCCTAAGAAACGTTAGTAAATAGATTTCTTAGAAAGATGATCAAGAATTAGAATTTAGAAAACTTGTTCCTAAATTCCAATTTTGAAACACTCCACAAGAAGATGATTAGTCTATTTAAATGTTTCTTAAGCATACATTCTACACAAGAACACAAAGACAAAGTAGACTGCTTTAAGGTTTAATAACCAATTATCATTCAAATTCAACTTTAACTTAATTTTTTACATCAAAATTGGTATTATCCTTAGATAGGCCTAAGAAAACCTTAAATCTTAACTAATAAAGATTTACATCTCATATAGGATAAAGATAACCTTCCTAACTAAAAGAGCTAACTTAAAAAAAGTCCTAATTAGGTTAAAGTACATGTGTGGCCACCTAAAATAAGTTTTAAAACCCTAATTTACATAACTCATGTAGATGGGGCTATAACATAAGCCAAGTTAGACCAAAAGTCTTTATATGATCCAGTTCAGCTTCTTTAGTCTTTTTAAGCCGAATTAGATTCATTCAAGCCTAATACACTGAATTAGATTAATGAGTCTTGAACTTAAATTCAATTCTTCAAGCCATAATACGTTCTTAGCCCAAACGTCTTGGATAAGCTCATTGACTCCTAATTTGAATCGAACTAGGGCTCCTAGTTGAATTAGAATTCATAGTTAAATTAGGATTTCTTTTGCTGAACTCCTAATATGAGGACTCCTTGCAGGATTAGAATTCCTAGTTGAGTCAGGACTCCTTATTGGATTAGGATTCTTTGAGCTAGTAGGATTTGCATCATCAAGACTCCTTGTGGGAGTAAGATTCGTTGTGCTAGTTTGGTTTGTATCATTAATGATATGGAACCTCCATGAATAAGCTTAAGAACCCCTTTTGAATTGCGGACCCTAACACATTAACATGAAAACTGATGTGTGCTACTTGTGTTAGCTACAATCTAAGGTAGTGTACCTATCGATGCAGTCTAGCACTAATGGTGAGTATCAAGGTCGTATTCCTCGGGAAAGTGAAAGCCCAGAGTTACTCCTTTGTTCTTTGTTATATTAACCTAAAATGAGTGATGAATAATTTCTAAACTAACTAATAGCTACAAGCTAAGTTCTAAGGGAGATGCAGGAGTAATTGATAAATAAAATAACCAAGACAGGAAAGCAAACCCAAAGGGAACCTAAACTAGTTGGCAATCAAACAAAAGATAAAGGATTAGCTAGATTGATTGCCAACTAGTTTAGGTTCCCTTTAGGTTTGCTCTCTTGCCTTAATTATTTTAGTTATCAATTACTCTTGCATCTTCCTTAGAACTTAGATTGTAGCTATTAGTTAGTTTAGAAAGTATTTATCACTCATTTTAGGTTAATATAACAAGGAACAAAGGAGTAACTGGCTTTGAGCTGATCGCATCGATAGGTACACTGCCTTAGATTGTAGCTAACACGATTTAGCCCATCATGCACACAAGCCACAAAAATTATAAAGGATAAACAATGAACAGTAGTCCAAGGTGGGAAATAGGAATCAAGTCAAAATGTTTAGCTCACTTACTTTCTTTCTTTTCATCACCTTTCCCTCTTATTCTTCTATTTATTTATTTTCTTTTTTTTATTTTCTTTTTTTTTCATAAGGGAAGGACATTCACATAATAGAGTGAATTTCTTTTGGATTGAAGAAAGCTGCTATAAGATTCCACACTATTCCCAAGATAAAATTCCCAATAAAAATAACTCATATGCAAAATCTTAACCCAAAGCAGAATAAAACTAAGTGGTAATGGAATAAGATAAAAAAATGGTGAAAGAAGGGGTTATCTACATAATTAATAAACGAATGAAGGCTATTTGGCTAGAATAAAAAACCTAAGTGCCTTTATCATACCAAAGTGTTAAACTCTCCTTGTGGCCCTCATAAGCATTACCGGGCAAGATCTAAAAGTAAAGACAGTAATTGGCACTCTCAACAAGAAATAAATACAAGCATATAAAGTGTATGCTTACAATTTAGGCTCAATTTCTCATAAGTGTGCTTTTGAGTAGGTTCCAAACAAAAATCATCAAAACAGAATTAAATAAACCAAAGCAACTTAGTGCAAAACTCAAACTAATTATCTTACATTCTTCCACAAAACTCAACACTATCGGTTTTACCCGATCACATGGACATAAACAGGATTTCAAAAGCAGGTCAACAGTAAGAGCATCGAAACAAAGTGAAAAATTTTCAAAATTTTACAAACAATTGCACAAAGAATAAATAAATAATTGAGATGGGATAAAAATCACCTACCCCACACTTAAAGGACACACTGTCCCTAGTGTACAAAATATATAAGAAATGAAAAAGGAAAAGGAACTAATACTGCCCTGACTATGGCTCCAGAGTGAAAAGAGGTGCATCGTCAGAGATATCAGGGTGTTGGCTAGTCTGTGGTAGAGAAGTGGCTGCAAATAATAAAATGAAGAATTAAAATCGAAATTGAAACAAAAATTAAATAAAATATGAAAACTAAACTAATAAAATGTTTCAAAACAAAAGGTTAAAATATTAGAGATTAAAGATAAAAATTAGGGTGCCTCCCAAAAGCGCTTCTTTTTTATATGATGACTCTTCTTAGCTGGACTCATGGTGAAAAGAAAATGGGCGTGATCGATGACCATCCATCCTTCTTCTAAGGAAATGTCTTCGAGTATCTGCTTAGAAGGATAATCGTCAATTTCCTCTTCCCGACTATCAAGCAAGCTGCCAGTATGATGAGCAAAACTCACTCCTCGTATAATTGCACGTAGTCATGATGCTCTAGGGGCTCTTCCAATTTGAAAGCTGAAGTTTCACCAATTGGAGGGATCGACGGTTGGACAATTTCTTCAGGAACGTCGATAGTTTTCTCTAGTCCTTGGCTTGGTTCACTTGCTAGAAGAAACTCAAGCTCGTCCAAAACTTCTTCATTGGATAACTCGTGCTCATCTTCCATCATCGAAGGGACTTGTGGAAAATCCACCAAAAATTCCTCTAAGTGCAACTCAGCATCATCAACTGTACGTTCCTGTTGGTAGTCTTTCAGAGGGATCATGTTTGCCTCTTCCTTTTCTGGTTCTATCTCCATGTTCAAAGAGTCGTCCTGCACAAAAGCATCATCATCAAACATAATAGATAACCCAAAAAAATTCTCACCTGAATGCAAAGTGACGGCACTCAAGTGTTCCTCAGATTCAGTAGTGTTTGATGAAGTTCCCAATTGCTCTTCAGCTAGTAACTTGAAGATTAAGCCTACTTGATGCTCTATGTTCTTAATCGAGGCTTGTTGATCTTCAAGTATCCTCTCTGTTTGTTGGAATCTATCCTCAAGACTTGTAATAAATCTCGTCATCAGCTCCTCTGACACTAACTCTTCACCTTGAGTTGATGGTGCAAGATTAAGCTGCTGAAATTCTGATGGTTCTTAGCTATCTAAGCTCCATCCAAAGGGTGAATGAATGCTCAACTCTTGATTGTAGGTGCTTCCATACGAGTCATTTGGCCAACTTCCCGTATAATTCACCTGTTCATAGTTATAAGAATAATGAGCAACATCACTATACAATGGACAATCATTACTCAAATGTAAACCACAATAAAATTCACAAAAAACTTGAGATGAAAGGATAGGAGTGGAGAGTTGATCGGTAGCCCTGCAAAAGGATTCCACTCGAGCTTCTAAAGATGCACGGGTATCCCAATTTTTAGCACCCTCTTGGTTCCTGATCCCATTTTCCAATGTGTTATACAAAGAGTTTAGCATTGAACGTCCTTATCATCCACTATCTAAATCGTAAACTTAACTAAATAAATATGTACAAACAAAACAAAAATAAATATAAATAAAAAAATGGCTAAATTAACAAATAGCAAATTTCACTCTAGTTTTCAAACATTCCCCGGCAATGGCGCCAAAAACTTGATGTGTGCTACTTGTGTTAGCTACAATCTAAGGCAGTGTACCTATCGATGCAGTCTAGCATTAATGGCGAGTATCAAGGTCGTATTCCTCAGAAAAGTGAAAGCCAGAGTTACTCCTCTGTTCTTTGTTATATTAACCTAAAATGAGTGATGAATAATTTCTAAACTAACTAATAGCTACAAGCTAAGTTCTAAGGGAGATGCAGGAGTAATTGATAAATAAAATAACCAAGACAGGAAAGCAAACCCAAAGGGAACCTAAACTAGTTGGCAATCAAACAAAAGATAAAGGATTGGTGAGTCTAATTATGCTACCTGTGGATGAATTCTTAACCGAATTCGGTTTCTCTCTCTCGATAACCGAATTCCTAAACCTAATAACCTAAAGTTGGAATCTCTTCCTAACGATTGATTCTTAAATTAGTATTAAGCTTTGATCCACCTCTATTAAGCTTTGTTAATTCTTAATCCGGCTAGTTAATTATCCTTATCTTTAAGCAATTATTAACCAGTTCTTGCTATTCAAAATTTCAATTGCCAAATGGACTTCTCAATCACACAAAGCAATCTAAACACACAATTCACAACGTCTCATGAATAATGCATTATCTTATTAATACTGAAAGCAATAAGAATACAGAACTAACCCAAACAATCCAACAATATAATACTAAGCCAACACAGTAAAGAAATCTCAATGGATTTAATCAATCTAGCTAATCATGTTCATTATCAAAATCCACAAGAATTCAATTACAACAATGAGTAAAGGTAGAGAAAACCCGATTACACCCTTGGATGAGAGTAAACAGCCCCAATTCCTCTTGCTTAAATTGAATCGATTCTTGTTCCTCTTGCTCGATTTAAAAACCAATCAACGAACCTCGCCCAATCTTCAATTTTAAAAGGGAATCCGATTGAAACCTTGATCCAAGTCTCCTTTTCCCTTGGTTTCAGCTCAGAAAACCCTTAGGGAGAGAAAAGTTAGGGTTTGGGACGTTCTCCCCCGCTCTCTTCTTTCTTTCCTCTCTTCTTTCTTTTAATTAATTCCCTTTGTCGCCGCCAACACGGCCGTGTTGATGCCCGTGTTCCCAACTCGGGCTGGTGTTTATGCCCGTGTTACTCTCTGTGGCCGTGCTCCCTAAGAACTTCTTTTTCTTTGATGTTTGATGCACCCAACATGGCCAGTGTTAAAACCAACACAGCCATGTTCAGCTTCCTCATGCGCATACTTAGCTTGTTTCGGCAGCTTTGACATTCAATTATGCTCCAATTCTTCCGTTTATCATTCTTTGACTTCTTTTGGACCTAATGCACACAAACAGACGTATAGAGTGAGTGTTGGGACCAATTCACATCCAAATGTCCATAAAATCAATCTTAGAAACCCCATTTAGATGTGTGTATTTTACGCACATCAAAAACCCCAAGAACTAATTTGGTTCAACCCCTAAGAAAGGCTAGAAAATAGATTTCTTAGAAAGATGATCAAGAATTAGAATTTGGAAAACTTGTTCCTAAATTCCAATTTCGAAACACTCCATTACTTGAATGTTTCTTAAGCATGCATTCTATATAAGAATACAAAAAAAATAATACAACTTTTAGGTTTAATAACCAATTATCATTCAAATTTAACTTCACTCTGCTTTTCTTTTCTCTCGGCCTCCACTCCCATCTCATCTTACATTCTTCATATACTTCCTTTGAGGAAAGTAGTGTCAATATGGCTTTTCGCCCATCCTTAGTAAATGAATATCTATTGAGATACCATCATGTATAGCTCGCCTATCAAATTGCCATGGTCTTCCAAGCAAAATATCCTTTGCATGCATAGGAACCACATCGCACAACACCTCATCATGATATTTACCAATTGTAAATGAAATAATGGATTGCCTATTTACCTTGACCTCACCATAATCATTAAGCCACTAAATTTTTTAAGGTCATGGGTGTGATGTAGTAGACAACCCCAATCTATTAATCAAGAACATGCTTACCAAAGAAGCTGAACTGGAGCATATGAAGACTTTAGGCCTAATTTGGCTTATGTTATGAGGCCCATCTATATGACTTATATAAATTAGGGTTTTATGGGTTATTATGGGCGACCACACATGTATTTTAACGTAATTAGGACTTTGTTTAAGTTATCACTTTTATTTAAGAAAGTTATCTTTATCCTATATGAGATGTGAATCATTATTAGTCAAGATTTAGGGGCTTCTTAGGCCTATATAAGGCTAGTACGAATTTTGATGTAAGTTAAAATTGAATTTGAATGATAAACTATTTGTTTTGTCTTTGTGTTCTTGTGTGGAATGCATGCTTAAGAAACATTCAAGTAGATTGATCATCTTCTTATAGAGTGTTTCGAAATTATAATTTGGGAACAGATTTTCTAAATTTTAATTCTTGATTATTTTTCTAAGAAATCTGTTTTCTAACCTTTCTTAGGAGTTGAACCTAATTGATTCGTGGTATTTTCATGTTAATGTGTTGAGGGGTACACAATTTAAAAGGGATTCTCAAGCTTATTCATGGAGGCCATAACATTTTCTTTAAATAAAAAAAATTATTTACATGACGAAAAATTTGTAATCCTAACAATTTTATAATGTGAAAATAGCATTTACATTTAAAATAATAAATGATAAAAAAATAATATTACTACATATATAAAGATTTAAATGTCTTTTACTAATTATTAATCTAATTATTTAATGATAATTATATTAATTAAAATAAATTTAATTAGTCAATAATAATTATATTAATTAAAATTTTGAGTTACACAATACTTAATTGGTTAAGAAACACATTGATTAGTTTATAGTTCTACTAATTTACATGGAGAAAATGATAAAAATGAAATACATAATTAGAGAAACATAATTTGAATACTTTAATTATTGAGTGGATAACTTTTTTGTTTATATTGTAACAAATAATTTAAAATAAATATAAAATTAAAATAGAACTATCAAATGCATATTTTTCTTTTTTTTGATAACCAAGTCTCCAATATATAAAATATATAAGCAAATGATTCAATATGAAAAATTAATTTCTATATTTATTTCTTTGATAATTCGAGTGAAGCTAATTAATGAAAATAGTATTTGCAACCAAATAATCTTGGGTAGCGATTTCATAATTCCTAAGAAGAATTATTAAACTTTCAATTAATATATTCAACTAAATCTTTCTAATTCTTTTAAATTATTATAATGATCAATCAATAATTGAAACTTAAAACTTATATACATATTAAGTAAGCAAGCATATAAATGGAAATGATTGCACATAAAGTAATTCAGCTAAAGGTAATAATAAAAGAAAGAGCATACATTTATAATATTTCAATTGACTTAATATAAAAAATATAGTAAAAATATTATTTTATCCTATAATATTTTATTTGACTTAATAAAAAAATATACAATAAAAATATTATTTCATACTGAATAGGATCAAATGCCCATGCTTCACACGAGACATAATATATTTTCATATACTTAATGGCAATTAAGTTATTTAACACTTTAATTATCAACACACAATTTAATTTTAAATACTAAATTATGTTATTTTTCTTAAATAAATATAATTAAAAATACATTTTATAAGTGATTTATGTCATCAATAATTTTTATAGTATTTAAAAATAAATAAATAAATTGGTTTCAAAAATATAAATAAATAAGATAATGTTACTCTATTTACTAAAAAAAAGTTATCGAAAAACAAAATTAAACAAACATACTCATCTTGTCTTTAAAAAAACAGAAGAAAAAGACAATTAGGGCAATTAGAAGAGCACGAACCATCTTCCTCTACTTTATCATATCAATTATGAGTAACAAAATTGTCAACTTCTCTTGGCTCCATCTCACCTACAAAGCTCACAACTAAAAGAAAATTTCTCTAATACGACAAAATAAATATAATCAAACTAACACATAAGAGATTAATTGCTATTAATATAATTAAATTAAAAATAAATAAAAGAATGTATTCTATAACCTAACAATTCCATTGAAAACACACAACAATACCCATAAAAATTCTGTGAGAGTTATTTACAGAAGAACAAAATTATTTATCAATTAGAATTTGACATACAAATAGATTATGAATAGGTATTTACAGGGAAAGAATACCTTTTAATGTTGATTTGTTTTTTGAATCAATATTGATTATTTGGTTACTATATAACTTTTATAATTAATATGGCGATTAAATCATATAATAATACTACATACTAATTAAATTTTCTGTTTTGTAGTAATTAGTTCCTAAATTATAGGTTACTCAAACCTTTATTACCTTACAGACAAGGAAGAGACATAAAAGAAGAGAAGTTAAAAAGTTTAGTAAAAGGACTTAATCTCTTAATTAAGTCATGAACAAAAATAAACTTTAAAAAAAAAAATACTAAAATAGAGAGTGTAACACATAAGACAGAATATGCATTAATTAATAAACTTTTTTAGGAGCACCAAATATAGAAAAATAGCTTTAGAATATAGAAAAAATGTCACTTAGGAAAGAGATTATTTGGCTACTACATAACGTAATCGGATGGGCTAGCACAAAAAAAGCTTGAAGATAATGGGCTTGATGAGGAACATGCAAGGAAAGCTGAGGATGCTAAAGATGGGCTAAGCTTTCCACAAGGTCCAATAATAAATTCTAGAGTCAAAAAGTTGAAACAAGTCTTAAATGACTATATATAAGATTGGACTAGTAAGGAAAGTCCATTTGAAGGTCTAAGAGCCACAATTTTTACAGAGCATCAAGATTGAGCTTTATTTACTTTATTGGGGTTTCAAGTCCATGAAGAACTAACATAGGCCTAATAAAATTCGAATTACTTATTTAAAATCACAAAATTATATTTAAAATTCACCAAAATCGATATAATATAATTATTTAAATATTAAATTAAATGGTACTTATATTAATTAGTTACTAAAATAATTATTAAATGCTCAATGTAAAACTAAAAATACTTACCAAAAATGTCCCCGAAGTAATATTAAAATTAAAATTTAAAAATTTATGGGGTATTACATCTTCCTCCCCTTAAGAAAGATTCATCATCGAATTTGAAAATGACAAGGCTTACCTCAAAACTGAAACAAATGGGGTAGGAATCTCTTATCTCTTGCTCGGCCTCTCAGGTACATTCCTCGATAGAATCATTCAGCTACAGCACCTTAACCATCTCATCTCCTACTCTTCATAAGTCAAATCTTTGCTCACTTGCACATTGAGGTTACAATATATACTTCCTCAATATAGATACATAAAATACCAGATGCACATGTGAGAAATTCGGCAGTAAATTCAACTTAAATGCTACATTTTCAATTCTATGAATAATCTCAAAGAGTCTAACATAATGTGTGGCCAACTTGCCCTTCTTACCAAACTGCATCACGCCTCGTATAGGAGATACGTTTAGGAATGCATACTCTACAATACCAAACTCTACATGCTTCACTTCGGATCCGCATAACTCTTCTACCTACTAAAAGCTGTCTACAATCTGTCGTGGATGATAGGAGACTTTTACGAGTTAATCTGAACCAACTTTGTTCATGTTAGCTTCCACTTACCAACTTCTTCCCAACATATAGGAGACTCGCACTTTCTCCTATATAACTCCTTATAAAGAGCCATCTCGATGCTCGCATGATAACTGTTATTAGGCAAACTCAATCAATGGTAGGTACCAATCCCATTAACCACCAAAATCCATAACACACATCCGAAGCACATCTTTCAAAGTCTAAATTTCCCTTTTCAACTAACCATCAGTCTAGGGGTGGAAAGTTGTGTTGAAGTCCAATATGGTGCCAAGCTCTTCTTATAGCTTCCTTTAAAATCTTAAAATGAATTATCGTCCTCTATTAAACATTATAGAGATAGGAACTTTGTGAAGACTTACAATCCTTTCCAGGTACACCCTTGTATACTTAGCCACTGACATAGCTAACCGGTCCACAATCACCCAGATAGAGTCAATGCCCTACTGAAGTTTTAGGCAAACCTAACACAAAATTCATATTAATCCTTTTCCATTTCCACTCTAGTATAGGAAGTGGCTGCAATAATCCTGCCGACTTTTGGTGCTCAAGTTTAACTTGTTGACACGTCAAACACTTGGAAACAAACTCTGCAACATCTTTCTTCATTTCGTTCTACCAATAAAAGTCTTTCACATCATGGTACATCTTAATAGAACCTACATAGTCACTATAGGTTGTGTAGTGATCCTCTTCTAAAATCTCTTTCCTGAGATTATCAACATTGGGAATACATAACCGAGTGCCCATCCTGAGAGTACCATCATCATCTATAATAAAATAACTAGCTTGACTCTGTTGCACTTCTTCCAGATTTTCCTTAATTGTAGGTCCTGACTCTGAACTAACTTGATCATATCAACAAGTATGGACTGTATCTTAAAATGCCCCAATAATACTCCTGATTCCAATTTCTCCAACTGTAATTCTTAATCGTACAATTCATGCAACTCTGCATTCAGAAGTCTTTTCTCTGTGCTGATATGAGCAAGGCTACTTACTAACTTTTTGCCTAAAGTATCTGCCATAAAGTTTAATTTACCCGGGTGGTAAAGAATAATACAATCATAATCCTTTAGAAGTTCCAACTATCTTTTCTGCCTCAGATTCAACTTCTTCTGCTGAAATATATACTTCAAACCCTTATGATCCATATATATCTCACACGTCTCCCCGTAGAAATACTACCTCTAGATCTTAAGAGTAGAAATTACAATTGCCTTTTCTAAGTCATGAGTGGAATAATTCTGTTCATACCTCTTTAGTTGATTGGATGCATAAGTCACTACCTTACTATACTGCATTGTCACGACCCCACCCGTGGGCCCGTGATCGGCACTAGGGAATGGGTAGGCGTAAGGCCACCGAAACCCGTAGTAAGCCTGACACTCACTGACTTAAACAAATCTCATCTCAAATTAATATTATTAAAACCACAAATTATCTTAATAGCTACATTCTACATAAATTACTTCGGTCTACCAGAAAAACTAGGCAAGACCCGAAGCTCAGAAAATTTACAACTGATACATTTACTATTACTACTGCGGAGAATCTAAGATTTACCAATTTACATACCAAATCAAATACATCACCCGATGATGAAGGAGTCGGGTTACTGAATAAGAGTCGCGGGAGAACTAACAGTCACGAATCTGAAAAACAGTAAAAATGAGACTGTCAGTCTCGAGAGTGAGTTAAAATCAAATAATCTAGGGACTATTGCTTCTTCTCAGAAAACATAGATTATTCAAATCAGTATATCAAACCATACTATAATCATACCCTACTATTTCCTTCACATAAAATATTAATCATTCGAATCAAAATATCAACCATGCACGTAAATACAATCCCTATTATAATCATACCACAATAAATTAATAAATGAATAAATAAACATATATTTTTACTTTTACGGGACGAGTGGCTCGGTAGAACCCTAAACCCCAAAATCTAGTAGCCATTCGGCTCTCTTAATCCAATAAGACTGGCGCCCCGAGAGCAATGCTCGACCAGGGACCTTACCTCCAGTCTGGTCACTTAAATATCCAAATAAGAAATCTAGTAGCCATTCGGCTCTCTTAATACAATAAGATCGGGCGCCCCCGAGAGCAATGCTCGACCGGGGACCTTACCTCCGGTCACTTAAGTATCCAAATAAGAAATCTAGTAGCCATTCGGCTCTCTTAATCCAATAAGACTGGCGCCCCGAGAGCAATGCTCGACCAGGGACCTTACCTCCGGCAATTTACACAAATCAGCCCAGAGAGCCATGCTCGACCAGGGCAAACCCATGAAAATCTTATTACATGTCCATGATCATTACCGGTGCGCACGCGGTCCTGATGTAACCCATCAGGCGGCATGTTCTACAAGCCACATTTCCCAATTCGCAATCATCACATATAATAAATATCATTATCTGATGAACTCAACCAACACATATCGAAATAAAGATGAAAGATTTAAGGTAAAACAACGTGCAATTTGTGAGGGGAAAAAAATAATAACGTTTATCTTATTATAACATACTAATAATAATATTTATATTATTACAAATATTAATAATCAAGTGAAATCATTTATTTTGCGATACTAATAATCATATTAAGCACAAATTCTAAATAGCATATTAAAATCAGACTTAGCAAAAGTGCAATGATTAAATGACTTTAACTCACAGAATTGGGCGACCTCCTAGCTCTGCTCCGGTGCCTCAGTTGGAGCGAGCCGAACAGACAGATCATCTAATCACGGAAAATAATTTATCAATACGCTGAGACAATTACAATAGATCCTAGGTCTAGATTCCTAGGACTGACTGTCTAAGAATCTCGACTCGGGAACTACCGAAAATTCGGCAGAACCTCCCCTGCAACACGAACATCACCCCCCGTAAAAACGGGTCCAGGACCTGCCAGAAAAATACTCTAAATATCCAACAATTTAAACAACGGGAGTCGGGTCCCCAAACTTCACTATTTCCCGACTCCGCCACACAGTACAAAACACAAGGCAAGCAAACTGACAGACAATTATTTATGACTCACAAATATCATTAAATACTTAATATAACCCAATAGACAGAAATTTAAAATCAAGGATTTCTAAAATTAACGGGCCAAAGAAAATTACCGAGACGCTCGATCGCTCGGTCGACTCGCCTCTGGCCGCCGGAGTCCGATCGACGATCAGGACACACCATCGGACTCACAACGACGCGCTGAAGACGATCCCCGCTTTCGATTTTCCGATCTGACACCCGATCATCCGGAGAGATTTACGGACGATCTCGACCGTCGATTCGGAAACGAAGCCCGATCGCCACCAAACCGGTGCCATCGCGAAGCTTGAGTTGAGGAGAGTCGGGATACGTCCTCCGATCGTCCATCCTCCGCCGGATCTCGCCGGAAAAAATCCAAAAAACGCCGGCTGCCACCATTTTCTCTCTCCACCGGATCTTCCGTCTCCGGCCACCACTGTCGACACCGCCGCCGCCAAAACAAAGCCGAGGCCGAGAGGAGTCGATCGGCACCAAGATCGGCGACGCCTGCCGGCAAGGAAGCTTCGGCCATCTTCCTCCTCATGCGAGCTACTGTCACCACTGGTGCTGCCGCCGTGGCCTGCGGCCGCCAGCCCGCGCCGGACAGACGGCCCCGACGCCAGCCTCCTTCCTCCGCTCCTCTCTCTCCCCGACATCTCTTCCTCTCTTCTTCTTCCCTCGACTTCCATTCCTTTCAATATCGACATTAGGCCCCCGAACTTTTCCTTATTACAACTTGGTCCCTCAACTTTCTTAATTACTTACAATTTCATCCCGCAGAATTCCAATTTGACCCCCAAACTTCTTTTTAGCCTTTCAATTAAGCCCCTAACTATTTAATTTGGGCCAAATCCGAATTATTGAAAATACACAATTACAAAAATACCCCTGACCGACATATTTATTTACGAAAATACTAAACTCATAAATTTCCATTAAAACCCCATAAAAATAAAATTATACTTTTAATCCTTATTCCAAAATAATCCTCCAATTAAATCCTACACACAATTAAATTAAATAATCAATTTCCAACTTAAAATTTAATACTACTAATCAATTATAATACCAATTTTCCCAAAATTCTTTTATAAAAACATCCTTTATAATTTCTTCCAAAATTTTTCGATATATAATTTTACTTATATAAATATGCATTTAGAAAAATTTTGAATAACCAAAATATAATCATTTCTCAAATAATTTACTTGAATAATTTCTTAAAATTTCAAACTAATTGGGTATAGAAAATAACTCATTTATTAAATATATAAAAAAATTCCGGGTGTTACATAATACTCCTGATTCCAATTTCTCCAACTGTAATTCTTAATCGTACAATTCATGCAACTCTGCATTCAGAAGTCTTTTCTCTGTGCTGATATGAGCAAGGCTACTTACTAACTTTTTGCCTAAAGTATCTGCCATAAAGTTTAATTTACCCGGGTGGTAAAGAATAATACAATCATAATCCTTTAGAAGTTCCAACTATCTTTTCTGCCTCAGATTCAACTTCTTCTGCTGAAATATATACTTCAAACCCTTATGATCCATATATATCTCACATGTCTCCCCGTAGAAATACTACCTCTAGATCTTAAGAGTAGAAATTACAATTGCCTTTTCTAAGTCATGAGTGGAATAATTCTGTTCATACCTCTTTAGTTGATTGGATGCATAAGTCACTACCTTACTATACTGCATCAAGACACAACCCAATCTACTCTAGAAGCATCACAATATACGGTGAAACCACCCATTCTAGATGGTAAGGTCAACACTAGAGCTGAAGTCAAACAATCTTTCAGCCTCTGAAAGCTCTGGAATTTGACATTCTTCTGACTCAACCTAGTTAAAGGCGCCGCTATCCTTGAGAAATCCTGCATAAATCAGTGGTAGTAGTCTGCCAAACACAGAAAGCTTCGAACCTCCATCAATGTAGCCAATCAATTACTGCTTCCACTTTCTTGGGATCCACTTGAATACCCTCTTTAGACACCACGTGTCCTAAGAAAGCTACACTCTCTAACTAAAACTCGCATTTGGAGAACTTAGCATACAACTGATGCTCCCTCAAAGTTTGAAGTACCATCTTCAAATGCCACACATGCTCTTCTTCACTTTTGAAGTACACCAAGATATCATCAATAAATACGATGACAAAATGATCCATGAATGGCTTGAACACTCAATTCATCAGATCCATACAAGCTACAGAAATATTAGTGAGTTCAAACGACATTACCAAGAACTCATAATGCCTATAACACGTCCTGAACGCCGTCTTAGGTATGTCCTCTTCATGAATTTTTAGCTGATGAAACCCCAATCATAAATCAATCTTGAAAAATCATACAACACCTTATAGTTGATCGAACAAATCATCAATACAAGGCATCAGATATTTATTACGAATTTTCACCTTATTCAATACTGAGGTGCAAGGTGCCATCCTTCTTCTTGACAAACAGTACTGGAGCGCCCTATGGAGACGTACTAGGTCTGACAAAACCCTTATCTAGAAGGTCTTGCAATAGCTCTTTTAGCTCTTTCAACTTCATTAGTACCATTCTGTAAGGTGGCATAGAAATGGGAGTTGTACCCGGTACCAAATCAATGTAGAACTCTATCTCCTTGTCAAGCGGTAACCCTAGCAACTATTCCAGAAAATATCGATAAACTCACAGATAAAAGGGACATCTTTAACTTTGCTTTTTCCTACTAAAGTATCCCTGATTTGAGCCAGATATCCTTAACACCCACGGCGAAGCATCCGTTTAGCTGTAATGGCTGATATGAGATTCGATGGTGCATGAATTTGTTCACCCTTAAAGTAAAACTCTGGGTCTTCCAAAATTCAAAAAAGTCACCTACTTTTCTCGACAATCCAACAAGGCTTAATGCATAGCTAGCCTATTCATTCCTAAAATTACATCAAAGTCCATGATGTTCAACATAATCAGATCGATAGTCAAATCCCGACCTTTAATTGACACTAGATACGACTGAGAAACAATATTAGTCTCTAAGACATCACTCAACTGCGAAGTCACAGACATAGGAACCTGAAGCCTAACTGGCTGAACTCCTAATCTAATTACAAAGCTAGGAGATATAAGAGAATGAGTAGCCCTAGGGTTTAATAAAACTCTAGCCTCAAAATTGTAGATTGGAATAATACTTAATGCTATAATATTATAAAATCGGACATCCTGGTGGGTGAGAGTAAATACTATAGCCTATCCATATCCTGACTACTGCAAACATGAAGCCTAACTCTAAACTCTACCCCCTAATTTGCCTCCTATAACCCTGCCTCCGAAACCACAGCCCTGCTAGCCAACAAACTGAGATCCAACCTAGGAGTAATTAGGAGCTACAAAAGAAGCTGGTCAGGCTACACTAGCAGTTTTAGAGTATGCCCTAAAGACAAGGAGTTGTCAGTTGATTTGTATTATTTTATACATCATATTGATGACATACAATTTTACTAAAGGCATTGTTTGACTATAATGGTATGAGTAGTCAGGTATTATCAAGGAATAATTCAAACCATTAGAGATGAACATGATAGAATGTAAATAAAAATATAAGAGAATTTTTAAAGCGAGTTTATAATGATGAAGTTCTCATTACGTACGTTTTTAAATTTTGTTTATAGTCAACATTTGATCAAGAATTAGATATTGATCATTGGATATTTGTAACGCCTATATTTTCTCATCATACATGTTATGTGCATTTACATTTAATCATCAGGCATGATGGTATATTAATAATATTTTTTATTTTATGAGAATAGATATAATATTAATTATAAGTAGAGAATAAGAAGCATGATATTAGATTATTAATTTAAATAAATTGATTAAGTACTTGGGTTATGTGTATTAAGCCTTAAGACTTAATTGAACCAATAGTTGAAGGTTGGGTAAATACATTGGATTTAAATAATACAATTAAAATTTAGTAGCTATGTATGGTTAGTAAGAATTAACTTGGGATGATAAAACTAATTTTAGTAGGTGGTGGCATTGAGAGATGAATTTTGAAAATTGGAACCATGAGCAAGCTCATTTACCTCTTCATTTCTCCAAAATTCATACATGGCCAAAAGCTCAAAACTTGGAACAAGAGAGAGGAGTAAAATACCTAGAAAAACTTAAAATTAAGATAGAATTTTACCAACTATTGAATGAGCCAAGCTAAAGCTAAAGGATTTGAGCATATTAGCAACCCAAAAGCTAAAATTGGTGAATTGTTACTTGTGTATTATTAATTTGTCATTAGGATTCTTGATTATAAATTGAAAAAACTTCAATTGATGCTTTTATTGATTAATTAAAGGTCTGATTATCATGAATTAGTAGAGTATTGAATGATTGCATAGAGATTAAGCTTGATTCAAGTTTAAGTATGTCAAGACAGAAAACTGTCAAAATTCCAGCAACCTTGATGTTCTGTATTTTGGGCATAACATGCGTTATATAAATCCAAATTAAGCTTAATTGGTGTCTAAGAAAATATTGAAGAGTCCTCTATAACTTTGTAGTTTTTATGATTTCTCTAGTTTTGCTGTTTTGGTTGCTTAAATTGAGCAAACAGATTGCTGCTCGGGTACAACGAGTTATATGACCATTGCTCAATAATTTAGGAATAATTAAATCTATAGAAGTCGGAATTGAGTAATTCTTCTTGGAGATGAAACTAGACAAATAAAAGTATATGTCTATTTAATATGAGATTTTTATATTAAGACAATTTTTCCCAGCAATAAATATACTTTGGTACTAAATCCTATCTAGAAAACAGAGATGTTGAAGATTAGTTATATGCTATTTATTTGATGTTAATTTGAGTTAAATTGGTATATACTTGGTGGAACATGTTTATATGATATTAAAACAATAATTGAGAGTCTTAGAGTAAGAGTTAGACCTATGAATTAGAAAGGTAATGATCTTGTAGTGCATTAGAACTAGCATTTACATGAATATTTGGAATATGCATGAAATGTGAATTGATGAATGTATTAACAGGAATTCAAAAGCCTGGAAAGGAAGTTGTGGAGGAAGGAGGTTCTTCTATGTTGAAGGAATAAGTGTATTTTGATTAAGTAAATAGTTAATATTTGCTATATTTATATATTTAATCAAATATTTCGCGAATGGTTGTGTTTGCTTAATATTATGTTATGTTTGAATGAATGAGATGGAAATGATTAGTGTTGAGTGAAACAATTGTTATTGCTTAAATATAATATAAGTGAAATGATTAAATTGTGATGTTAAGTGCGTATGCACATGTGAATGGTGGATTCCCCTGTGAAAACATATATATATATATATATATATATATATATATATATATATATATATATATATATAAGCCTTGGGAGGCTAAAGCCTAGAGAGGCTATAAAATTGTGTAATGTGAGGATGAGGCAGAGCAGCTTATGTGTGCGATAGATGAGGATGAGGCAGAGCAGCACATTAAAGGGGATCCACGAGCCGTGAGAACTAACCATAATTGCTAAATTATATTTTTTTTATGATGGTTGTAATGAATTGAGTAGAATGGTATGAATTTATGCGTAAATTATGAATCATGGTAAGTTATGTGATTGGGTGGAAATTGTATTAAGTGTATGTGATATAGGTTATATTGATTATTTATTTACTGAGCTGGAGGCTCACCCTTCTCCAAATTTTTTTTCAGGTTTGTAAATAGTAGTGCATCAGTTGGTTGTATCTGCAGTCTAGCTTTTAGCAGTTCTGTCAGGTTGGGCGAGTTTTATGGAGTCTCCTCCTGATGCATTTTGTATACAGTTATGTGATGTATATGGAAGTGTGCCTTGTAAGGCATAAGAAGATGTTTTGAATACTTGTTAAATGATGTTTAAGTATAATCATATATTTATATGTTAATAACCTTCTTAATTCTTAACAATTTGCATATTGACCTATCTACATGTAGTATATAGTCTACGACGCTTGTATGCTACCTAGCAAATGTCTGTTGGTTAGCATGTAACGGGGGTGTGACAATATTGATCTAACGCTCGAGACTACTACAATGCATTATCACTTACTTAAGAAGTAAGCAATATGTCTCATAAGGTTGAAGAATAGGGATTCCGAGATAAGCATATGGGCACTTCTTATAAGAATAAGTTCATTAAACAGTGATCCCACTGAGTAGTCCATATGGAATTTACCCAAGTGTCTATGGATAATACTCTTATGACAATCATGTAAGACGTGATCATTAGACTTGAGATAACAGTATGTTATCTTATATGAAGATTACTATACTTTAATACTATCTTATATCCTACTTTCCATAGACTGCTCAAGGGATAGTCACTAGGATAATAAGTTATCAATAAAGAATATATTGCTCAAGATAATATGTCATGGGACCTTATCGTGATGATTCTTGATATGCTTTAACATAGAAATCCTTGGCCAAGGTTGTATGAATGAAGATTATGAAAAGTGTTTCATAGATTTTACTCAAAATGTTATATTCAATTATCAATAACAAATATGATTGATTCAAATATAGAGTTAACACTTGCATCCATGCTCTATGAATCAATTGGGATAAGAGTATAATAAAAGAATGAATTACATTATAAGATTGTTCACTGCAAAGATTGACTAAAGCAATTTAATCATTCTTATACATTTGGATAGTCATGATGCATTAATAGATACCAATTTTGATCTACGAATATGGATTAAGTTACATTAGAGAATTAGTATTAAATTAAAAGAGTTTAATTCATAATCCATGTTCATTGTCAACATGTTAGGAACTATTTGGGTCATAGAAAAATAGACCTTAATGAGAATTAAAATGAAACTTTAAGCATTGGGCTTAAGCTCATATATATTGGGTCTAATTAAAAGTTAATTATTTTAAGAGCTAATGGGCCTATGATGGGTTTATTATCCATAGATTAGTTTTTATATTAATTAAAGTCTATTTAGCATAACAAAGCCCAACTTAAAGTAAGTTAGGATTTTGTAGAAATTCTAAAACCATTAAGAACTTTGAATAAAGGCATATATATAGAAAGAGATGCATATGGGACGGCAAGGATGGTTGCACATCTAAAAGAGAAAAATATTTTCTTTGAGATACATACCCTAGGTGAATTAATCAATAGGATTTATTGATTCATCCCCTTTCTTGGAACTAGCATCCAATCTTCAATATCTCTTCTCAATCTCCTAAAAGTGGTCTAGTGAGATCTTTTCTTAGAAGCTTATGCAAATCACCAAAAGTGGCTGGTCATTTGAGTAGCTTTAAAGTGCATCAATCATCCTTGAAGAATCAAAAATCAACAACGCAAGGAGCACTCCTTGGATTGGCCAAAAACTCCTTTTGTAATTTGTTTCCATCACTTGCTTCTTTTGTGTGTTATGACTATCTTAATCAATGAGCTCCTTGGTGGAAATTGAGAAAACTTTAAATTGCTTCCATTACACTTTTTCTTATATTTTAATATCAATTCCCAATAGTGGTGTCATAGCCTCCATTGATTAATTTAGTCATAATGGTTGCATAATTGTTAATTGATCAAAAGCATGCAAATTTAGAATTTCTGGGCTATTTTAGAGATTTCATTGGTTCCCATAGCTATATTTTGAATTTTTCGGTGATTCTTATGCATATAAGCCCTAAGGGATAGAGCTTATGATATGAAAGTTTATAGAATTTTTTTATCTCGTTTGATTAGAGTTTAGGCGTTGAAAATTTATGCTATGCGCATAGACAACTTTGATGTGACCATTAACACCCAATCTCTAATCAAATTTGGAGGAGAAAATTAATTGAAATAAAGCCATGGGTAATTGTTACAGAAACTTATCTTGAATACTTGATGTTCAAAAATCGTTCAAAATAATTTAGAATTAGATTCTTGATCATCAAAGCAAAACTATGCACATACTATATATCCTAAGGGTTCGACATGTGTATGTGTAGATGGATTTTGATTTGATTTGATTTTGTACAATAATGTACATGATTTAGAAGATAAATAATGAACCTTTAGATTTTTGAAAGTTTTAAAATTTGATATTTATAAACACCATATATGCACACAACATACAAATCAAGTACTGCTTTGATGAGTTATGCGTATAGTATGAGTTGCTTGTTGGAATTCGGCATATGCATGTATTCTTGGTTTAATGGCAAGTTTTTTTGAAGAAGAACATCATATTTAGATCATGCATAAGATGGGTTCTTGAAGCAATCCTGAAGGTTGATTTAAATCTTGATCATGTTCCTTGTATAGTTGCCTTGTTTCTTCATGATTGCCATGTGAATCTCGATTATCTTGAATTGTTTGATAGAAAATTTGATTTTCTTGATGATGGATCTTGATGAACTCAGTTAATTCTAGAATTAATGTAATTAATTGCTCTTATTAGATCTTTAAAACTTGTTAAATAATGAGTTTCCTTGTTCGTAAGGAAATATAGATCATGCATAAGATGGGTTCTTGAAGCAATCCTGAAGGTTGATTTAAATCTTGATCATGTTCCTTGTATAGTTGCCTTGCTTTTTCATGATTGCCATGTGAATCTCGATTATCTTGAATTGTTTGATAGAAAATTTGATTTTCTTGATGATGGATCTTGATGAACTCACTTAATTCTAGAATTAATGTAATTAATTACTCTTATTAGATCTTTAAAACTTGTTAAATAATGAGTTTCCTTGTTCGTAAGGAAATATAGATGAAGTATCCTAGTTGACATGTGGCTCCTTGTCTTAAGACATATCATATTATAATTATTTATCCTAATATGAATAGGAGATTAATTAAATTCTTTTAATTAATACAAGTACTATTAATCCTTTAGGACAATGACTTGTAATTTTAAAATCCTAGTTGGACTGGCTAGTTGTCTAGATTAAGACAAGACTTTGACTCTTGTCCTAAATTTTAGATATGGCTGAAAATTACATAGATTATAAGAAAATTTTTATTTTTTAAATTGATTTAATTAATTTAAATTCTCATTAATTTATGTTATCCTACTTATGTTTAGTATTCTCGTATGACGAGACATAAGTTTGACTTTATGTCTTAATGTTTGACTTTGTATCCTAAAAGGATATAAAATCAAAATTAAGAGTATTTTAAAAGAAATTAGTTATTAATTAAATATGATTTTTAGTTAATTCTAATTCTCAATAACTTTCTTCAACTAAGATTAAATATTGGTTTTCTAGTATGACTAGGATTAATAAAATTTATTTGGTCAAAGGTTAACTTTAAGTTCTAATTTTTATTTTAGCCAAAAATTACATTCCAAATAGGGAGAATTTTTATTTTTGCATATGATTTAATTATTTTAATTTTTCATACCCCATTTAGTCTTAATTGCATTCCATGAGCAAAAAACTTGAATTATGCTATCTTGATTCTTTTTATGCTTTATATAATATGGATTATATGTGGCATATGATGGATGCTTATGGACTATAAAGACCAATGTGATTGTGTTGAATGGTTGAATGTTTTGATTTTATATTTTTGAAATAAGGACTGCGTTCCTTACCTTTCTCTAAATTTCTCTGCACTGTAAAATCATTTTCTCATCTAACTCCCCTTGAATGCAACTCAAGGTTTCTCTAGATCTTATGTAATGGTTATATAGTTTTAGAATAGTTAGGTAGAATTTAATTTTATAATCCGGATGGAAATATAGTGTCAAATGGAGATGAAGGGGATATTGCTTCAAGACTTGGAGATCATGATGGTAATACCTAGGTTTTGACCATCTATTTATCTTTGATGGGTCGAGATCACTAGTTTAGAAAGTCCATGATCATCCAGAGTAGTTTGGCATGCTTAGCTTATATTATGTATGTGATGTATGATATATGCATGATCATGCCATAACATAAAACCCTTATATTCGATATTTGTATGTTCATGCCAAAGTATGAGACTTAATCGCTGCTTAATGATAAATATCTCATTAAATATTAAGTCACATGTCAAGAACATGATTAAGTAGTCTTTATATAATTAAAATAGGAACGAGAGCCTTGTTCGTAGGTCAATTTGTTGAGTCACTCAAGATTGTCTATTACTTGAGCATGTTCTCTATTTTAATTGACGGGTCTTACTTAACTATCTTATATAATTCATATGCGCAAAACCATAATTATATGAAGATAGAGGCATGAATTAGGTGAAACATATATAATGTTAAGAACATCATAAAATATATTTAGACAAACATCATTGTCGCCTAATTGATCTTAGAGTTGTATAGAGATACAATTGACAAATAGTTGTCTATCTAATTTATTTTAATATGGTTTGTTGGGCAAACTCAAGGTCATATAAAATAGATGAGATTCTAGCCCACTAGGATAACTAAACTGTTAACAACCCGAGTTGATAGTGAGAGCTATTAACTTATACCGAAAAATAGTGGGAGCATAAGTAATTAGTTGCAAGGCCTTTACTAATTACTTGCATAAATTAACTTATAATCATTTATCTTTATATTGGAAGGTTGTAAGAAAAGATGAGTAGCAGTCTATCTTTGTGTAGTATTCTTGACACTGACAAGCTTACTAGGCCGAACTCTCTTGATTGGCATCGCAATATGAGAATTATTCTTAAACAAGAAAAGAAGCTTTATGTGCTAGACACACCTCCATTGCATCTCCCTGCAGCAAATGCACTCAAGGAGGTGGTCCAAGAGTACAAAAAGCGTCAAGAAAATAATGACCAAGTTGTTTGTGTGATGTTAGGAAGTATGACTTTCGAACTACAAAGACAATATGAGAATATGGATGTGATGGTTGCTACTCGTGTTAGCTACAATCTAAGGCAGTGTACCTATCGATGCAGTCTAGCACTAATGGCGAGTATCAAGGTCGTATTCCTCGGGAAAGCGAAAGCCCAGAGTTACTCCTTTGTTCTTTGTTATATTAACCTAAAATGGATGATGAATAAATTCTAAACTAACTATTAACTACAAGCTAAGTCCTAAGGGAGATGCAGGAGTAATTGATAAGTGAAATAATCAAGACAAGAAGACAAACCCAAAGGGAATCTAAACTAGTTGGCAATCAAACAAAACATAAAGGATCGGTGAGTCTAATTATGCTACCCGTGGACGAATTCTTAACCGAATTCGGTTTCTCTCTCTCGATAACCGAATTCCTAAACCTAATAACCTAAAGTTGGAATCTCTTCCTAACGATTGATTCTTAAATTAGCATTAAGCTTTAATCTGCCTCTATTAAGCTTTGTTAATTCTGAATCCGGCTAGTTAATTATCCTTATCTCTAACCGATTATTAACCAGTTCTTGTTATTCAAAATTCCAATTGCCAAACGGATTTCTCAATCTCATAAAGCAATCTAAACATCACAATTCACAACGTCTCATGAATAATGCATAATCTTATTAATACTGAAAACAAGAAGAATACAAAACCAACTCAAACAATCCAACAATATAATATCAAGCCAACATAGTAAAGAAATCCCAATGGATTAAGTCAGTCTAGCTAAACATGCTCATGTTTAAAACAATCTAGGAAATCAATTACAATGAAAGAATAATGAAAATAAAACATGTACACCCTTTTCTCTCGAATTGGATGAACAGCTCCAAATCTAGATCTACACTTTGATTAATCTCCCAAACTGCCTCTTGAATTTCTTCCACTACTGTTTTGCACTCAGAACCTTGCGATTCCGGGATTCTTACTCCCCGCAACTCTCTCTTGCACTCAGTACTGTGCAAAAATCGAACCAGCCGCCAGGGCTCTATGTCACTTCTTCCCCTCTCTCCCTTAAGAAAAATTCATTTTTTCTTATATATTTAACTCAGCACGGCCGTGTTCAAGGCCGTGCTGGTCAGCACGGCCGGAGTCCATGCCGTGCTGAGACTGTGGATCTCACCAACTAGGGTTTCACCATGACCGTGTTGCTCCCCATGCTGGCCACCACGGGCCGTGCTGGAAGCCGTGGTGGCTACGGAAATCGTGCTTAAACCATTGTTTTGAAGACCAAATTTCGATGGTTGGTCACGGCCAGAGTCCAAGCCGTGATGGTCAGCACGGCCTTGACTCAGGCCGTGCTCAATGTGTGCAACGCGGGCTCTTGTCCGATCTTGATGAATTCTCGTCCGTTTCCGCACGTATTGATTTATAATTGCTTAAACACCGATGATGGTCCTATAAATGTTCCTGAAATGCAAAAGAACACAAAACACGGGTGATCTGGGAATAAAAGCACAATAATTGCTAAGAACATACGCAATAATATGCAAGAAAATATGTGTAAAACTATGCTCATCAAATTACCCCACACTTAAGCTATTGCTTGTCCTCAAGCAATTAACAACTCAACCCATAAAACTACAGTTAGCAATTCCTTTCAGTTTATGCCCCTAGTCCACAACAGAGAGTATTCAACACATCTCAAAGGTTACTCAATCATAAATCAAATTACAAATCATTAACAAAGAATGGAAATAATATTAATGCATGAGTAACTTAAATGATAACTCAACACAAACATCATGAACCAATGCCTCACAGGGATCACTCAAGTCGCTCAAAGTGTATATTAGGTGAATAACAAATCCCTTAAAGCAAATGCACAAGACCCACTCACCATAAGCTTGCTCATAAATCATATCTTCGCTACTGTGAATAAGTAAATACCAGAATCAAAGGGTCTTTACCAAGGTTGTAATGGGTCTAGGGCAAAGGTACGGAGATTTGGATAGAAGTATGAAAATGCTGGAATTCGTGCGATAAACAATAGTATATGCTCAAAGGATTAAATGCCTAAGATCACAAAAAGAATCATTCACTAAAATCCCTACTTCATAGAATAACGCTTGCAAATGCTCTAAATCCAATAAAAAGATAAATAATTAAAGAGATTTGTTTATTATATATTCTTTTCTTTTTCTTCTTCTTTTTTTCTCTTTTTTATTTTTGTTTTTTTTTTTCAAAAGAAATGAACTAGCAGCTTATTAGCGACCGCTGCATACCACTCGAATAAACATAAAGAATATCAAATACAAATTGGATCAAAGGGAGCATTTAAAATATCAAGAAGATTTAGTGAATTTACCAACATAGCAACTAGCATTTTAATCCCACATAAAGTTGAACATATCACATAAGAAATTCCAGCATAAGGGTAAAGGAAAGATAAATGTAAAGAATGGTATATTTGAAGTGTATAGGTGTAGATTATGAAGAAAAGGTTAAGGCTAAAAAACTGGCTAACTAATGGAAACATAAGGTGATAGGCTTTTAGTCAAATGTGGGGAATCCTAAATCGCCCAAATCATCTCATGGTATTCACAATATTCATGTAACTTCAACACGCATTACAAAGCAAGTTCTAGAAGCAAAGTTAAGTACAATGCACACTCAAACAAGAAATATAAAGAGCATAAGTATAATGAATGCTCAACTGGCTCAAAATCTCACTTTCAGGTGTGGTATTAGGTGCAGTTGGTTTGCAACATCATTAATTGAATCATTACTTAAGAAACACATGCATATGATATTATCAACGTTCTAAGTTAAAATTCGACAATTCGAAAAAACAATTAAATAACACCGGTTTAACCCGGCAGGGTTGATGTGTAAAACACCATAAATTGTTTTTTAAGGACAATGAACAACAAGGAAAAGTAACTACAATTCTATAAATCAAGTCATCAATCGGCTCAAAATAGCATACTCAAGTGCATAAAAACACAAAGTGTCCTAACATCCCCTAAAAATACACAACACCTAGCCATAGCAATTTCGGATATATTAAAAATCCATATGAGAGATTAAGGTTTATCCATAAGCACCCCACACTTGAAGAACACATCCTCGGTGTAAAATGTTATGGATACCCCGCATGGAATGCTCAACTCAGAGAACAAAGGCAATACAATCCAAGTGCATGACATGTATGAAAAATAAAGTAAATAAATGCGGAAAAATAAAAAGATCTAGGGGATCGCCTGATCATCCATCGAGGGCCGATGTTGTGGAAATTCGGTGCCTCTTGGTAGAATCCGAAAATAATAAAATAAAGAAATAAAATTAAAACTGAAAATATGAAAACTAAAACTAATAAAATGTTTCAAAACAAAAGGTTAAAATATTAAAGATTAATGATAAAGTTTGGGGTGCCTCCCAAAAGCGCTTCTTTTTTATGTGATGAGTCTTCTTAGCTGGACTCATGGTGAAAGGCAAATGGTGGGGATTGGCGACCATCCATCCTTCTTCCAAGCAAATGGCTTCAAATATCCGCTTAGAGGGATAATCATCAACTTCCTCTTCCCGACAGTCAAGCAAGCTGCCAATATGATGGGCAAAACTCGCTCCTCATATATTTGCACGTAGTCATGATGCTCTAGGGGCTCTTCCAATTTAAAAGCTAGAGTTTCAACAATTGGAAGGATCGATGGTTGGGCAATCTCTTCAGGAGTGTCGATGGTTTTCTTCAGTCCCTGGCTTGGTTCACTTGCTAGAAGAAACTCGAGCTCCTCCAAGACTTCTTCATTGGATAACTCGTGCTCATCTTCCATCATCGAAGGGACTTGTGGAAAATCTACCAACAATTCCTCTAATTGCAACTCAACATCATCAATCGTACATTCCCTGATAGTCTTTCGGAGGGATCATGTTTGCCTCTTCCTTTTCTGGTTCTATCTCCATGTTCAAAGAGTCGTCCTGCACATAAGCATCATCGTCAAACATAATAGATAAACCAAAAAAATTCTCACCTGAACGCAAAGTGATGGCACTCAAATGTTCCTCAGATTCAGCAACGTTTGATGGAGTTCTCAATTGCTCTTCCGCTAGTAACTTGAAGATTAAGCCTACTTGATGCTCTATGTTGTTAATCGAGGCTTGTTGATCTTCAAGTATCCTCTCAGTTTGTTGGAATCTTTCCTCAAGACTTGTTATGAACCTCATCATCAGCTCCTCTGACACTAACTCTTCATCTTGAGTTGAAGGTGCAACATTAGGCTGCTGATGTAGTTGCTAAATTCCTAGTGGTTCTTGGCCATTTAAGCTCCATCCAAAGGGTGAATGAGTACTCCACTCTTGATTATAGGTGCTTCCATACGAGTCACTTGGCCAACTTCCCGTATAATTCACCTGTTCACAGTTATAAGAACAATGAGCAACATCACTATACAATGGACAATCATTACACATATGTAAACCACAACAAAATTCACAAAAGACTTAAGATGAAAGGATAGGAGAAGAGAGTTGATCGGTAGCCCTACAAAACGATTCCACCCGAGCATCTAAAGATGCACGGGCATCCCAATTTATAGCACTCTCTTGGTTCCTATTCTCATTTTCCAATGCGTCATACAAAGATTTTGGGTTTAGCATTGAACCTCCTTATCATTCACTATCTGAATCATAAACTTAAGCTAAATAAATATGTACAAATAAAATAAAATAAATAAACAAATAAAAATAAAAAAATCATAAAATAATAAGAAAGAAAAAAAATGGCTAAATTAACAAATAGCAAATTTCACTCTAGTTTTAAAACAATTCCCCGGCAACGGCGCCAAAAGCTTGATGGTTGCTACTCGTGTTAGCTACAATCTAAGGCAGTGTACCTATCGATGCAGTCTAGCACTAATGGCGAGTATCAAGGTCGTATTCCTTAGGAAAGCGAAAGCCCAGAGTTACTCCTTTGTTCTTTGTTATATTAACCTAAAATGGATGATGAATAAATTCTAAACTAACTATTAACTACGAGCTAAGTTCTAAGGGAGATGCAGGAGTAATTGATAAGTGAAATAATCAAGACAAGAAGACAAACCTAAAGGGAATCTAAACTAGTTGGCAATCAAACAAAAGATAAAGGATCGGTGAGTCTAATTATGCTACTCGTGGATGAATTCTTAACCGAATTCGGTTTCTCTCTCTCGATAACCGAATTCCTAAACCTAATAACCTAAAGTTGGAATCTCTTCCTAACGATTGATTCTTAAATTAGCATTAAGCTTTAATCTGCCTCTATTAAGCTTTGTTAATTCTGAATCCGGCTAGTTAATTATCCTTATCTCTAAGCGATTATTAACCAGTTCTTGTTATTCAAAATTCCAATTGCCAAACGGATTTCTCAATCTCATAAAGCAATCTAAACATCACAATTCACAACGTCTCATGAATAATGCATAATCTTATTAATACTGAAAACAAGAAGAATACAAAACCAACTCAAACAATCCAACAATATAATATCAAGCCAACATAGTAAAGAAATCCCAATGGATTAAGTCAGTCTAGCTAAACATGCTCATGTTTAAAACAATCTAGGAAATCAATTACAATGAAAGAATAATGAAAATAAAACATGTACACCCTTTTCTCTCGAATTGGATGAACAGCTCCAAATCTGGATCTACACTTTGATTAATCTCCCAAACTGCCTCTTGAATTGCTTCCACTACTGTGTTGCACTCAGAACCTTGCGATTCCGGGATTCTTACTCCCCGCAACTCTCTCTTGCACTCAGTACTGTGCAAAAATCGAACCAGCTGCCAGGGCTCTATGTCACTTCTTCCCCTCTCTCCCTTAAGAAAAATTCATTTTTTCTTATATATTTAACTCAGCACGGCCGGAGTCCATGCCGTGCTGAGACTTTGGATCTCACCAACTAGGGTTTCACCATGACCGTGTTGCTCCCCGTGCTGGCCACCACGGGCCGTGCTGGAAGCCGTGGTGGCTACGAAAACCGTGCTCAAACCATTGTTTTGAAGACCAAATTTCGATGGTTGGTCACGGCCAGAGTCCAGGCCGTGATGGTCAGCACGGCCTTGACTCAGGCCGTGCTCAATGTGTTCAATGCGGCTCTTGTCCGATCTTGATGAATTCTCATCCGTTTCCGCACGTATTGATCTATAATTGCTTAAACACCGATGATGGTCCTATAAATGTTCCTGAAATGCAAAAGAACACAAAACACAGGTGATCTGGGAATAAAAGCACAATAATTGCTAAGAACATACGCAATAATATGCAAGCAAATATGTGTAAAACTATGCTCATCAGGATGCTTAGACTGTCATCTTATATTTGAAGGAAATGCTTGATAAGTAGTCCAAGACTAAAAGTTATGAGACCTCAAAGTAATTGTTCCAATGAAAGATGGCCGAAGGTGTATTTGTGAATGCACATGGACTAAAGATGCTTGGATATATTGAAAATCTACTCTTGATTTTTTGATGGACCATGAATTAAGTATAAACTTAATTTTATAATCTCTACCTCACAGCTCTTCACAGTTTATTATGAACTTTCATATGAATAAGTTGGATATTACAATACCCAAACTTATTAATATGTTAAAGACTGGGAACGGCATTATAAAGAAGTAAAGAGAGTTGTTCTAATGGTAGAACGTTCTAAGACCGCTAAGAGTCAGTTTAAGAAGAAAAAGGAAAAGAAAGCCCAGAAGCCAAGAAAGCCTTAAAGGCTATTGGAGGTGTCGACAAGGATAAAGGAAAGTGTGAGTATCCATTTTTGGATCTAGATATTGAGGAAATTACAGAAAACCTATGATGAAAGTTACAGTCTTTCTCGAGTCTTAGAGAATTGAGAACGTGCTCATCCAAGTTAGGGTTGAGAAAAATTGAACCGAAATTACTTTTTCTTGGGCGATTTTAATGCCATGTTTTCTCCTAAAGTCAAAATAGGAGGCAATGATTTCACAAGCCATAATCATCATAGTCTCATCCAATTTAATCTGTCTTTACATCTTAGTCTAGTGCCATTCCAGGGACCTCCTATACTTGGAATAATAGAAGATTTTGGCATCATAATATCCAAGAAAGGATAGATTGGGACTTTGCTCATCCGATTAGAATTTGTTATTCCCTCAAGCTATTATCTATCATTTACATGATATAGGATCATATCGCAGACCATTATTACTAGATACCTGTCCTAATCTCCTTGGCATAAAATAGTTTTGAGATTTGATAACCACTGGAATAATTCTCTAAAGGTACAACACTTACTTCAACTATCTTGGAATAGGTATCATAGTGGATCACGAATGTTTTAAGTCACATCCAAGTTAAAAAATTACTAGAAGTTTCTAGTGGATTAGTATCGTCACTATAATCTAAATTTAAGCAAGGAAATTAAAGCAATTAAAGCTAATCTAGATAAAGCCAAGCTTACCTCCAAGGGAACAAATTTGTAATAAATTAGAAGACCCGAAGAATGTTTACAATAAGAAATGCTTAGAAAGGATAATTATTGCGCTCAGAAAGCTAGACAAACATGGTGAAAATATGAGGGTAGCAATTCAGGGTACTTTCATTTGGTTATAGCTCATCGAAGAAAAATAAATCAAATATGAGGAATACAAAATGATCAAGGAGAATGGATTGCATATTATACAGGCATAGCAGAAGTTATTATGAACTATTTCCAGTAGACCTTTACTTCGACAAATCCTTCGAACTTTTAAGGAAAAATGAAAATATGCAACTGAGAGTCAAGGTGGAGGATAAGTCTTTCTTGGTGGCACTTATTACAAAAGAAGAAGTCAAGAATGCAATTTTTTCTATCCATCCTAACAAGGCATCAAGGAGGGATGGCTTTACAAATATATTCTTTCAAAGATACTAGGATTTTCTTCAAGAGGACATATTTCAATTTATTGAAAGTCTCTTTGCAGATATACTTCATAGTGTTAATCACCCTATTATCACCCTGATACCTAAAGTCTTTAATCTAACATCCTTATAATAATGGCGACCTATTAGCTTATGTTTTGTATAATACAAAATTATGTCAAAGCTTTTGGTAGCTAGATTGAACAAGATTATGTCGAAGTTAATAGGTGACTATCGAAGTGCTTTCACAAAAGGAAGATTGATCTCGAACAGTATCTTGATATGTCATGAAATAGTGTACTCTCTCAAGACTAAAAGAAAAGGAAAAGTGGGCGGGATGGCTATCAAAATGGATATAATTAAAGCATATGACAAATTGGAGTGCCCATACATTAAGCACATGCTGAAGACATTTGGCTTTGCGGATTGCTAGATAAAATGGATTACGAAATGTATCACATCGATAACTTACTCCATAAATATTAATGGCTCTTTCGAAGGACTTATTCAGCCATCTAGAGGAATTAGGCCAGGAGATCCACTTTCACCTCTTATATTTTTACTTTGTGCAGAAGGCTTATCTCATATGTGTATTAAAGCTAATGAAAATTGCACCCTTAGAGGTATTAGACTAGCTAAAAGAAATCCATATTTTAATAATCTGCTTTTTTCGGATGATTCTATGTTCTTTTACAAAACATCATCGTCTCTAAGGCATATTCTCGAGAAACATGGCAAAGCAAGTGGACAGGAAATCAACCCAGCCAAGTTCGCTATTTATTTTAGCCTAAACACAACAATACATCTTCAACTACATTTTGGGGGAATTTTCCAAATCCTAATATTGGTACATTGGATCAGTATTCAGGGTTGCCTGCTATGATTGAAAAATTGAAAAAGAAGACTTCGCTAAATTGATTACCAAAGTGAGGAAGTAGGTATCAGGATGGAAAAGAAAACTGCTATTACCACTTAGTAGGGAGATTTTGATTAAGGCAGTAGCATGTGCTATTCCTACTTTTCTATGAGTTGTTTTATGGTTCCCGTTAGAGTATGTCAGGAGATTAATAAGCTACTAGCTAAACTTCTAGTTTGGACAAGTCAAAGATGAAAATAGAATGCATTAGGTAGCTTGGCACTCATTATGTAAGAGCAATTCGATAGAAGGGATAGGGTTTAATGAATCTAGTACTTTCATGAGATTAATGGACCATGTTTTGTATGTATTCTTAGGAAAGTTTGTTGTTGTTTATCTTGATGATATACTTATCTATAGTAAGTCATTAAATGAACACATTGAGCATGTGCATATAGTACTTGATGTTTTGCATAAGGAAAAATTATTTGCTAACTTTAAGAATTATTCTTTTTTCACTAAACAAACTTGTTCTCCTAGGATTTTTGGTAAGCGCGCAACGCACTGAAGTAGATGAAGAGAAGGTTAAGGCAATCAAGGAGTGGCTTACACCTATGTCTATTGGAGACGTTCGATCATTTCATGGTTTGGCAAGCTTTTATAGAATATTTGTTCATGATTTTAGCACCATTGCCATAACATTAACTGAAGTAATCAAGAAGAGTATAGGATTTAAGTGGGGAGATGCTCAAGAGAAAGCGTTTAACACGCCTACAAATAAGTTAATTTTTGCCCCTTTAATTTCTTTGCCTAACTTTTCTAATACTTTTAAAATTGAATGCGATGCATCAGATTTGGGGATTGGAGCTGTTCTTATGCAAGAAGGAAAGCAATTGCTTACTTTAGTGAAAAGCTGAATGGGGCAGCTTTGAAGTATCTAACTTATGATAAGAAGATGTATGCATTAGTGAGAGCTTTGCAGATGTGGCAGCATTATCTTTAGCCTAAATAGTTTATGATTCACACCTATCATGAATCCTTGAAGTATTTGAAGGGTCAACAAAAGCTTAACAAGTGTCATACAAAGTGGAGTGAGTTTATTAAACCATTTTCATATATTATAAGGTATAAACAAGGTAAAGAAATATAGTTGTTGATGCATTGTCTCGAAGGTATGTGCTTCTTAACCCCCTTGATGCTAAATTACTTGGTTTTGAGTATATTAAAGATTTATATATTGATGACCATGATTTTGGCAAGTTTAATCATCATGTGAAAAGATTGCATTTGAAAATTACTATAAGCATAATGGATTCTTATTTAAGGATAATAAATTGTGTATATCTAAGAGTAGTTTACGTGAACTTTTGGTAAGGGAAGCACATGAGGGTGGACTTATGGGGTATTTTAGATTTACTAAGACTTTAATGTTTTACATAATCACTTCATTAGCCCAACATACGCATAGATGTGCAATGATAAGTGCATCATATGTAGACAAGTTGATGTGCGTAAAATACACACATCTAAATGGGGTTTTTAAGATTGATTTTATGGACATTTGGATGTGAATTGGTCTCAACACTCACCTTCTACATATGTTTGTGTGCATTAGGTCCAAAAGAGGTCAAAGGATGAAAAAGGAAAGAATTGGAGCATAATTGGACGTTAAAGCTGCCGAAACGAGCTAAGTATGAGCATGAGGAAGCTGAACAGGGCCGTGTTGATCTCAACACTGGCCGTGTTCTCAACATGGTCACAAACATGGGTCGTGTTACCAACACGGGGACAAACACGGCCGTGTTAAACATCAAAGAAGAAGTAGATTTTAGGGAGCACGGCCATAGAGAGTAACACGGCCAAGAACACCATCCCGTGTTGATAACACGGCTAGGAACACAGCCGTGTTGGAGGCGACAGGGGATATTAATTAAAAGAACGAAAAGAAGAGAAAAGGAGGAGGCTAGGGTTAGAACATCCCAAACCCTAATTTTTCTTTCTCTAAGGGTTTTCTGAGTTGAAACTAAGAGAAAAAGAGACTTGGATCAAGGTTTCAATCGGATTTCCTTGAAGGATCGAAGATTGGGCGAGGTTCGTTGATTGATTTTCAAATCGAGTAAGAGGAACAAGAATCGATTCAATTGGAGCAAAAGGATTTGGGGCTGTTTACTCTCATCCAAGGGTATAATCGGGTTTTCTCTACCTTTGCTTATTGTTGTAATTGAATTCTTGTATATTTTGAGAATGAACATGATTAGCTAGATTGATTTAATCCATTGGGATTTCCTTACTATGTTGGCTTGATATTATATTGTTGGATTGTTCGAGTTGGTTTTGTATTCTTCTTGTTTTCAGTATTAATAAGATTATGCATTATTCATGAGACGTTATGAATTGTGATGTTTAGATTGCTTTATGAGATTGAGAAATCTGTTTGGCAATTGGAATTTTGAATAACAAGAACTGGTTAATAATCGCTTAGAGATAAGGATAATTAACTAGCCGGATTAAGAATTAACAAAGCTTAATAGAGGCGGATTAAAGCTTAATGCTAATTTAAGAATCAATCGTTAGGAAGAGATTCCAACTTTAGGTTATTAGGTTTAGGAATTCGGTTATCTCGAGAAAGAAACCGAATTCGGTTAAGAATTCATCCACGAGTAGCATAATTAGACTCACCGATCCTTTATCTTTTGTTTGATTGCCAACTAGTTTAGATTCCCTTTAGGTTTGTCTTCTTGTCTTGATTATTTCACTTATCAATTACTCCTGCATCTCCCTTAGAACTTAGCTCGTAGTTAATAGTTAGTTTAGAATTTATTCATCATCCATTTTAGGTTAATATAACAAAGAACAAAGGAGTAACTCTGGGCTTTCGCTTTCCCGAGGAATACGACCTTGATACTCGCCATTAGTGCTAGACTGCATCGATAGGTACACTGCCTTAGATTGTAGCTAACACGAGTAGCACCCATCAAGTTTTTGGCGCCGTTGCCGGGGAATTGTTTGAAAACTAGAGTGAAATTTGCTATTTGTTAATTTAGCCATTTTTTTTCTTTTTTTCTTTCTTATTATTTTATGATTTTTATTTTTATTTGTTTATTTATTTTATTTTATTTGTACATATTTATTTAGCTTAAGTTTATGATTCAGATAGTGAATGATAAGGAGGTTCAATGCTAAACTCAAAATCTTTGTATGACGCATTGGAAAATGAGAATAGGAACCAAGAGAGTGCTAAAAATTGGGATGCCCGTGCATCTTTAGATGCTCGAGTGGAATCGTTTTGCAGGGCTACCGATCAACTCTCTTCTCCTATCCTTTCATCTCAAGTCTTTTGTGAATTTTGTTGTAGTTTACATGTGTGTAATGATTGTCCATTGTATAGTGATGTTGCTCATTGTTCTTATAACTGTGAACAGGTGAATTATACGGGAAGTTGGCCAAATGACTCGTATGGAAGCACCTACAATCAAGAGTGGAGCACTCATTCATCCTTTGGATGGAGCTTAGATGGCCAAGAACCACTACGAATTCAGCAACTACATCAGCAGCCTAATGTTGCACCCTCAACTCAAGATGAAGAGTTAGTGTCAGAGGAGCTGATGATGAGGTTCATAACAAGTCTTGAGGAAAGATTCCAACAAACAGAGAGGATACTTGAAGATCAACAAGCCTCGATTAACAACATAGAGCATCAAGTAGGCTTAATCTTCAAGTTGCTAGCGAAAGAGCAATTGAGAACTCCATCAAACGCTGCTGAATCCGAGGAACATTTGAGCGCCATCACTTTGCGTTCAGGTGAGAAATTTTCTGGTTTACCTATTATGTTTGACGATGATGCTTATGTGTAGGACGACTCTTTGAACATGGAGATAGAACCAGAAAAGGAAGAGGCAAACATGATCCCTTTGAAAGACTACTAACAAGAATACACAGTTGATGATGCTGAGTTGCAGTTAGAGGAATTTTTGGTGGATTTTCCACAAGTCCCTTCGATGATGGAAGATGTGCACGAGTTGTCCAATGAAGAAGTCTTGGAGGAGCTCGAGTTTCTCTTAGCAAGTGAACCAAGCCAAGGACTGAAGAAAACCATCAACACTCCTGAAGAAATTGCCCAACCGTCGATCCTTCCAATTGTTGAAACTCTAGCTTTCAAATTGGAAGAGCCCCTAGAGCATCATGACTACGTGCAAATATATGAGGAGCGAGTTTTGCCAATCATCGGCTTGCTTGGTACCGGGAAGAGGAAGTTGACGATTATCCCTCTAAGCGGATATTTGAAGCCATTTGCCTAGAAGAAGGATGGATGGTCGCCAATCCCCACCGTTTGCTTTTCACCATGAGTCCAGCTAAGAAGACTCATCACATCAAAAAGAAGCGCTTTTGGGAGGCACCCCAAATTCTATTTTTCAATTTGAATACTTTACCCTTGCATTGTGAACTTAGTTGATTAGGTTTTGTAGTTGGTTTTTGTTAAGTTTTATTTATGTTGAGTGTATGAGTTGAGGATTTATTGGTTTTGCAGGTGAGAAAGAGTGAAAAAGTGCTGAGAATCGCAACTTTTGCATTATCTGGAGATCAACACGGGCGTGTTCAAGACCGTGTTCATTAACACGGCCCGTGTTCTGATTGAAGAAAATCAAACTAAGATGAACATGTTCACAAAAGCTAACACGGGAATTTATGCCCTGCCGTGTCCACAACACGGTCTAGTGTCAAAGACCGTGTCCGTAACACGGACGTGTTCTGAGAAGTGGTAAGTCAGCACGTTTTTATTCGCTTAACACAGCCCGATATCCATACCGTGTTCATGAACACGGCCCCTGTTGTTGAACACGGGCGTGTTCCGCACACTTGCCTATATATACCACTTCATTCCAAAAATATTTTGCTCTCCCCCATCTCTTACTCTCTCACATCTTATTTCTCATTTCGAAGGCTTTGGATATTGCGTTTGTCAAGTAAGTACCCTCCAACTTCATTTTTCATTATTTTATTTTGATATTAGTTCGAATTTATATTTTCTTTGTGTTTCAATTTTTTATTTATTTATTTATTTTTTGTTTATTCCCTTATTTTATTATTTGGTGCATGCATTTACATTCGTGTTTGTGCTTAATTTTCTTTTATTTTCTTTAATATAGTTTATATACTTAACTTGCTCATATTTTCCGTTTTTCTTTTCTACCATTATTTATGATTGTGATTAATTCCTTATTTTTCTCTTTGTCATTATTGTCGGTCGCTAAACAATAGGCTCTGTCATAGATAGTCGACTCTGTTTGTATCTATTTTATATTAGCATGTTGGTTTGCCTTGTGATGGATTATGGCGAAGTAAACTCCATATGAATGAATTGCAAATTTAATTGGTTAGCATTAGTTGGCAGTGTTGTGGATTAAATTTTCTTTGCAGGACATTGAGCAGTTTAATTTTATCGAGTTAAATCGTTTGGTTTGTTCATTTTATGCCGTTATCTTTGCCGAATTTTGTTGATCCTTAGTACTAAAAGTTTCCTTTTTAGGTACCATGTCCACCATACGAGGATCAGGAGTTTACAAGAGGAGGCGGACCGATGGTTCCTCTTCCTCTCGATCATCAGGCGCTGCACCGACTAGTTCAGGCCAAATTAGACCACCGCAGCGCCATCGATTCCTACTTTTCCAAGGGTAGCCCACCTTTGAGCAGAGATATCAATCGATGAGGCACAAAGATTTGGGAAAGGCGTAGGATAGGCGAGAGGCTGTCGGACTTGCAGTGCGATCGCCGATATCTTGAGACACCCCATTTCAACATTTCTTTGACATTGTTGAACCAACATATAGGGAGTGGACTGTGGAGTTTGCCAGTACTTTCTTTCCTGCAAAGCCGGTTCGCGGGACTTCCAACAACCGGATGCGATCAGTTTCGGACTAGTAAGGCGGACTTTCACGATGAGTGTACAGCAGTTTGGGGTACACTTAGGCTTGTGGACTAAGGAGGATGCAGTACCGGAGAGGTTTATAGTCATTTGTATACACATGCCTCGGTGTGTCATATCCGCAGATGTGGGCCGAGATTTCCCGATGACCGAGGGTTATGATGCCGGCCGGACCAAGGCGTCTAACTTGCACGAGGTGCATGCATTGCATGCTAGGACCATCGGCAGGGGGAGATAGTGGTGGTGTAGTTACCGGCCGGACTGTTTATACATGCACGACATGGGGTACTTATTGGCCGGACAGATCAGTGCCTTCCTGCAACAACTCAAAGAAGGTATTTTTCTGTTTTGGGACTTACATTACTCGACTGGCTAGGAGCTTAGGAGTTTTGGAGGAAGCGATACCACATTTGATAGAGCTGGGGGTGATGGAAATGTTGGGACTTCCCCAGATGGTTAGTATGGGGATGGTGACTCGTAGGCGGTCCGCTAGGACCAGAGTATAGGACCGAGGAATGCTCTCTTGGCGTGACTTTCGAGAGGAGCGACTACCACGAGCCCATGGTACAGGATGTCCCACCTTCTTCCGATATTCCGAGTCTTCCTCCGGACCGTCTACTTGACTCCTTCCGGGTCTTCTTGAAATTTGTTTTAGGAGTCTCCCCAATTGAGTTTAGAGAGCTGCAGCTTAGAGTGCAGAGGTTGGCAAAGGAGCAGCAACAACATTTCATTCGACAAGAGGCTTTTCAACAGGACCTTTTACAGTCGAGTTTCAAAGCCGGATGATGGCTCAGTTTGAGAGGCAGAGGGCTATGCTTCAAGCCCCCGATTGAAAGCAGGGAGGTAGGTTAGAGGCCTCTATGGCCAATGACATGTTCGATGATATTTTGCTACAGACTTTGCACCTGCCATCCTGAGCCGGGTTCTAGAGCGAGCCATTTTGACATCCCTCTAGCGGATGATCCGGTGGCCCTCCCTCTCCAACTGAGCACCCTTCAACACAAAGCGACTGACGAGCCTCCTATTGACGCTCCTCGATCCACCAGCTCCGCATGTGACACTACTTCCGATCCTCGGAGAGCCCACTCCTCCACCACAGACCGGCCGAGCCACGATACTGTGATGCACCTCTTTTCACTCCGGAGCCATAATCAGGGCAGTATTAGTTTCTTTTTCCTTTTTCATTTCATATATTTTGTACACTGAGGACAGTGTGTCCTTCAAGTGTGGGGTAGTGATATCAATATATACTTACTTTCATGTTCTATTATTTTGTATATGAAATTTAGATCCTTTTCTAGTGTATATATCGCATTTCATTTATTCCATCTCAGTTATTTGTTTATTCTTTGTGCAATTTTTTTGTAAAATTTTGAAAATTTTTCACTTTGTTTCGATGCTCTTACTGTTGACTTGCTTTTGAAATCCTGTTTATGCCATGTGATCGGGTAAAACCGATAGTGTTGAGTCTTGTGGAAGAATGTAAGATAATTAGTTTGAGTTTTGCACTAAGTTGCTTTGGTCTATTTAATTCTCTTTTGATGATTTTTATTTGGAACCTACTCAAAAAGCACACTTGTGAGAAATTGAGCCTAAATTGTAAGCATACACGTTATATGCTTTTATTTATTTCTTGTTGAGAGTGCCAATTACTGTTTTTACTTTTAGAACTTGCTCGGTAATGCTTATGAGGGCCACAAGGAGAGTTTAACACTTTGGTATGATAGAGGCACTTAGGTTTTTCATTCTAGCCAAATAGCCTTCATTCGTTTATTGATTTTGTAGATAATCCTTTCTTTCACCATTTTTTTTATCATAATATATTACCACTTAGTTTTATTCTGCTTTGGGTTATGATTTTGCACATGAGTTGTTTTTATTGGGAACTTTTGTCTTGGGAATAGCTTTAGAATCTTGTAGCAGCTTACTTCAATCCAAAAAGAAATTCACTCTATTATGTGAATGTTCTTCTCTTGTGAAAAAAAAAAGAAAGAAAAAAAAAAGAATAAGAGGGAAAGGTGATGAAAAGAAAGAAAGTAAGTGAGCTAAACATTTTGACTTGATTCCTATTTCCCACCTTGGACTACTATCCATTGTTTACCCCTTGTGATCATTGTGACTTGTGTGCATGTCATGTATTTCATTGCAGAACACCATAGGTTCAACTCTGACCAAATTTACCTACCCTTACCTAATCCCCATTACAACCCTTATAAAGACCTCTTGACATGGTTGTTGACTCTCCATAAGTGGTAGGAGTCGGATTTAAGAGCAAGCATATAGTAAGTAAAGCAGTAGTTGATGCATTGAGCGATTAAACACTACCCTTTAAACACTTTGAGTGATTTAGAGTGAATCTGGTGAGGAGATGGTTCTGAATAATTTCCTTGAGACAGTATTTTGTGAATTATTGGCATCTTGGTTGTGATACTTGAATTGATTGCTTCGTTTCTTTTTGTTTGACTTGTGCTTGTTAAGGATATGTGCAGGAACTCTCTAGCTTGTTTGTCAGTTTAAGTATTGTTCCTTAGTGGTTTATTTTTCTTATTTTACTTTTGATTGCTTGAGGACAAACAATGAGCTAAGTGTGGGGTTATTTGATGTGCGTAAAATACACACATCTAAATGGGGTTTTTAAGATTGATTTTATGGACATTTGGATGTGAATTGGTCTCAACACTCACCTTATACATATGTTTGTCTGCATTAGGTCCAAAAGAGGTCAGAGGATGAAAAAGGAAAGAATTGGAGCATAATTGGACGTCAAAGCTGCCGAAACGAGCTAAGTACGAGCATGAGGAAGCTGAACAGGGCCGTGTTGATCTCAACACTGGCCGTGTTCTCAACACGGTCACAAACATGGGCCGTGTTACCAACACGGGGACAACACGGCCGTGTTAGACATCAAAGAAGAAGTAGATTTTAGGAAGCACGGCCACAGAGAGTAACACGGCCAGGAACACCATCCCGTGTTGATAACACGGCCAGGAACACGGCCGTGTTGGAGGCAACATGGGGTATTAATTAAAAGAACGAAAAGAAGAGAAAAGGAGGAGGCTAGGGTTAGAACATCCCAAACCCTAATTTTTCTTTCTCTAAGGGTTTTTTGAGTTGAAACTAAGAGAAAATGAGACTTGGATCAAGGTTTCAATCGGATTTCCTTGAAGGATCGAAGATTGGGCGAGGTCTGTTGATTGATTTTCAAATCGAGCAAGAAGAACAAGAATCGATTCAATTGGAGCAAAAGGATTTAGGGCTGTTTACTCTCATCCAAGGGTGTAATCGGGTTTTCTCTACCTTTGCTTATTGTTGTAATTGAATTCTTGTATATTTTGAGAATGAACATGATTAGCTAGATTGATTTAATCCATTGGGATTTCTTTACTATGTTGGCTTGATATTATATTGTTGGATTGTTCGAGTTGGTTTTGTATTCTTCTTGTTTTCAGTATTAATAAGATTATGCATTATTCATGAGACGTTATGAATTGTGATGTTTAGATTGCTTTATGAGATTGAGAAATCCGTTTGGCAATTGGAATTTTGAATAACAAGAACTGGTTAATAATCGCTTAGAGATAAGGATAATTAACTAGCCGGATTAAGAATTAACAAAGCTTAATAGAGGCAGATTAAAGCTTAATGCTAATTTAAGAATCAATCGTTAGGAAGAGATTCCAACTTTAGATTATTAGGTTTAGGAATTCGGTTATCTCGAGAGAGAAACCGAATTGATGCTAAGAATTCGGCCCACGGGTAGCATAATTAGACTCACCGATCCTTTATCTTTTGTTTGATTGCCAACTAGTTTAGATTCCCTTTAGGTTTGTCTTCTTGTCTTGATTATTTCACTTATCAATTACTCCTGCATCTCCCTTAGAACTTAGCTCGTAGTTAATAGTTAGTTTAGAATTTATTCATCATCCATTTTAGGTTAATATAACAAAGAATAAAGGAGTAACTCTGGGCTTTCGCTTTCCCAAGGAATACGACCTTGATACTCGCCATTAGTGCTAGACTGCATCGATAGGTACACTGCCTTAGATTGTAGCTAACACGAGTAGCACCCATCACAAGCTAAGTCTAAATCTAAGCCTCATGGATTATATACGCCAATACCTGTACTTAGTATGCCTTGGATTGATATTTCTATGGATTTTTTTTAGGTTTACTTAAGTCTAAATGTGGGCATGATTCTATTCTTGTGGTTATGGATCATTTTTCTAAAATGGCACATTTTATTGCTTGTCATAAGACTAATGATGCACCACATATTGCTGATTGATTCTCTAAAGAGACTGCATTTTTACATAGTATGCCTAGAGGTATTGTTAGTGATAGAGATGCAAAATGCTTAGTTATTTTTGGAAGACTTAGTCGGGGTAAATTGGAGACTAAGTTGTTATTTTCTACTACATGTCACCCCCAAACTAATGGTCAAACTAAAGTAGTAAATCGCACTTTGGGTCAATTATTGAGCACATTGATTAAGAAGAATTTGAAATTTTGGAAAGATCTTTTGTAACACCCCAACTCAAACTTCCCATTGAATAGCAATATATATATATATATATATATATATAACTTTATAAACATAATTTACTACTTAGTTACAATATACATTCATACAATTTAAGTGGCATGACATACTTAATATATATAAGAAATATTTATACAGAGTTTAATTCACACAAGTTCCCAAAATGCCCCAATGCTTTAGATAACTCCTCTGGCCCACTTGATAATATTGACCGATGCAAAGAGAGCAATGCGAGCTAAGGCTATCTACAAATCGCACTAACCTGAAAAGAAAATTTGCTAAGGAATGAGCTAGCGACTCAATAAGCATTTAATTTACTAAACTATAGTATATTAGGCTAGAATTATCAAATCTTTATCAATACAGAAAATTATACCAACACTTAACTAACAATCACAAAATCAACCATTTCAGTTATTCTCATAAACATATAATTTCATCTCACGTAATACAAATAATCTCAAACTCAACCAAGTCAAATAATTCAATTCCACATTATTTCTATCAAATTAGGATCAGATGACTCATCCTTACATTTCCTCACATTTTTAAATTTGTTAACCACTTGACAAGACTATCCGGCTCAGTCTTGCCATCTCACATACTCGGGTAGCTATCGCGGCTCATTTCCGATCACACAATATCCATACAAAAGTCATCAATCCTTAATCACAATCATTTCACTTCACAACACATCACAATCAATTCACTTCACAACACATCACAATCAATTCACTTTATAACAAGCCAAAAACATAACTAATATCAACTCAGTCAACCAAGAAATTATCAAGTAATCAAACAGCAATCCCTACTCAATATACACAAAGTTTAGTCTATTAAATACTTACCAAAAGTTATAGGATAACAAAGTAATCCTATTCTTTTTCTCTTACCACTTCCTTGCCTTTGGATGAACCTATTCACATATTCAATACAAATATAATTCAATCACAAGGCATAAATATATATATATATTTACTATCAATAAAATATCACATTTCAACAAAATAACATATATTCTAGATATTAATATGATGCATGAGATGAATGACAACAAATCAACATATTTGTTGATGAAGGCAGCTTGTAGGTACTGATTTAGAAATTACACCAAAACTTATGTACAATTAATAAAAATCTCATATTTTCCAGAATTACACTTCCATATTTATAGAAACCATAGCATAAAGAATCACTTCAAAATCATTGGTATAGAAATAGTTATGGCATTTTCTATACAGCTGCTCAAATTTTCATCTAAACAGAACAGCAAAAAGTTTCCTATTAAATGACCAATCAAAAGAATGAATTTTCTGATGAACTCTCCAGATATAAAGTTAGCATTCTAAAGTTTCTATAGACACTAATTTTACTCAATTTGGACTTCTCTAGCTCAAGTTGTGAAACACAAAATTAGCAACAAATTTCTGAATCCTAAGCCCGATTTCTGCTTAAAACAGTTTCGGGCAGGCCATATTAAGTTCAACATATCTCACGTTATACTCAACCAAAAATTATGAAATTTTGCAGACATATACTAGATATATAAATGAAAAACTTTCATGTTTAACTCTCTGCTTGGTTCAGCCTCTAAATGCCTCAAAATGTCAGCACAAAAATCAGGTCACCTGCTGAACCAAAAACAAAGCAGCAGCAAAATCGAACCTCATAAGTTCCTACTCACTCAACAATCTGCAAAACCATTTTACAGAGATATTCTTGAGACAATTATACCTACAACTTTCATGTTTGAAAATTTTTGAGATAAAGCCTCTAAGGTCACGAAATCATAAGTGAAAAATCTGCCCAGAAATTTCAGCTTCAAGATCACAAGTAAAAGCATGTTTACTCTTGATTAAATAATTCCAAAACACATAATCATCAACAATTTCATATCATTAACCCTACAGCAAAATCAAGCAATTAAAATTACTCACCTTTGTTTTCCTTGATTAAGAAAGCCCAAATCTTTCAAGCTTAAAAGAAGAATTTGATTTTCACTTACTAAAAGTTTTGTAGAGTTTGATTTGGAAAATCAAAGTTGAAGAAGGAAAGGAGAAAAATGAGAGAGACAAAGAAGAGAAGGAAATTGGAAAGCATACGTAGATAAGAGCAAATGAAAGAGGTGGTATATTGGTGTAGAAATAGGCAAATTACAATTTAATCCTCTTTCTTTCTAACTTTCCAATTTAGTCCAAAATCATTACTTTTCAATTAAATCAATATGTAACTAAATAATTTATTTATCTACCACATAATATAATAAAATAGATCATATATAATCATGATACAAATGACATGTTGAATGACATGCTAATGAATATTAATTATTAATAAAAAAAAATAAATAAATTTGGTTGTGACATCTTTTGCCACATATTGAGTTTGCTTATAATCGTAGTATGCATTCATATACTCATTATTGCCCTTTCGAGATTGTTTATAATTTCATTCTTTTGAGCCCATTAGATTTATCTCCTTTGCCTTTGCATATGAGAGTTGATTTAGATGGTCAAAAGAAGGCTGATTTTTAAGGCATACATGAAAGGTGCGCTTGAACATTGAGAAAAAGAATGAGAAAGTTTCCTAAAGAGCTAATAAGGGGTGTGTGAAAGTGATCTTTGAACCTGGTGATTAGATTTGGGTTCACCTTAGAAAAGAAAGGTTCCTAAGTATGTGTAGGACTAAATTGAGTCCTAGAGGTGATGGTCCTTTTCAAGTTGTATAAAGGATATAATGATAATGCTTATAAGTTAGATTTACCAGGTGATTATGGTGTTAGTGTTACTTTTAATGTTGTTGATTTATCTCCTTTTAATTTTGACTAGGTTGAGATTCGAGGATGAGTCCTCGCGAGAAAGGAGGGAATAATGTGAATCCTACAAGCATAAGGAATCCTACTTCAACTAGGAATCCTACTCTAATAAGGAGTCCTACTCTAACTAGGAATCCTACTCTAACAAGGAGTCCTATTCCAACTATGAATCACACTCCAACTAAGAATTCTATTCCAACTAGGAGTCCTACTATAATTAGGAATCCTAATCCAACTAGGATTGCACACAAGTAACTCAAATATGATGGATCAATAACTGGAGCCCACATGAAGAAGTTCAAGGATGCTTTAGTAGTATTTGTGAAGCATGAGTTGAAGCTTGGGTTGGAGATCCAAAGTCCAAGTAAGATTGGGCTTAATCAAGATAATGAGCCTTAAGATAATCTTATCAACTTTATTCAACATATGTAAGCATGATTAAGATAAGATAAGTCCAAGATAATCAAGTGAAGCTATTTGGAGTCCAATGCTCAAGAATGGGCCGCATATCACATGTTACTTAAGCCCAATTATCATGTTTATTAGATGGGCTTGGGTTGGATGAATTTTTAGTAGTAATTTTTCATTTAAAGAAGTATATTAATAGTTATGAGTCTTATTTTAAGTTACCTTTTTAGTTTAGAAGTTATATTCCTAGTCTTATTGTTATTTGCTTCCTTATCATTATAGAGTTAGGGTTTTTAAAACCTATATAAGCTAGTACCAATTTCAATGTAAAGGTTGTTGAATATTAATTATTTTGGAGTTAATTCTTTTTTTTTGTTCTTATGAACTTGGTGAATTTATCAAGTGAATGCTTGGTATTTTATAAACATAGTTTAATCTAAACTTTTATTTATGTTAAACAGCCTTTAATTCTTTATAATTAAAGTATTTAAGTATAAGTTGTTTAAAGGTCTTGTTAGGAGTTAGAGTTTCTTCGCTTGATTAGGTGAACGATCCTTGGCAAAGACATCAATATTGAATATAGATTTGGCACGAGTTAGCCACGTTTGTATCAATTGAATATAGCATTACTTACAAAACAAGTCTGAAGAGTACTAATGAATCCTAATTCCTTACTGGCTGAAATGGTAAAAAGGCAATATTTTCTAAACACAGGCATTCTCCATGGCAATACATGATAAAATTCATCATGGGATGGAAGAGTTTATATAGAGAAAGACAGTTAGTTTCTAAGGGGTCAGATGGCAAATCGGCTTAGGTCACCAAACAAAAGCTTCTAAGGACCCATGGATACCGTTGGAACATCCTTGGATAGCAAGACTATCCTCCTCACAAAATCTGGCAAATATAACAATGGATCACTTTGTTGATCCCAATTATAAGACATGGAAAATTTCTCTATTGTATAAATATTTTACAACAAGTCAGGTTGTTGCTATAGCCAGGAAGCTATACAGTATGGCACTATCACTCATCAAGAAGCTATACAGTCGGCTCAGGTTACTTTGTTTGGCATTCTAGAGATCAAGCAGGGCAATTGCTTTCTCAATCTCCAAATGCTATTCATGTTAATAGAAGATGGAAACATTTATGAAAGATAAGAATCCCAAACAAGATTAAGGTATTCCTCTGGAAACTCTTATCAAATGCCTTACCTTAGAGAGCTCAACTTCACTAAAGACTAGGCAAAAAAGATTAATGCTAAAGGTGTGGCCATCAGAGACCAATATGCATCTATTCTTCCTATGTGCGTTTACCCAACATGTATGGCGCCTATCTCCATTAGCGATCATATCAAACAATTCTTCATTTAGACTTAATAATCTCAGTTTGGGACAAAATCACAAATGATCTTCAAAGCAATGCCAATGGTAAGGAGGCGATCATGCTAATCAGTTTCACGTTGTGGAACATATGGAAAGCAAGAAATAAAGGGATCTTTGATGGAAAACAACTTTCGAAGAAGTAATAATTTGAGGCAACCCAAAAGGAGGTAATGGATTACAAGTCAGCCTTACTAGAAGAAAGGCATCAACCCAACAGAAACCAACAAGTCTTGAGAAGTCCACAAATCCTACCACAAGATTGGATAAAAATAAATTTTGATGCTGCATCAAGAAAGCATATTAATAGAGGAAATGTAGGATTTGTTGCTCAAAATGGCAACACCCAAATTCTTCAATCATTATTAAAGGTATATATAGACATCTCGGATCCTTTCATTTTGGAAAGCCTGGCACTTCGAGATTGCATCACATGGGCAGCGGACTTTTTAACTAGCCAAACATAATATTTGAAGGGAATGCTTTGAAAGTAATCCAAATTGCTAAGGAATAGCATTTGATGTAGTGAGATCTTTCACACAAGTTGAATTTTCCTTTGTTAATAGAATTTGTAATAGGTTGGTGGATAACAAAGCGAAATATGTCCTTCATATAAATTCGGTTAAAATGTAATATATATATAGTTCACAGTCAATTTACTATTAGATTGAAAATGCAATGTGCTTGAAAGTCCAACAACTAAAAGCCAGGGATAGACCATGCTATGCCATGGCATTATGTCAATTATGGGTGACGGGCATCATATATGGCCCACCTCTGAAAGTAACATAATTATGCACTGCCAAGAAAAGTCTCAAAGTATAGATATTTTCTCAAATCTTCCATGCTTTTCTTTGGCTATCTTTTCACTTGGACAAAGAAGCAATGCATTTCATATACAAGAAAAAGGTCCAAAGAGCAAGATATTTCTTCATCAGATATTTTATGCTTATATATATATATATTAGCATAAATCTTGTCAGGAACTTCTCTTTATAAAACGTCCCTGCAACAATAGAAATAAAAATAAAAACAATTTTAATACAGTTGAAAAATGATAGGTGACTTTTGGGAAATTTCAATATTTTCTTTTTGGACTAAAAAAATCCGATCTTTTTCTTTTTCCTTAAGAAAGAGGACACACCTTGAGTCTAGGTCTTTTATCTGCATTAAGTTTGCGGACCTGATATCTTATCTTCTTAGAGAACAATCTAGTCTGCCGCTTCTCTTTGTATCTCAGGACACTTGCTTCCCTTCTTATTCTTTCTTCTTCCATCACTAGCACCTCTCCCATCTACACAACTTTAAACTGATTATCGCTGTGCATTCTATCACATACAATATAAACACATATATATAAAAATGAAGACCCTGAAATCTAATTGTCACACGGTACTGTAGAATGATTTAGATGTATGAATGTATGAGTCCCTTAATTGTTGATGAATATGAGCTATATATATATATTGACTTTTAACTTTTCTTTTTGCCTTTAACACAAAGAAGGGAGAGAGGTAGTTAGCAGGAAAAAAAATTTTAACAAGTAACAAAGGAAAAGCATTTATAAAGTTGAGTTAATTACTAACATAATAGCCATTGCTTGGCATGTAAACAGAATTATCATTGGCCAATAGAGACCCTCGATGAAACCAAGCATCCAACACTTGTTGATAATTCAAGTTCAAGTTCAAAGACGCTCTTTTATCATCGTCACCTTCATCAAAGAACCCAATATTCTCTGTCTTTATAACCTTGCTACTACATGGCCAAGCTTAAAGATGGACTTGATGGAGAGGACAACAAGAAAATCAAAGATAAAGCTAAGGATCCATTGAGCATGCTACAAGGCCCAATTACAAGGTCAAGGTCCAAGAAGCTACAAGAAGCCTTAATTGGCTATATGCAAGATTGGGCTAGTCAAGGAAGCCCAATTGGTCATGCTAGGATAGGCCCAAGTAAAGACACATCTGATTGGGCTTTATTTAATGTTTTGCAAGTCCAAATACATGAAGACTAATGTGGGCTAATATTTGGGCTGAAATCTCTTCTTTAAGTTCAGAACAATGTTATTGCCTATTTTTCTTATGTGGCAGCTAGGGTTAATAGTTTTACTAGGGTTTATTATGTTAGGTGGCTATAAAAAAGCCCCTTAAGTTGTGTTTTGGAAATTTCGAATTTTGATAAAATTATAGTAGTTGTTTCCTTTGCATATTTGCTTGAATTCTTGAATTCTTATTGAATGCATAAACCACTTATCAAGGAATTGATCTATCCTTGTGGCGTGTTAAGGGTTAGGGTTTAAAGAACTTAGTTTTCTTTAGGTTCTGATCTTGATCAACCATACCTTGCAATCTGATTTAAGCGGTTCTTGGGTTTTGAAACTTAATTTGTTCTTGGGTTTCTAAGATAGTAATTCACGGGTTCATAATCATTAGGGTTCGTGGTTCTAATCCTTGGAGGTTCTTAACATTTGGTATCAGAGCTTTGGCTCTTAAATCAGGTTATTTATCCCTTTTCTTTAAGTTATTGTTTGTTTTCCTTGAGTTCTTGATATTGTTCTTGAAGTATTCTTGGTATTCTTGAGATCTACATTGTTTAGTTCTTGATTCTTGTAGTTTTTGATTCTGATTCAAAAAAAAAAAAAAAAAACGAAACAAGAAAAGAAAAATATCAGATCCGAATTAGCAAAAAAAAAAACAAAAAAAGGAATAGGTCTGATTGGTTTGATTGTCTTTGTTAGTGGAAAAAACGTATTTGGTGTTGAAATCATTGTTCTTGGGGTGATTACATAGATATTAGGGTTGTTAAAAGGTTTAGGGAGATTTTCACAATCCTACATAAATAAGGATTTGGTGGCTGTTTGGGAAGATTCAAAGGGACATTAAATTCCAATGACCTGAGCCCTATACATACCATCTTATTTGAATTGATTCAGCTCTAAATTCGTTTTTATCCTTCATTTATTCTCCTCTTTGTGTGTCTTTTGAGTTTGGGCAGATTTGACACATTTAAAGCATAAAGAGGTAACCTTCCTTCTTGATCAACCTTCTTTGTGATTTTTGCTTCCTAAATCCGTTCCTTCTTTTCCTATTTCAAGTTTGAATCGCATCTTTCTTGTTTATTACATCTAGATTGTTTCTTCATATGTCATTTGCATCCGTTTGAAGTTTTCGCTTGTTTGCAGTCCTAATTTTATTGAAAGCGTGACTAATTGTTTAATTTTCTTGACTTTTGCGTTTTTGTCTCAACTAAGCTTTTTAGATCATAATTCTTGGTGCATTACAAGCATAGTGAAATAACTTGATGTGTGGTTATTGATTCACATAAGAATCCTTGAAAACAAAGTTTGAGTGGTGTGAGTTTTCAGCCTTGTGTGATCATTCTTGATTGTGCGAAACGCGAGTGACCATCCCCATTAATTGAGAGTAAACACGTGAGGGAGTGTTGGTGAGGTCCTTAATTTCCTTCGATTTTTTTTTATTGCATACTAACTCTTATTGCAGCATGTCAAGTGGTTCTAGTGGAGGTAATAATGTGCCAACTACCGGCATACCCACAGCACAAATGCATGAAAATGAGAGGGTGCAACGAAGCATAAGAAATATGAATGAGCAAATGGAGAGGTTGCAACTTGACATGGCAGCCCAACGAAGGGAAATGGCAACCAATCAACAAGCCATTATGGACCAAATTAATGCACTTGCCCGAGGTCTGGGAAATAGGCTTGATGAAGGGGGGAATGTGCAAGGTAATCATGGGCAGCCAATTGGGGTGAATGAGGATGACTTTGATGAGGGTTTTGAGGAGTATGATAATGCGAGCCCTATGGTGGGGTTGGTAGAGGCACGGGTAGAGGAGCTAGGAGATACCAAAATCTTGGTAGAGGTAGAGGACACTTTGGTGGTGAGTTTGGTGGTTATGGGAACTATGATGATGTTGATAGGAACTTGGGTAGTATCAAACTTAGTATTCCTACCTTCTTGGGAAAACCGGTCAGGAGGCATATTTGGAGTGGGAAAAGCGAATTGACCTTATCTTTGATTGCCATAACTTTTCAGAGGAGAAAAAGGTGAAATTGGTGGTTACCCAATTTAGTGATTATGCTATAGTTTGGTGGGATCAGTTGGTGGTTAGTAGGAGGAGGAACATGGAAGAGCCTATTGGTAGTTGGATTGCACTCAAAACTATCATGAGAAGGCGTTTTGTACCCGGACATTACCATAGGGAGTTACATCAAAGACTCCAATCTTTGAGGCAAGGTACAAGGAGTGTTGAGGATTTTTATAAGGAGATGGAAATGCTCATGACTAGGGCTGATTTGGATGAGGATAGAGAAGCTACCATGGCACGATTCATTGGTGGGCTTAATAAGGAGATTGCTGATAGGGTAGAGTTGCAACATTATGTGGAGCTTGAGGAGTTAGTTCACCTTGCAATTAAGGTGGAAAAGCAACTAAAACCTAGAGGGAATGACAAGGTTTGAATATAAGGGCACTTGAGTGGGAGGCCACATTGGTCTAATTCTTGGAAAGGAGGTAAGAAAGGTGATGATAAGGTTATTCCCAATGACAACAAAGGGAAAAGCATTTCAGGCAACAAAGACACATCTAAACCCGAAATTAACAAAGAAAGAATAGAGACATCAAGTGTTTCAAATGCTTGGGGGCGTGGCCATATTGCTTCACAATGTCCAAACAAGCGGGCAATGGTGGCTAGAGACCATGGGGAGATTGAAACAGCAAGTGAAGAGAGTGATAATGATGATGAGATACCACAATTGGAAGGCGTGATGATTGCATTGAGGGTCCTATGGGAGGTGAGCTCTTGGTGGCTAGGCACACACTAAGTGTTCAAATGAAGGAAGATGATACCTTGGAGCGGCAAAGAGACAACATTTTCCACACAAGATGCCATGTACAAGGTAAGACTTGTCTTGTTATTATTGATGGTGGTAGTTGTACAAATGTTACTAGCACTTTAATGGTTGAAAAATTGGGTTTAAATCTAATTCCACATCCTAGACCTTATAAATTGTTATGGTTAAATAATTGTGGTGAGATCAAAGTGAATAAGCAAGTTGTTGTACCTTTCACAATTGGTAGATATTCGGATGAAGCGCTATGTGATGTAGTGCCAATGCATGCTTGGCCATATCTTGTTAGGTAGGCCATGGGAATTTGATACGAGGGCCTTCCATGATGGCTTTCTAAATAGGTACTCATTTGTGAAGGATGGGAGAAAAGTTACTTTGACACCTCTTTCTCCTAAGGAAGTGTATGATGACCAATGTAAGTTGGAAAGAGAGAGGCGTGAGGCCGAAAATAACAAAAGGAACATGAAAACCCAAAGGGTGAGATTCGACCTAAAGAGAAAACAAAGGCAAAGGGTAGTTTTTGGCTAGGGAAAGTGAAGTTAGGCATGCATTTCATTCAAGTCGGATGTTATTTGTTGTTACTTATAAAGATGTATATTTGAACACTCACTGAACTTGATCTTTCCTTGCCGAGTGTGTTTGCTAATCTTTTGCGGGAATTTGCTGATGTCTTTCCAGGAAATGCCAAGTGGATTACCTCCTCAAAGAGGGATAGAACATCAAATAGACTTCATACCCGGGGCTTCCATACCAAATAGACCAGCCTATAGAAGTAATCCGGAGGAGACAAAGGAGCTTCAAAGGCAAGTGGAAGAACTGATGTCAAAGGGGTATGTGCGTGAGAGCTTAAGTCCTTGTGCGGTTCCGGTGATTTTGGTTCCAAAGAAGGATGGCACATGGAGAATGTGTGTGGTATCATGCAATCAATAAAATAACGGTAAAGTATCATCATCCCATTCCTAGGTTAGATGATATGCTTGATGAGTTGCATGGTGCATGTTTGTTTACTAAGATTGATTTGCGTTCGGTTATTATCAAATTTGCATGAAAGCGGTGATGAGTGGAAAACGGCTTTTAAGACTAAATCACGGTCTATATGAGTGGTTAGTTATGCCGTTTGGGCTTACAAATGCACCTAGTACTTTTATGAGATTGATGAACCATGTCTTGCGTGAGTGTCTTGGTAAATTTGTGGTTGTGTATTTTGATGATATCTTAGTTTATTCCAAGTCCATTGATGATCATGTCATGCATGTGCGTAGGGTTCTAGACATTCTTAGGGTAGAAAAATTGTATGCCAATTTGAAAAAGTGTGCTTTTTGCATTGATAAAGTTAATTTCCTTGGTTTCATTGTTAGTTCAAAGGGGCTCGAGGTTGATGTGGAGAAAGTGAAAGCAATTAGGGAGTGGCCAACACCTAAAAACATTAGCCAAGTTAGGAGTTTTCATGGCTTGGCTAGTTTCTATAGGAGGTTCATTAAGGACTTTAGTAGTATAGCTGCACCTTTGAATGAAATTGTCAAGAAAAACGTTGGGTTTACTTGGGGTGATGCACAAGAACATGCTTTTAATATGCTTAAAGATAAGTTGTGTGCTGCTCCTTTGTTGGTTTTACCTAACTTTGACAAAACCTTTGAGATTGAGTGTGATGCTAGTGGCATTGGGATTGGTGCTGTTTTAATGCAAGAAGGCAGACCTATATGCTATTTTAGTGAAAAACTAAATGGAGCAGCCCTTCGATACCCAACCTATGGCAAAGAACTCTATGCTTTGGTTCGGGCCTTGCAAACATGGCAACACTATTTATGGCCCAAAGAATTTGTCATCCACACGGATCATGAGAGTTTGAAGCATCTCAAGGGGCAAGACAAACTGAACCGAAGACATGCTAAGTGGATGGAGTTCATTGAGACATTCCCATATGTGATCAAATACAAGAAAGGTAAGGAGAATATGGTTGCTGATGCACTATCTCGAAGGTATGCTTTACTTACTACTCTTGATTCTAAATTACTGGGCTTCGAGTTCATAAAAGAGTTGTATGTGAGTGATAATGATTTCAGCGGCATATTTACAACTTGTGCTAATGGGGCTGTTTTTGCTGATTTTTATGTGTTTGAGGGATTTCTTTTCAAGAAAAATCGCCTTTGTATTCCTAATTGTTCTTTGCGGCCTGTATTGGTTAGAGAAGCACACGGGGGCGGTTTAATGGGTCATTTTGGGGTGTAAAAGACTTATGATATTCTGATTGAGCATTTTTATTGGCCATGCATGAAACGTGATGTGCATAAAATTTGTGGTCAATGCATTGTGTGTTTGAAAGCTAAGTCCAAACTGCAACCCCATGGGTTATATACACCTTTACCTATTCCTGATGTTCCTTGGACAGATTTGTCTATGGACTTTGTGCTTGGTTTGCCGAGATCTAGGAAAGGTAGAGATAGTATATTTATTGTTGTGGATAGGTTTAGTAAAATGGCTCACTTTATCCCTTGCCATAAAAGTGATGATCTTTGTCCATATTGCTGATTTGTTTCTTAGAGAAGTTGTGCGTTTGCATGGAGTACCTAAGACCATTGTTAGTGATAGAGATGTTAAATTTCTAAGTCACTTTTGGCGTGTGCTATGAGGTAAGTTAGGAACTAAATTGCTTTATTCTACTACTTGCCATCCACGGACGGATAGGCCCGAAGTTGTGAATAGGACTTTGATTCAATTGCTTCGTGCTTTGATTTCTAGGAATTTAAAATCTTGGGAGGATTTGTTGCCATATGTTGAATTTGCATATAATAGAGCTGTTCATAGCACTACACACACTTCACAATTTGAAATTGTATATGGTTTTAATCCTTTAACTCTTATTGATTTGATTCCTTTGCCTCTTAACAAGCTTGTTAGTGTTGAAGGTTCTTCTAAGGCAGATTTGGTTAAAAAGCTACACAAACAAGTTAAAGAGAGAATGGAGAAGCAAAATGCAAAAGTGGCCGAGAGGGTTAATAAAGGACGAATTCCAATGGTATTCCAACTTTGGAGATTGGGTTTGGGTGCATTTCGCAAAGAAAGGTTCCCAAATCAAAGAAAGTCTAAACTAAGTCCGAGGGGTGATGGTCCATTTCAAGTCCTTGAGAGGATCAATGACAATGCCTACAAGATTGATTTGAAAGGTGAGTATAATGTGAGTGGTACATTTAATGTAGCTGATTTGAGTCCTTTTAATGTAGGTGATGAACTTGATTCGAGGACGAATCATCCTAAAGAAGGAGGGAATGATATGGAGATGGCCAAGCTTAAAGATGGACTTGATGGAGAGGACAACAAGAAAATCAAAGATAAAGCTAAGGATCCATTGAGCATGCTACAAGGCCCAATTACAAGGTCAAGGTCCAAGAAGCTACAAGAAGCCTTAATTGGCTATATGCAAGATTGGGCTAGTCAAGGAAGCCCAATTGGTCATGCTAGGATAGGCCCAAGTAAAGACACATCTGAATGGGCTTTATTTAATATTTTGCAAGTCCAAATACATGAAGACTAATGTGGGCTAATATTTGGGCTGAAATCTCTTCTTTAAGTTCAGAATAATGTTATTGCCTATTTTTCTTATGTGGCAGCTAGGGTTAATAGTTTTACTAGGGTTTATTATGTTAGGTGGCTATAAAAAAGCCCCTTAAGTTGTGTTTTGGAAATTTTGAATTTTGATATAATTATAGTAGTTGTTTCCTTTGCATATTTGCTTGAATTCTTGAATTCTTGTTGAATGCATAAACCACTTATCAAGGAATTGATCTATCCTTGTGGCGTGTTAAGGGTTAGGGTTTAAAGAACTTAGTTTTCTTTAGGTTCTGATCTTGATCAACCATACCTTGCAATCTGATTTAAGCGGTTCTTGGGTTTTGAAACTTAATTTGTTCTTAGGTTTCTAAGATAGTAATTCACGGGTTCATAATCATTAGGGTTCGTGGTTCTAATCCTTGGAGGTTCTTAACAGGGGGCTTTCTTCCTCAAAGAAGGAGCTCGTTCTTGTTCTTTTCTCAAAGTTATTATCTGGGCCATCTTCATCTTTCTCGTTTGGCGTTTCTTCTTCCCAATCCATTAAACCACAACTGAGTGTACCGTACTCATTATCCTTGCAGAAACTATCATCTTCAATGCCCAAAAATACTTCTAATTCATCCATGGCACCAATTCCTCCACTATTGGAATCATTGTAGGATTCCTTGACGTTGGAGAATTGAGCAAGAGTGGCATCAGGCACCTCTACCTCTTCCTTCTTTGGGTTTTTTAAGGGTGAATTATACTTCATATTTTCTTTCTTTCAGTTGTTGTCACTTGTCACTCTTAACTATTATATAATGACAATTTGAATATAAGATGAATATTTCTAGCATGAATTATTTCAACACTTTTCTTTTTCAGTCCCCCGTGGAACCTTATCCTTTTACTATTGGTTGCTGCATGGCCTACTTTCTTGCGATTGGTTCACAGATTCCACCCTGAAAGAAGGTATAAGGGTCCATGAATACCTTTTTAATAGTTGTGCTTTGTCAATTGGGACCACTATAACATTTTCAAATATTGTATTATATCAAGAAGCACGTAAAAAAAAAAGGAACAGGTTGATTAGTTTCTGAATTTGTTGTGGGCTCATTTCACCGTGGCAGGTCATTATATATAAAATGAAAGAAGGTGCATTTTGACTCCTAATAGTTTGGCCGATGAGCATATTAACCCTTAATTTATTTCTTAGAACAAACTCAGAAAAAAAATGTTTTTGTGTCATTTTAGCACCCATTAGACAGAAAAGTTGACTCCCGTTAATTAAAAAGATGTGGCAATTTCTTTTTTACTCTTTATTCTTATTGGACTTTTGTTCATGGTATTACTTAAAATAATAAAAAGATAATAATAGTTAATTTATATTTATATATATATTTTTTTAATAATTGATAATTAACTAGAATATAGGTCGAGCATGACAGGATATGTTGACTATGAGAGAATAAGTCGACAATGAAAATATAGGTAGACCAAACAAGAATAGGCTGAGCATGAAAGAATAGGCCGTGCAGACAAGAGTAGGACGAGCATTGCGCGCCGAGTTGTCATAACCAAGAAACATGAGGTTGACTAAGTCCAAATTCAAGTACAACAAGAAGTTTTGAAGACTAAGATTTAGTCGGACTCTAGTTAGAAATCCGACCCGACCTAGGATTCTGTTGTATGACCAAGAAGATTAATCCTAATAGGATTAAGAGACTTTACATTCACAAAGAATTCCAGGTATTGATAGTGTTAGGAGGTAGTGACTGTAGCCACCGCTTTGCTCTATCTCTCAAAGGAAATGGGAACAAGCGGAGACAAATTGTGTTGTTTGTTGTCACATTAATCTTGAAGGTATCACAAATCTCGTAGAAACTTGCTATTTGTGTGTTAGGATCCTCATCTGGCAAGCCTTCAAACTGAACCATTTGTTGCACCATTTGAACCACATTAGGCTTTATTCAAAATTATTGGCAGCAACAGCCGGTCTCGTAATGCATGTTCGCGTCTTCTTCAGCGATGGTTTCACAAAATTATAATCGTTCGATTATTGTCATTGTTGTCGTTGGCATCTACCATCTCTACTATAATATTTTCCAACTCACTCTCGTGTACGGATTTTTCAACCTGAATCTCTTCTTCCTCTATGTTCAATTGCTTCCTCAATTGCCTGAGGGATCGCCCTGGTTCTAGTAGAGGGTCTACTATATCAGGGTTGGACCTCCTGGTCATACACTACCTAAAACAACAAATAACCAACAACACAATGAATAAAAGAATAGAATTGAGAAAAAAATAAAGAATAAAGAATAAATGGTTAAATTAACAAGAACACACAGTTCATACTATTTCTCAAAATAAAGTTCCCCAGCAATGGCGCCAAAAACTTGATGTGTGCTAAACACAACTAGCAATCTACAGGCAAGTACACCTATCGAATGTAATCTAGCTATGGCAAGTATCAATATCGTATCCCACGGGAACTGAGAAACTACTCCTACTACGCTATTTCTATTATCTAACCGATCAAAAGGGGTGAAGATTATTAACTAAAAATGATTAAGAATGCAATTGAAAGCTAAATTTTAACAAAGAGAATGAAAGTTGAAAAAGGATAATAAGATGAGTTAATCCAATTGGGGATCACTTTAGTTAGCCGGCTTATAAATAATAAATTATGAATTGATTGATTAAGAATTACGATCTGTAGATAATTTCTTAAACGAATTGGCCTCTCTCTCGAGTTAACCAATTTCTAATCCTAAAGATCTAAAGTCAGAATCTCTTCCTAACAATTGATTTTAGAATAGCATTAATCTCTAAATTACCACTAATAAGAATGTCTAGTTCTTATTCCAGTAAGTTACTACACTCATCTCTAAGGCAAATCACTTAATCATACAAGCAGTTGTCCAAACTCTATTGAATTTCTCAATTACAAAGGAGTTTTCAGATTGATTCAACAATGAAGAAGAAACAATAGATTTTATTATACTTGAATGAAAACTACAATCTTAAATCGATAATCCAATCAATTAACCACAAAACAAGCCTAGCATGGCTAAAGATCACCCCCAAATAGGTTTAATAGAATTAGTTACACATGTTCATGATTAAACTAATACAAGAATTGAATATAACGTAGACAAGAAATGAAAAGAATATGAACACCCTTTTGTAAAATTGTGAGATGCTATCCCCTCTTGAATAACTCTATATCCAAACTCTACAGCTCAAGATCTCTTTCTTCTTTCCTTTGAATCTTTGATCTAATCCTCAAGAGTAGCTATCTTGATGATGTTGAAGTGGAATTCATTTTCGTTTTCCTCTTCTTGATCTTTTAGATGTTAGGTCTCAAGGTCTATCTTGAATATGCCAAATTCTATTTCTATGTCTTTCTCTGTGTACCGCTCTCTTTATTTTTCTTTTCTTTTAACTTAGATTTTAGGATCCAACACGGCCTGGATTTTGGCCGTGTTGGTCAGCACGGCCTGGATCCATGCCTTGTTGATCTAAACGTGTATATTTGGCCTTCTTCAACACAGCTTGAATTTAGGCCGTGCTCCTCAGCACAGACATGCTCCTAGACCATGTCACTCTCGGGAACCGTGTTGCAAATCACTTCTTTTCGCCATAGGTAAGGCATTTCAGCACGCCCTCTGACCTTGGCCATGCTCGTCAGCACGAGCGTGTTGGCAAGGCGTGTTGAATAGTCTAACGCGCCCGATTCATCTGTTTTTTTCTAATTCTAGTTCGATTTCTCTCTAACTTTGATGATGTGCCTAGAAAAACACCTGAGACACAAAGGAAACTAAAACATGGTGATTCTAATACAAAAACACATAAATTGCTCTAAAAATAACTCAAAATCAAGCATGCAAACATGTGTAATATCAAGGATATCACCTTCAGTCTCTATATAAATAACTGTGATATAATATGTCAAGTACATACATTATTCTACAATTATTATATATGTTACAATTTAAAATCATTACTGACTTAGCAATCAGATGAGTGGCCGGACAATCCGTCCGATGTTTTTTAACTATTATTTCAGGTACATCAGAGCTCGGATCAGATTTGAACACCTTGTTGATAGCTTACCTTTATCGACATAGTTATCAATAACAAAATGAAGAACTTCAATTTAATGAGAAGCCACTAAATTAATCCAAGAGTATGATGAGGAACCTGAAGCTTTAAAGATTCAACAAATTCAATCCAAACATCAATTACAAACTGGTCTGAAGAGCTTGAATAAAAAGAGACAAGAACCTTGAAAGGGTGGAAAAATATTTGGAACAATACTGTGATATTCTCACAATGAAAGAGGTCGAGTTGGATTCAATGAAAAGAATAAAGTGTGAATTTCAGCAAAGAGCTAAGTATCTTGATTTACTCATAAGATCATTGGAAGAGCCCTTGGACAAGCTTGGAATGAAAGAGAGGTAGTTGGAAAATTTGAAGTAAAAGAAAGACAACTGATTCAATGCAAAAATTAATTAGTGATTTTCATTTACAAACAATGATGGCACAACTTGAGAATTTGATGGCTAACAACACTATAAAATTTTTGACTGAGGGTTTGCAATCATGTATTACAGTTAACGGAAGCAATTTGCAGTTGTTCTTGAATGAGTATTTGAAAAAGCATGACTTGATTCACTATGAAGTCTTCACTGCTATACAAAAGTCACTAAATCCAAGAAAGTTGGCACTAGAAAATTAACAAGTTAAACAATTATGAATCTAGCTTTCTATTTGATTAAACAATTATTCTATTTTAAACCCATCAAGCACTGTTACAATTATTCTATTTTATCATATATTTCACGTAACGTAATTAAAAAAGAAAAGAGAGAGAAAGAGAAAGAGAGGTGATAAAAACTATTCCTGTACTTAAGCATTAAAAAACAATATGTTAATTAGTGCCACCTTGAACTCAAGTTGTTCTCCAAGAACTCCTCCTTAAAAAAAATCACCTTGGGCTCTTCAAATAGAAGACATTGGATATTTCCTTGTAATCATTACCACCATCGGCGTCCATGGTTACAATCCGCAAAAGAAATTTGCCTCTCCTAAGACTGACGCTCACCTTTGTAACACTGCGATCTTTGTGTCCCTCATAAAGAAAATGGATCATTTTCTTTATTATTGTAATGGTAGGTTTACAAATAATAAATTGTACTGTATAAAATGAGGAGGAAGAAGGGATTGAGTGACATGACTATATGGTGGGTCTCGCTCTTTTAGAAGTCAAAAAGGGAAATTACCACATCACCGTAAATTAACAAATATTTATTTTTTCATTTAATGAGGAGTCTGAATTAACACTTTATTAAATGTTAAGAACTTAATTGCATTAGTTTTAAAGCTAATTCGTTTCTCGTATCAAACATTAGGAGCCAAAATGTATTTTTTTCCTATATAAAACAATCATGTTATCATAATTTGTGATGTTCAATTAATCTTCAATTGCATTTCAAATGATTATTTTCTAAAGTTAGAAAAATTCAATGATATATGGTGATAGAGAATTTCCAATAGGACTAAAAATTGGGCAGATTTCTAAAATTCTATTTGAGAGGCCGCAAGGATTGCTCCCTAGCATAATAGAGTTAAACCCAAGGGAGCATTGCAAGGCTTTCACCTTGTAATCAGATAAACAATTATCTAGCTCTCTACCATTAGCTGATGATGATGATGTTTCCATGCAGGATAAGCCAGCTAGGAAGGAGCCAAAGCCTGAGACGATGGAAGAAGAGAAGGTGGAAGACAGTTAGAAGAGCCTTATGAGAGAGTACCAACCACTAGTCCCCTACCTTGCTCGACTTAAGTAGGAGAAGGTTGATAAGCGGTTTGGTAAGTTTCTTGACTTATTTAAACAACTGCGTATTAACTTACCTTTTGTTGAAGCTATTTCGCAGATGCCGAAGTATGCCAAGTTCTTAAAGGAAATCTTGAGTAACAAAAGGAAGCTGGAGGATTTGGGACTAGTGACTCTAAACGAGGAGTGTTCAGCTATTCTTCAGAACAAGCTGCCACTCAAAAGGAGAGATCCAGGGAGTTTTACTGTTCCTTGCATAATTGGCGATTTATCTATTAGTGGTGCATTAGCTGATTTAGGAGCTAGTATAAATTTAATGCCCACTAGTCTATTTGATAAGTTAGGTTTGAGCGAACCTAAGCCCACTAGGATGAGCATTCAGTTAGCTGATAGGACTGTTAAGATTCCTAGGGGTATTATTGAAGATGTGCTTGTTAAGGTAGATAAGTTTATTTTTCCTATAGATTTTGTAGTTATAGACATGGAAGGTGAGAGTACTGTGCCTTTGATCCTAAGTAGACCCTTTCTTGCAACATCTAGGGCTATAATAGATGTTTGTGGTGGAAAACTTCAACTTAGGGTAGATGATGAGACCATTACCTTCAACCTAGCTACTATTATGAGACACTTTTTAGACCATGATGATGCTGTGTTTTCTATTAATATTCTAGATGATTTTATTGAGTCTCTTTTACAAGAAATATTGCTTGATGATCCTTTGCAGGTAGCTTTGTAAGGAGAGGAGGAGGAGCTGTCCAATGAGCAAGTGTTGGAGCAGCTTGCTAGTTTGTTGGCTACTGAGCCTAGCTGTTCTACTGATCCTTTTCTTTCTCTTGACAGGTCAGAAGTGCAAAAAAAGTAAAGTCTTCTTTCGAGGACCCCCTGGTCTTAGAATTGAAGGAGTTAGATAAGCACTTGAGCTATAGATTCATGGATGAGGAAGAAAAATTGCCAGTGATTATTGCAGCATATTTGACACTTGAGGAGCGAGCAAAAACTCTAGATGCACTCAAACGGTATAAGAAGGCCTTTGCCTACAAGATTGTTGATATTCCCGGGATCAACCCTAGTCTCTGTTCTCATAAGATTCTTAAAGAGGATAGCTATAAACCAATAGTTCAGCCACAGAGGCGGCTTAACCCGAACATGAAGGAAGTAGTGAAAAAGGAGGTAATTAAGCTCCTTGATGCAGGATTGATTTATCCTATTTTTGACAGTTCTTGGGTGAGCTCTGTGCAGGTTGTGCTGAAGAAAGGAGGCATGACAGTAATTCGCAATGAGCAGGATGAGCTGATACCTACACGGACAGTTACGGGATTCCGAGTTTGCATCAATTACAGAAGGCTTAATAATGCAACTCAGAAGGATCACTTCCCTCTTCCTTTCATTGATCAGATGTTAGAAAGATTGGTAGGACATATGTTTTACTGTTTCCTTGATAGTTTTCAGGGTATTTCCATATCCCAATTGCACCTGAAGACCAAGAGAAGACGACTTTCACCTACCCCTACGAGATATTTGCTTATAGACGGATGCCCTTTGGTCTATTCAATGCGCCGGCTACGTTTTAGCGGTGTATGATGGCCATTTTTGATGATATGATTGAGGAGTCGATGGAGGTATTTATGGATGACTTCTCTATTTTTGGTAATTCATTTTCTTACTGTTTGGCAAATTTAGAACACATGTTAGCTAGGTGCATTTAGGCTAACTTGATGCTAAATTGGGAAAAGTGTCATTTTATAGTGAGAGAGGGAATTGTTCTAGGGCATAAGATTTCACTTGCAGGGATGGAAGTCGATAGAGCTAAAATAGAAACAATATCTAAGCTACCACCCCCTAGTTGGGTTCTACAGAAGATTTATTAGGAATTTCTTTGAAATTGCTAGGCCTCTTACTCAATTACTAGTTAAGATGCACCTTTCATTTTTGATGATGCATATTTATCTTCTTTTAAGTTATTAAAGAAACTTAACCCACGTTGACCCCCTATCATGGCTTGATTGCCTGAACTAATGTGCAATGCTAGTGACTATGCAGTTGGAGCTGTGCTTGGACATAGGTTTGATAAAAAGTTCCAACCCATTTACTATGCTAGCAAGACTTTGATAAGAGCCCAGGAACATTACACTACTACAGAGAAGGAGTTGTTGGCTGTTGTTTATGCCTTTGATAAATTCAGATTATACCTCATCTTATCAAAAACCATCGTCTTCACTGACCATTCAGCTTTAAGGTATTTGTTTAATAAGCATGATGCTAAGCCAAGATTGATTAAATGGATTTTATTATTGGAGGAGTTTGACATTGAGATTAGAGATAAGAAGGGCGCAGAAAATTTGGTAGCGGATCACCTATCCAGACTGGAGAATCCGAGCTTGGAAGCACTTGATGAGAGCACGATAAATGATCAATTTCCAGAGGAGCACTTGTATTCATTGAAGGTATACTCTGATTCTCCTTGGTTTTCTGATTATGCTAATTACCTTGTGGCTAGGGTCTTACCAAAGGGTATGACTTATCAGCAAAAGAAGAAATTCTTTGCTGATTTGAAATACTACATTTGGGAAGATCCCTTCCTATATCTAGTATGTGCAGACCAGGTCATTCGCCAATGTGTTTATGGCGAAGAGAGTCTCCATAATTTGAGGCACTATCATGAAGGACCTGTAGGAGGCCATCAAGCGGTGAACCATACTACTAGGAAGGTGTTAGATGCAGGCTTTTATTGGCCAACTATCTTCCAGGATGCTAGGACATTTGTTCAGGTTTGCGATGCTTATCAGTGCTCAGGTAATATCTCTACCCGTGATGAAATACCCCAAACTAGTATGCAGACTGTTAAGATATTCGATGTTTAGGGTATTGACTTCATGGGACCCTTCCCTTCTTCAAATGGTAATAAGTATATCCTCATGGCTGTTGAGTATTTCTCCAAATGGCCTGAGGCACAGGCCTTACCTACTGATGATGCCAGAGTTGTTTGCAGGTTCCTTAAGAGGTTATTTGCTAGGTTCGGCACACCTAGAGCACTAATTAGTGACAGGGGAACATATTTCTACAACACTTAATTGGAGAAGGCACTCTGGCGCTATGGTGTAGCGCATCAGTTCTCTACTCCTTATCACCCACAGACCAGTGGGCAAATTGAGGTTACTAATAAGGGTTCAAAACGCATCTTAGAGAGAACTATGGGTGTGAGTCGAAAGGATTGGGCTTCGAAACTGGATGATGCATTATGGGCATTTAGAACTGTATATAGGACCTCCATAGGTTTTACACCCTATAGGCTTGTGTATGGGAAGTCTTGTCATTTACCTGTCAAATTAGAACATAGGGCTCTTTGGTCCCTTAAAACTTGCAATTTTGATGTTGATTCTGCAGGTAAGGAAAGACAGTGGCAACTGGGTGAATTGGAGGAATGGCGTCAACAGGCATATGAAAACTCCTCAATTTACAAGGCTAAGATAAAGAAGTGGCATGATCAGAGGCTCAAAGGTCCCAAGGAGTTTCAGATTGGAGATAGAGTATTGCTATATAACTCACGTCTACGGTTGTTTCCAAGGAAGCCTAGGAGTCGATGGTCGGGGCCATTCATGGTTAAGCAAGTTTTCCCATGTGGCACAGTCGAGCTCTATCATCCCGAGAAGGGTGATTTTAAGGTCAATGGACATAGGCTTAAGGTGTATCACAAAAACTCGTTAAAGATTGAGCAGCGGGTTAACATGATTTTGTACCTGCAATGATGATCCATGTCGAGTCTAGCTAAATGACTCAAGAACCAAAAAGAAGTGCCCTTGGGAGGCATTCCCATTTTATTTTTATGTTTTTCGGTTTACTTTTATGATTATCAATCATTTGCATGCTTGATGATCTTTAGAACACTTACTTTTTATATTAAACATAGTTGTATGAATTTAGGGTTTGAGTAATTTAAGTCAGATTTTTGGTAATTGGTGAAGACGAACTTCCCTGTTTGATTTATCTTACTTGATTTATAGCTTAAATGTGTGCGTATATGTGTTAAATGCAGGTAGGGAGTTTGGCGACTCGAGATGGCAAAGGAAAGCTCGGACTTCACCCGCCCACTACGGTTTTTATGGGCATCACGGGCTGCAACACCAGGCTGTGCTGATCAGCACGGCTGGAGTCATGCCCATGAGAATATGCACATATAGAGTTTGGGAAAACGGTCATCCACCACGGCTTTTGAGCCACCACAAGTTGCAACACCAGGCCGTGCCTGTCACTACGCCCTTGCCCCAGCCCGTGATGGAGATGCACGTAAAGCACAAGGTAAATTCAGCCGTCCACCACGGCTTCCGAAGGCACCACGGGCAGTAACACCAGGCCGTGCTAACCAGCACGGCCATGCCCTCACCCGTGACGGATTGGCACATGAATGAGGCTTCAGGGTTCAGCACGGGCTGAGTCCTGGCCTTACTGACCAGCACGGCCTTGCCCTCTCCCGTGCTGACCCCCGTGACTATAAAAGCAGGCCTTTTCAAAAAATTTCCTACCTTTTCCTCTCTAAGCTCTAAGGTGTTGTTTCTTCTTTGTCTTTGATTTTTCTTACCTGTCACGGCAACTTCAAGTAAGTCACTTCGCCTTTTGCTTTTATTTGATTAAATTTGATTTTTCTTTTATGTATTTTTTTATTTAGGACATTTTGATATGCTTTAGTAGTTTGCTTTGTTACACTGCTTAAATTTGACTTCAATTAGATTTAGTTAAAACTAGTTGCTATGTTTATGTGATTTTGAATAATGGAATGATAAGTGTGGGGTTTGGCAGCAGTAAAGTTTATTTATGGCATTTTATTATGAACAATTGATAGCATAAATATTCTTTATTTGGTGCGCGATAAAGTAGGCTGGAATGTAATTGTGAATTAGTTTTCTACAGGAGATTGAGGCTTTAGTCTTAGTGTTAAGTCTAAAGTTTTCTGTTAGTCAAATTATAGCCGTTATGCTGTTTAATTTTTGGTATAATTTATGTTAACTTGATTTCTTATTCGAATACTAATGATTCATTGCATTAGGCAATATGAGGGACCGCGATCAATCACATCGAAGCAACAGCCGCTGCCAGCGTGGCGAAGGAACATCTTCCTCCACTTCACCTTCATTAGCACCGGCGCCTCCACCACAACAGCAACTAGTCCAAGTGTGAAGAGCACTAGCTGCAAATCCACCCACACCTGGTCGTTATCCCTTATGGACATTTCCGAATGCAGATAACGAGAGCCTCTTCCAAGTCATGAGATGGAAGCAAGTAATGGTTGGACGTTGCATCGACTTTGTATCCTTGGAAAGAGTGGGATTGGCTCAAGATGTGCGTGCCCTGTTCGAAACTCTGCCATACGCACGATTCTTCGACATCATTGAGCCAACCTACCACGAGCTTACAATTGAATTCCTCAGCACCTTCTTTTTGCAGCAACAGATCATAAACTGGAATCAGCCTGATGCAGTTTACTTTAGACTTGGGGGAAAGGAGTTCTCAATGTTAGTTCCACAATTCGGCATGCATTTGGGATTATGGACTGAGCAGGAGACCTCGGGGAAGAGTATTAGGGATGCATCTACGTCAACCCAATCTCGTACAACACCATATGGGATTCATTGGTACTCAGGCCGAAATCATACTACCCCAGCAGGTCTAAGGCATCTAGCCTTCCGAATCATCTCCGCTATCTCCATACTTTATTAGCTTACACGATTACAAGAAGGGGAGACGGTTTTATCGCAGTCACACAGACCGATGTCTTCATCCTCTAGGCTATGCAACATCCTAAGAACCTTGACTTAGGATATCTATTGGCTCGTCAAGTCCATTCATTTATAGTACACGCCCAGAAGAAGATGCACTGCTGTTTTGGGCCGTATGTGACTAGGTTAGCCAAGAGACTGGATGTATTGGACGACTGTCTATTAGAGCTTTCATAGATTGGTGATATGATACCACTAGGGATCAGACAGATAATCAACATGCAGATGATTATGGCTACTCGACACCCACATGGCATAGAGTACAGGCTCGTCAGCGCAATAGTAAGGGAGGCTAGAGAGGCAGTAGCTAGAGGAGCCCAAGACCCGACGACTGAGATTCCAAATGTTAGGATTCCTAACCCAGCCAAAGTGTTTATGCCTACATCCGGAGCCTCCTCTTCTTATTCTGCAAGGACATCGAGTGCTCAGATTAGTGCTTTGGCTGACCGACTAGATCGAGTCTGCGATTTACAGCAGCAGCATTATACTAAGTTTGTGCAGCAGAGAAAGGAGTTTGGGCAGTCTTAAGAGGAGACTAGGGCATAGTTTCAGGGTTTAAACGATATGCTCCAGTAGCTTATGCATGGGCTGGAGAGGCAGGCCACCCAGACAGACCTAATGGCGGAGCATATTCAAAAGATGGCGGAGACCAAAGCATAAAATCAGCGGTTCATGGATGATATGGAGTTCGATTTAGCAAGATGCTTCACGGACCCTGTGCCACCACCACCACCCCCTCCTTCAGCGCCTTCCCCTACTTCTCACCCTCTAGTAGATCTGGCCAGTGAGGATGCGCCTTCGGCAGACTACCAGCAGTGAAACAAAAATTTATGCTATTTTTCTTTTCCTTTTCCTTTTTATTTTCCTTCTTTATTTTTATTTTACTTTATTTTCTTTCTTTTTGCATTTTCAATTTTATGTTATTTTCTATCATTTTCCTTTCATGTTATGTTATTTTAGTAGAACACGTTGTTTTGCCGTCTTGATATGTACATGTAATATGATCTTCATTTTTATGATGTGCTAGTTATGTGCTATACCCAGTTTTAATTTATCTAACATTATGGACAGTGTTATACTCAAGTGTGGGGTAGGTACCTGTGGCTATATCCCTTAATTGTTTAAGGTAATGATAATGGACTATTCTTAGGATGTTAGGACCTAGGTTTTTCATGACATTTAAGTTTAGTTTATTCTTTCGTAATTAATGACTTAATTCACACACTAGTACTTGATTGTCCCTCTCTATCTTTTGTTCTTGAAAGCAATTTCACTGTATTCAATATGTCAATTTGGCCGGGTTAAACCGGTGTTACTTGAGTTCCTTGCAAATTTACAACCTTTGACTGTGAACTTTGATTATGCCAATCTCGTATTCAATTTATGTGATGATTCAATTGATAAGTCTGGGAACCATTTGCAAATTTTAGCCACTTCAAACGTGAGTTTTTGAACCAAAATTGAGCATCCATTGCACATTATGCTCATGAATTTTCTTGTTTGAGTGTGCGCTGTACTTACTTTCGTTTCTAGAACTTGCTTCGTAATGTTTGTTGAGGTTACATGAATTTTTGAATACCATTAAATGATTTGGGCAACTTAGGATTTCGCCATATTACCCTCTGTTTCCATTAGTCAGCTAGTTTGAGCCTTAACCTTTTCTTCATAATTTACACCTAATCACTACAAATACACCATTCTATACATCTATCTTTCCTTTCACCCTGTATATTGAGAAATTACGTGTTATGTTTCTTCATTTATGGAATCATAGTGCCTAACGTTGTTTTGAATTCACTTAGTCTTTTTAGTCATTCTTTGATGCCCCCTTCAATCCAAATTGGATAACTATTCTTATTATTTATGTCACTAATCATGCAGCCCCTATTTAAGTTGTTGTAATATATATACATAGTATATATCAAAAAAAAAAGAAGAAAGAAAAAAAATTTCTGACTTACTTCATTAACTCTTAGCTCTTCTGAATTTAATTCCTGTGAGCATCCTTTACTTCAAATAAGGCTTAGTGAGTATTATTGTTGTTTTGGCACTCAGCTCCTGAAGCATTCATTCTAAATAATTACATGATTTTTTAGTATACTTTATACTTCTATCTAAATATTCTTACCTTCACCTTAGCCACATTTCAACCCTTGTAAAGACCCTTTGATTTTGGTATTCAATTATTCGCGGTAGCGAAGATGAGATTGATGAGCAAGCTTATAGTAAACAGGTTGTGTGCAGCTACGTTGAGGGAACTTTCTTATTTACCTTTAAACACTGTGAGTGATTTGAGAGATTCTTGTGAGGCAATGGTTTTTAGTCTTTAATGCTGAATTGTTATATAAGTTGTGCTTCGAGATGGTATTATTATAGTTTTTCCATAAAGGTGTATAACTTGTTAGTTACTTGAGTTTCATTCTTTATATGTTGAATAAAGTTGAGTTGTGAACTTTAGCATGGATTTTGAGGGGTGATTGTTGTTTGTGCATGTATTGAGTTATTGATTGCTTGAGGACACGCAAAAGCTTAAGTGTGGGGTGATTTGATATGCATCATTTTATACATATCTATATGCCCAATTGTTTACATTTTTATGCATAGTTATCTTGTTTTATGCCAGAATTACCTTTGTTTTGGTTCTTTTCACATTTCAGGTCATTACCAAGGGACATTATCAACAATCGAGGGAAATATGCGTAATTACAGACCAGAATCCATCAAATTGAGCAAAGACTAGCATTCCAAGGTTGAGCATGGCCTGGACTCCGGCTGTGCTGAACCATCAAATAGTTGCCCTTCAATAGTGCCATTTTGGCATGATTTCCGAAGCCACCATGGCCCGTGGTGGCTCAACACCAGCTATGGCACGGCTAGGAAGAAGTCGCGAGTTGTGGAACGCTAGGGTCCAGCACGGCCTGGACTCCGCCCGTGCTGATCAGCATGGGCTTGACCACGGCCGTGCTGAAAGATTTATATAAGCAAAAACGATTTGCTAAATTAGGGTTCGATTTTCTGACTTGATTTCACATATACAAGCTTAAACCATCTTCTTCCAGACTTCAATACTCGACCTTAGAAGATCATTTCATATATTGAAGGAAGGATTACAATTGTTTTAACATCAAATTGAAGATCAAGACAAGTTTTAGGAGCATTCAAAAAAATAAAAATAAAAATATAGTAGGTTGCCTCCTACCAAGCGCTTCTTTAATGTCATCTTAGCTAAACATCTAGGTAATTTCTCACATTGACTCGAGAAGTTGTGACACCTCTTTTCCCGAATCAAACTCTCCTCCAAGAGATAATTTTAATCTATGGCCATTAACCTTGAATTTACCCTTTTCAAGATGTGTTAACTCAACTGTTCCATATGAGAAAACTTGTTTAACCACAAATGGACTAGACCAACGTGATTTCAACTTATCTATAAATAGCCAAAGTTTTGAGTTGAATAAAAGTACTTTATCTCCAGCTTGAAACTCCCACATTGGCTTTATTCAAGAATTATGCTACCTTTTATGTGTTCTTTGGTTAGATAGGCATTCTCATATGCATGTAGCCTCCATTCATATACCTCATTGACCTGCAATTCTCTTCTCAAACCTGCACTAGCTAGATCAAGATTAACCTATTAAATAGCCCAAAAAGCTTTATGCTAATCTTAATAAGTAGATGGAAAGATTTTGCATAAACTAATCTATAAGGAGTGGTGCCTAGAGTCATTTACAAGTAGTCCTTTAAGTCCATAGGGTGTCATCAAGTCTCATTGACCAATCCTTCATAGTACGATCTTCTCAAGAATTCTTTTGAGTCATCTATCCGTGTTCTCTACTTATGCACTAGTTTGAGGGTATAGGGGGTGGCAAATTTGTGGATGATGCAAACCCTTTTTAGCACTTTCTCTAGCTGAGCCTCGCAAAAGTGTGTGCCTCTATCAGTAATAATTGCCTTAGGAATGCTAAACTTGCAGAACATCTTTTCCAAGTACTATACCACTACCATAACATCATTTCAAGGCAAAGCTTGTGCCTCAATCCATTTGGACACATTATCAGTAGTTACTAAGATATATTTATTGCCAAAAGAATTAGAAAAAGGTCCCATGCAGTTGATTCCCCATACATTAATAATTTTATATTCAAGCATACCTTGTTGGGGCATCTCATCACGAGATGAAATGTTACCTCTTCGTTGGCAACAACCACATTCTTGCACAAATGATTGGCTATCCTTAAATAGAAGTGGCTAATAGAATCTTGATTCTAGCACTTTTTGAGCTGTTCTACTGCTCCATAATGTCCTCTACCTAATCCACTATGACGATGAATAAAAATTCTTATAGTTCTTGTCCATGCCACACACCTTTTGATTATCCTATAAGCACAAATTTTTAATAGAAAAGGGTCTTCTTAAAAGTAATATTTCAAATTAGCAAAGAATTTCTTCTTTTGTTGATAAGAATAATCTTTTGGTAGTTCCCTTACAACAAGATAATTAGCATAATCAGTATACCATGGAATTGTAAAATCTGATTCACTTACCAAACTTACCATGGCGTACAACTGCTCATACAAAAATGGTGATTGATGTCCTTTTCATGTAGTTCTTCCAAATGAGGGTTTTCGAGGGGCGATAAATGGTTAGCTGCCAGGTTTTTTGCTCCTCTCTTATCTTGTATTTCCAAGTCAAATTCCTTCAAAAGCAAAACCCATCTTATCAACCTTGCTTCTGCATCAGTCTTAGATAATAAATACCTCAATGTCGAATGGTTAGTATAGACAATTATAACGACTTGAAACTATATCACATGAGGTACTGTTCGCTTTGGCCCCCCACTGGGGTCACGGTTTTGTCCATTTGGCGGGTTCGAGAACTTCCCAGGAGGTCCTCCATCTTGGAATTTCTCTGAACCAAAAACGTTTAACTTTGAAGTTCCTACAACTCCACAGCCAAACAACTAAAAGGCGTCTCAAGTGATTAGTTCTAACTGTTTACATATATATCATTAACTATTCCTGCCCCATTTTGATGTGTAATTCGATTCATTTATGTACCCCCGTACCCTAGAGTGCTGTCACCCTAGAAGCCTGCCAGAAGCCGCTCCTTGTCCAGGCATCCTATTTTTGCCTCAATGTCCACTTCCCGCCCTTGTCGGACCGCTTCTCTAGGCCAGACTGTCATAATCACTTTTGATAAGATCAAGTATGATTGAAACTTGTCAAATACAAAAATCACTGCAATCAATTCCTTTTTAGTAGTACTGTAGTTTGCTTGCATTTTTGATAGGCTATTTACGCAGCTACAATCTAAGGCAGTGAACCTATCGATGCATTCTAGCACTCATGGCGAGTATCAAGGTCGTATTCCTCGAGAAAGTGAAAGCCCAGAGTTACTTCTTTGTTCTCTGTAATATTAGCCTAAAATGAATGATGAATAATCTCTAAATTAACTAATAACTACAAGCTAAGTTCTAAGGGAGATGCAGGAATGAATGGATAAATGAAACAACCAAGACAAGAAAGCAAACCCAAAGGGAACCTAAACTAGTTGGCAATCAAACAAAGATAACAGATTGATGAGTCAATTATGCTACCGTGGACGAATTCTTAACCAAATTCTTAACCAAATTCGGTTTCTCTCTCGAGCTCACCGAATTCCTAAACTCAAGAATATAAAGTTGGAATCTCTTCCTAACGATTGATTCTGAAATTAGCATTAAGCTTTAATCCGCCTCTATTAAGCTTTGTTTATTCTTAATCTGTCTAGTTAATTATCCTTATCTCTAAGTGATTATTAACTAGTTCTTGCTATTCAAAATTCCAATCGCCAAATGGATTTCTTAATCACATAAAGCAATCTAAACATCACAATTCACAACGTCTCATGAATAATGCATCATCTTATTAATACTGAAAGCAAGAAGGATACAAAACTAAACTCAAACAATCCAATAATTTAGTACTAAGCCAACATAGTAAAAAAAATCCCAATGGATTTAATCAATCTAGCTAAAATTCTGAATCTGCTCTACGATTGATCTCCCCAATTGCCTCCTAATTTGCTCCGCTACTATTTTGTACTCGGAGTCTTGCGATTCTGGGATTCTTCCTCTGTGCAACTCTCTCCCAAACTCAGCACTATGCAAAAACTGAACTAGCCGCAGGAGCTCTCTCTCGCTTCTTGCTTCTTGCTTAGCTCTAGAAATAGTTTTCCATATATATTTGTCTCAGAACGGACGGAGTCCAGGTCATGCTGAAGATCAGCACGGCCGGAGTCTAGGTTGTGCTGAACATTCGAATCTCACCAATTAGGGTTTCTTCATGGCCGTGCCCCCGCCAGTGCTGAGCCACCACGAGCCATGCTGGAGGCCGTGGTGGCTATGGAAACCATGCCCAAAATGCCATGTTTTGAAGACCAAAAGCTCATGGTTGGTCACGGCCAGAGTCCAGGCTGTGCTGATCAGCACGGCCTTGACCTAGGCCGTGCTCAATGTATGCACTACGAGGTCTTGTCCAATCTTGATGAATTCCTGTCCGTTTTCGCATGTACTGATCTATAATTGCTCAAATATTGATGATGGTCCTATAAATTCTCCTTAAATGCAAAAGAACACAAAACACGGGTGATCTTGGAATAAAAGCACAATAGTTGTTAAAAAAATATGCAATAATATGCAAGCAAATATGTGTAAAACTATGCATATCAAATCACCCCACACTTAAGCTATTGCCTGTCCTCAAGCAATTAACAACTCACCTCACAAAACTGCAGTCAGCAATTCCTAACAGTTTACGCCCCCAGTCCATAATAGATAGCATTCAACACATCTCAAAGGATACTCAATCGTAAATCAAATTGCAATTCATTAACAGAGAATGGAAATAATATTAATGTACGAATAACTTAAATGACAACTTAATATAAACATCATGAACCAATGCCTCACTGGGATCACTTAAGTCACTCAAAGTGTATATAAGGTGAAAAAAAAATCCCTCAAAGCAAATGCACAAGACCCGCTCACCATAAGCTTGCTGAGAAATCATATCTTCGCTACTGTGAATAAGTAAATACCAAAATCAAAGGGTCTTTAATAAGGTTGTAATGGGGCTAAGGTAAAGGTACAAAGATTTGCACAGAAGTGTGAAAATGCTGGAAATCTTGCAAATAAATAACAGTATATGCTCAAAGGATTAAATGCCTAAAAACACAAAAAGAATTATTCACTAAAATCCCTACTTCGTAGAATAACGCTCGCAAATGCTCTAAATCCAATAAAGAGATAAATAATTAAAGAATTTTATTTATTTTTCTTCTTCTTCTTCTTCTTTTTTTTTTCTTTCTTTTTTCTTTAAATAATGAACTAGCAGCTTATAAGCGACTACTGCATACAACTTGAATAAATGTAAAGAATAAAAAATATAATTTGGATCAAAGGGAGCATCTAAAATATCAAAAAGACTTAGTGAATTTACCAACATAGCAACTGGCATTTTAATCCCACATAGGGGTAAGCAAATCACAAAAAGAAATTCCAGCATAAGGGTAAAGGAAAGATAAATGTAAAGAATGGTATAATTGAGTTGTATAGGTATAAATTATGAAGAAAAGGTTAAGGCTCAAAACTGGCTAACTAATGGAAACATAAAGGGGTAGGCTTTTGGCCAAATGTGGTGAATCCTAAATCACCCAAATCATCTCATGGTATTCATAATATTCATGTAACTTCAACACGCATTACAAAGCAAGTTCTAGAAACAAAGTCAAGTATAATGCACACTCAAACAAGAAATATAAAGAGCATAAGTATAATGAATGATTAACAGGCTCAAAATATCACTTTGAGGTGTGGTATTAGGTGCAATTGGTTCTCAACATCATTGATTGAATCATTACTTAAGAAACACATGCATATGACATTATCAACGTTCTAAGTTAAAATTCGACAATTCGAAAAACAATTGAATAACACCGGTTTAACCCGGCAGGGCTGATGTGTAAAACACCATCAATTATTTTCCAAGGACAATGAACAATAAAGAAAAGCAACTACAATTCTATAAATCAAGTCATCAATCAGCTCAAAAAATAGCATACTTAAGTGCATAAAGACATAGTGTCCTAACATCCTAACAATGCACAACACCTAGTGATAGCAATTTCAGATATATCTAACAACCATAGGGGAGAGAAAGATTATAAGGTTTACCCATAACCACCCCACACTTGAAGAACACATCGTCCTCAGTGTAAAATATTTTGGATACCTCGCATGGGATGCTCAACTAGGAGAAATAAAGGCAATACAATCCAAATGATGACATGTATGAAAAATAAAGTAAATAAATGCAGAAAATAAAAAGATCTAGGGGACTGCCCTGATTATCCGCCGAGGTTGGTGTAGTGGATTCAGTGCGTCCTCGATAGAAGCTGAAAATAATAAAATAAAGAAATTATCGAGACTGAAAAGAAAAATTAAATAAACTATGAAAACTAAAACTAATAAAATATTTCAAAACGAAAGGTTATAATATTAAAAATGAAAGATAAAATCTGGGGTGTCTCCCAAAAGCGCTTCTTTTTTATGTGATGAGTCTTCTTAGCTGGACTCATGGTGAAAAGCAAACGGGTGCGATCGACTACCATCCATCCTTCTTCCAAGCAAATGGCTTCAAGTATCCGCTTAGAGGGATAATCATCAATTTCCTCTTCTCGACTGTCAAGCAAGCTGCCAATATGATGAGTAAAACTCGCTCCTCATATAGTTGCACGTAGTCATGATGCTCTAGGGGCTCTTCCAATTTGAAAGCTGAAGTTTCACCAATTGGAAGGATCTACGGTTGGGCAATTTCTTCAGGAATGTCAATGGTTTTCTCCAGTCATTGGCTTGGTTCACTTGCTAGAAGGAACTCTAGCTGCTGCAAGACTTCTTCGTTGGATAACTCGTGCTCATCTTCCATCATTGAAGGGACATGTGGAAAATCCACCAAAAATTCCTATAGCTGCAACTCAGCATCATCAACTGTACGTTCCTATTGGTAGTCTTTCAGAGGAATCATGTTTGCCTCTTCCTTTTCTGGTTCTATCTCCATGTTCAAGGAGTCCTCCTACACATAAGCATCATCGTCAAACATAGTAGATAAACCAAAAAAATTCTCACCTGAACGCAAAGTGACGGCGCTCAAATGTTCCACGGGTTTAGTAGTGTTTGATGGAGTTCCCAATTGTTCTACAGCTAGTAACTTGAAGATCAAGCCTACTTGATGCTTTATGTTCTCAATCGAGGCTTGTTGACTTTCAAGTACCCTCTCTGTTTATTGGAATCTATCCTCAAGACTTGTAAAGAACCTCATCATCAGCTCCTCTGAAACTAACTCTTCATTTGGAGTTGCAGGTGCAAGACTAGGCTGCTGATGTAGTTGCTAAAATCCTAGTGGTTCTTGGCCATCTAAGCTCCATCCAAAGGGTGAATAAGTGCTCCATTCTTTATTGTAGGTGCTTTCATATGAGTTATTTAGCCAGCTTCCCGTATCTATTCACCTGTTCAAAGTTATAAGAATAATAAGCAAAATCACTGCACAATGGACAATCATTACTCAAAGTGTAAACCACAACAAATTTCATAAAAATCTTGAGATGAAAGGGTAGGAGTAGAGAGTTGATTGGTAGCCCTGCAAGACGATTCCACTTGAGCTGCTAAGGCTGCACGGGTGTCCCAATTTTCAGCACTCTCTTAGTTCCTGATCCCATTCTCCAACGCGTCATACAAAGAGTTTGAATTTAACATTGAACCTCCTTATCATTCACTACCTGAATCATAAACTTAAAATAAATAAATATGTACAAATAAATAGCAAAATAAAAAAATGGCTAAAGTAATAAATAGCAAATTTCACTCTAGTTTTCAAACATTCCTCGGCAACGGTGCCAAAAACTTGATAGGCTATTTACGTAGCTACAAACTAAGGCAGTGAACCTATCGATGCAGTCTAGCACTCATGGCGAGTATCAAGGTCGTATTCCACGGGAAAGTGAAAGCCTAGAGTTACTTCTTTGTTCTCTGTAATATTAGCCTAAAATGAATGATGAATAATCTCTAAATTAACTAATAACTACAAGTTAAGTTCTAAGGGAGATGCAGGAATGAATGGATAAATGAAACAACCAAGACAAGAAAGCAAACCCAAAGGGAACCTAAACTAGTTGGCAATCAAACAAAAGATAACAGATTAATGAGTCTAATTATGCTACTCGTGGACGAATTCTTAACCGATTTCGGTTTCTGTCTCGAGCTCACCGAATTCCTAAACTCAAGAACCTAAAGTTGGAATCTCTTCCTAATGATTGATTCTTAAATTAGCATTAAGATTTAATCCGCCTCTATTAAGCTTTGTTAATTCTTAATCCGGCTAGTTAATTATCTTTATCTCTAAGTGCTTATTAACCAGTTCTTGCTATTCAAAATTCCAATCGCCAAATGGATTTCTCAATCACATAATGCAATTCTAAACATCACAATTCACAACGTCTCATGAATAATGCATCATCTTATTAATACTGAAAGCAAGAAGGATACAAAACTAAACTCAAATAATCCAACAATTTAGTACTAAGCCAACATAGTAAAAAGAATCCCAATGGATTTAATCAATCTAGCTAAACATGTTCATCTTTAAAACAACTAGGAAATCAATTATAATGAAAGAATAACAAAAATGGAACATCTACACCCTTTTCTCTTGAATCGGATGAACAACTCAAATTTTGAATCTACTCTACGATTGATCTATCCAATTGCCTTTCGATTTGCTCCACTACTGTTTTGCACTAAGAGTCTTGCAATTTCGGGATTCTTCCTTTCTGCAACTCTCTCCCGAACTCAGCACTATGCAAAAATCGAACCAGCCGCTGGAGCTCTCTCTCGCTCCTTGCTTCTTGCTTAGCTCCAGAAATAGTTTTCCATATATATTTGTCTCAGCACAGCCGTGGTCATGGCCGTGCTGGTCAGCACGGCCGGAGTCCAGGCAATGCTGAACATTCAGATCCCACCAATTAGGATTTCTTCATGGCCGTGCCCCCGCCGGTGCTAAGCGACCACGCACCGTGCTGGAGGCCGTGGTGGCTATGGAAACCATGCCCAAAATGCCATATTTTGAAGACCAAAAGCTCATGGTTGGTCACGGCTAGAGTCCAGGCCGTGCTTAATGTATGCACTACGAGTTCTTGTCCGATCTTGATGAATTCCCATCTGTTTTCGCATGTATTGATCTATAATTGCTCAAATACTGATGATGGTCCTATAAATTCTCCTTAAATGCAAAAGAACACAAAACACGGGTGATCTTGGAATAAAAGCACAATAGTTGCTAAGAAAATACGCAATAATATGCAAGCAAATATGTGTAAAACTCTGCATATCAATTTTAGTCATCGTTTACTAGCATAATATCTAGGTTGAAAGTGTTTTTTCTTCTTTTGACTAAGAACGGCTCCAACTACAAAGTCACTCGCATCACATATCAGCTCAAAGTGGAGACTCCAATCTAGTGCCACATAGTTGTGGCATCAATAAGCTTAGCTTTAAGAGAGGAGAAGGTAACCGTACACTCTTCATCAAACACAAAATTGACATCCTTCTCCAAAAGCCTTGTAACGAGTCTAGCTATTTTAGAGAAATCCTTAATAAATCTACGGTAAAATCTCACATGTCCAAGAAAATTCCTAATAGCTATAATAGATGAATGGGGTGGCAATTTCTCAATAGTTTCACTCTCTATCCAGCTGAATTCCCTTGTTTAAAATCTTATGGCATATAACAATACCCTCTTGTACCATAAAATGGCACTTCTTCCAATTCAAAACTAGATTGGTCTCCTCACGTCTAAGCAATACCCTCTCCAAGTGCTCCAAACATTGCTCAAACAAGTCCGCATTAATAAAAAAGTTATCCATGAAGATCTCTATAATATCCTCTACCAAGTCATCAAAGATAGCCATCATGCACCACTGAAATGTGGTTGCTGCATTACACAAACCAAATGGCATTTTTCTATAGGCAAAGGTCCCATAGGGCATGTGAAGGTGGTATTCTCTTGATCTTCAAGGGCTATTGGATTTTGAGAATACACTGATATACCATCTAAGAAGTAATAATGCTTATGCCCTAACAATCTTTCTAACATTTGATAAAAAAAAGCAGTGGAAAGTGATCTATTCTAGTGGCATTATTCAACTTCCTATAGTCGATGCACACTCTCCATCTTTTTACTGCTCTTGGTAGGATAAGCTCATTGTTTTTATTTATCGCAACATCATGCCTCCTTTCTTAGGCACTACCTGTACTGGGCTTACCCAATAACTAATTGAAATGGGATAAATTATTCCTACATCAAGAAGCTTGTTCACTTTCTTCTTTACTACTTCTTTCATGTTGGAATTTTGATGCCTTAATGGCGGCACCACAATCTTGAACTCTTCTTTCATTAGGATCTTGTGCGTGAAAAAGTGCTAATCTCTTTCATATCTATAAATTTTCATGCTATGGCTCTTTGTTGCCTCCTCAACACTTCTAATAATTTAACTTTTTGTTCCTCTAATAACTTAGAACTAACTATTACTGGTAACTTGGATCCTTCTATTAAGAATGCATATTCCAAATGAGCTGGGAGCTGCTTAAGCTCCAAAGTAGGCAGGTCCTTAATGGATGGTTTCATCCTCTCTTCCTTTGGCATCTCAATAGACTCGAATGCCCTTTTCCTCATGGATTTTGCAGCCTTAAAGTTTCTTCCATTTCATATTTTCTCTGGCAACTTGCTCTGAAACACCATTGAGCACTCCTCATTGAGCTGAACATAGGCGACCTCCTCCAACTTCCTTTTTCTGCTAAGTATGTCCTTTAAGAACTTAGCATACTTCGGCATCTGTTCCAATGCATCAATAAAAGGCAAGTTAATATGCAGTTGTCTAAAAATATCTAAAAACTTACTAAACTACTCTTTCGCCTCTGCTTGTTTAGTTCTAGCAGGATAAGGAATCTTAGGTTGATATTCTCTGACTGGAATTGATTTCACCTTTTGTCCCTCAGGTTCCCTAACCTTACTACTCGCCTCAACCTGCACATTGATAGTGGCGTCATAAAAAATAGGCTTAGAAGGAGCTAAAACTAACTTACCTGAACGCAAAGTGATGGCATTCACGTGCTCCTTTGGATTAGACTCAGTGGTGCTCGGGAGCGCTCCTTGCTGCCTCTCAGACAACATCTTAGAGATTTGGCCAATCTGGGTCTCCAAGTTCCGAATCAAGGCCTACTGGTTCCTAAGTGCACTATCAGTTTGCTGGAACCTCATCTCCGTAGACGTCACAAACTTCATCACAAGCTCCTCTAAATTTGACTTCTTTTCTGGTAGAGGGAGAAGCATGCGAGCCAGTGAATATTCTTGCATTTCTTGATGAAGTCTCCGAAAATCAGGTGGACCTTGAGTGTTATTGTTCCTCCAAGTCAAGTTGGGATGATTGCGCCACCCGAGTTGTATGTATTACTTTGTAAGGATTGTTATGCTTGCCTTGGGGCATTCCCATATAGTCAACTGCTCAACATCGGAAGACATAACAGAATTAGATGGAAAAGTAGTAGAGGACGAAGCAAACATACCTCCCGTGATGCAGTTTGCATTGTAATCGCGGGCCACCATAAAACTCGCGACCAACGTTCCTTTGCACGAGCATCGGAGTTGGTCGATCTTCTTGGCTAGAAGCTCCACTTGGTACGCCAAGGCTATTTGTAGAGTCCACTTGGTTGACCACTCCCTGTCTTCCTGGTCGGCTCCTAGAGGATTGCCAACGATAGTTGTTCATGGACATTTCCTCTATCGGGTTCCGAGCACCGCTTGGGTGTCTTACTATTTAGCGCCCCACTGCTGCGGCATCCACCGCCTCGTTGTAAGGCTCGACTGCTTGTAGAAGGTGCGAACACGCATCCACACCGGCAATCATGATGTGGGCAGCATCTCGAAAGATCCTTAAACCTCCCCATGCATCGTACATGCTTTCATCATCAAACTGCATAAAAGAAGATATGTCATTTCTAAGTTTTGCAGTTTTAGCGGGAGGAAAATACTTGTATAGAAATTTTTTGGCCAACGCCTTCCAAGTAGTGATCGTCTGTTGTGGAAGAGATTGCAGCCATCTCTTTGCTCTGTCCCTCAAGGAAAATGAAAACAATCTCAGCTGAATGGCATCGTCGGTTTGCTGGATCATCTGGATGTGTCACAAATCTCTAAAAAGTTGGAGATATGTGTCACAAATCTTGAATGTGTCACAAATCTCTAAAAAGTTGGAGATATATGCATTGGGATCCTCACTGGGCAATCCTCCAAACTGCACGCTTTACTGGATCATCTGGATAACATTGGCCTTTATCTCAAAATTGTTGGCCGCTACAGAAGGTCTGACTATACTCGTTTTCGTCCCATCTAAAGAGGGTCGAGCAAACTCGTACATGGTCCTTTGATCATCATCGACCAGGGGGTTGAGGTTCTCCATTGCGTCAACTCCTTGAACCTGAACTGTAACTCTGTCCTCCTCCTCAACTGCCTGCAAACATCGTCTCAATAATCTGAGAGAGCGCTCCGGGTCAGATAAGGGTGCTATAGGATCAGGGTTAGAGCTCCCGGTCATATACTACCCGGCAAACAACCAAACAACCACCAATCAATTAAAAATAATATAATAATAAATAATAAAAAAATAAAGAATAATTGAATAAACAAACAATGACTAAATTAACACAAAAATAATTCACTCTAGTTCACCGTTACTGTTTCCCCGGCAACGGCGCCAAAAACTTAATGGGCTCTTTATGCAACCTACACCTAAGGTAGTGAACCTACCGATGCAGCCTAGCACTAGTGAGTATCAAGGTCGTATCCCTGGAGATCGGGTGAACCTAGAGTTACTACTGTTTACTATGTTATCTAGTCTGAAATAGGGTGTGAAAGTTCTAACGTACCAGCTAATGGTTATGAGTGCAAATAAGTAAATGAAGGACAACGAACAATCAAAAGACAATTGCAAGGAGAGAAACAAACCCAAAAGGGAGCCTAAGTGATGGAATTCTAAAGATGGATTTTATGGATTGCCGATCTTGCTTACCCGTGCCTAAATCCTGAATTGAATCCCGGTTCCTCTCTCGAGCTTACCGAATTCCTAAACCTGCACTAATCTAATGGAATCTCTTCCTATTGAATTACTATAGATTAGCATTAAGTATGATTTAAAACTATTAAGAGTTATTAATTCTTAATCCGGCGAGTAAATCAACCTTATCTCTAAGTGTTAACTACTAGTCCTTACTATTCAATGTCCAGTTGTAACAAGCATTTCTCAATGTCAAGAAACAACCCAATAAACCATTAATTCAACGTCTCAAATTAACTGAATCAAACTTTTATTACTAAATAGCATGAAGATTGCAAGAATGAAAATTATAAAACTAACAATTAAGCATAATCCATCAACAAAGGTGAACCCCAATGGGTTCAAAAGATCTAGCTACTCATGTTCATGGTTAAAGCAATTGGGGAACAAAATAAGGAAAAGAAAATTAAAGGCATGTACACCCTTCTCTTTCAAGCTGAATGAAAAACCCTAAATTTGCAAATTCAAAATCTCAAACCCTAGTTGCCTCTTGCTCGATTTGAGAACCAATCAGCAAACCTCGCCCAATCTTCAATCTATGAAGGGAATCCGATTGAAACCTTGATCCAAGTCTCCTTTTTTCTTGGTTTCAGCTCAGAAAATCCTTAGAGAGAGAAAAATTAGGGTTTTGGACGTTCTAACCCTAGCCTCCCTTTTTTCTTTCCTCTCTTCATTCTTTTAATTATTCCCCTTGTCGCCGCCAACACGGCCGTGTTCTTGGCCGTGTTGGGGACACAGGCTGTGCTCCTGGCCGTGCTCCTTAAGAACTTCCTTTTCTTTGATGTTTTGATGCACGCAACACGGCCGTGTTGATGCCCGTGTTAGGAATACGGCCAGTGTTGAAACCAACACGGCCATGTTCAGCTTCCTGATGCTCATACTTAGCTCGTTTCGGCTGCTTTGATGTCCAATTATGCTCCAATTCTTTCCTTTTTCATTCTTTGACTTCTTTTGGACCTAATGCACACAAACAAATGCATAGGGTGAGTGTTGATACCAATTCACATCCAAATATCCATAAAATCGATTAAAAACCCCATTTAGATGTGTGTATTTTACGCACATCACTTGCCATTAAGGCCAGCTGATGGTCAATGGTGTCGGAAGGACTCCTATATGATTTGGTCAGATTCGGTAGGAATGGAATGCTATTGAGAATCATATCGAACATTGTCGTAGGAGGTGCCTCAGAGGCAGCAGTGGTAGAAGAAATGGAAACGAGGGTAGCCATAGTACGAAGAAGGGTCCTGCCTCCTCTCTACTGCCTTAGGATCAATAGACCAGGAAAAATGAATACATCAAAAAAGAAAATGTGTACATGTTGTCTATAGTCGATATCAAGCACATGAGGATACTTTTTGCGGGCCAACTTGCCACATGTGGTATCTATACGAGCGCATTTATGTTTATGAGAGGGGGCCTACTCTTTGATGTTTGCCTATGTCGCCTCCATTATGTATATTTTGGATAGTTGACTTCTCAGCTGAGGAGTGTTAGGAGTGCTTCGAGGGTTATGATGACCTCAAGGACCTTACCATTATGCACTCATCTTTCATGGCTCAACTATTAGGATTTATGCCTCTAGACAACACTAGCTCCTCCTATCCTCAAGTCAATTAGCACAGATCTCCAATCACATAAACATGTAAGTATCTGAACCTTAATCATTTAAAATTGAATTAATGAATGTTTTTCTTACCTGATCCTAGATAGGGCATTGATCCACATGCAATGTGCATGGATTTGGGCCCACTTTATAATCACACTCTTGCTCGAGTCCCAACGACTCGGGAGAAAGAAAGCACGAGAAGTATTAATGGGACTGGAGCCTATCAGCAAACCGAGTTCTAAAGCCCAAACCTACAATCAAGCAATTAGTATAAGAAGCAATAATGAAAAGTGCAAGAAGAAATATAATAGAGGAGAAAGGTGTACATGGATGGCATGGCATAATCTCTAAAGCTTATTGCTCCCACGGACCGTGATGTCAAACTGCTGATACAGATAAGCAAAGGAAGTGGATCTTTAGTTGTAAGAAGAGGCCTAGTGCAAGTCCCTCAAGGGTGCTAGGTAATGCAAGTTTAGAAAATTCCATGAATCGCAAAACAAGATGGTCCTAAATAGTAAATAAGAGAAGCTTGGGCCATCTGATCTACCTCCCTAGCAGATCGAGGTGTGAATCCCTTGTAATCGAGCGGAGTACACTAATAGGCTAAGTTGTAGGTGTCTTACGCATTTGTAAGAATCCCAAAAGGATAGTAATATACTGGTCATGAATACTATACCATTGATTGTGAATCACATCTTCAAAAGGAATGGGGGTACTTGAGAAGTCGATATCTATGATAGCAGCAAATATAAGTGGAGATAGAGTCAACTCCCCAACTAGAGTGTGGAAAGTGTGAGTGGTGTCCATCCATTACTCATTCAGTGCATAGAAAAAATTATGATCTGTGCTTCCAATAGTCGAGGGGAGAGTTGCCACAAACTGGCAGAACTCGGTATCTCCAATTCGAACCTGCACAGCACCCGATGTGCCCCCTAGAAACTACCAGTGAACCAGATCGAGACCATATTTGTGCACAGCGATTTTGGGCGCACACCCAAGTGTCTTTAGCGTCTACGGCACCGTAAGGCTTTTCAACCTAATCGGAAACACGCTAACTAGTCACTGAGACTAGCACAAGATAGGAGTCACCACCTGGATAATTCATCGGAACACTTTTACTAATGAGTGACGTTTCTCAGATTCCATAAGGAAGCTTATGCCACAAATCTAGAGATGGATTTAGAAGCTAACTTTGTGTATCTTAGTCTTTAATTTTATTGTTTAACAAATTATTCCCTATAAACACAAAATTTTATATAGAAACATACCATAAAACATATAAAGCCCTCTCAAGTCTAGTCCATTTATTAAGCCCAACCCACATTTAAGTTATTTATCTAGCTTACTAAATCAACTATATACAAGGTCTAGTCTAGCCTAATTACCAGTTATGCTCTTGAGTTCTAGCCTTTAAGCCTAATGGACTACTTTTTATGATAAAGCCTAATTATGTGATTCCTAATCTAATATGGCCCAATTGTCATAGCTAAAGCATGGCAGAGCCCTTTAGGTCTATATTTATTTTAGATTTTAAGTCCAATTACCATCAATTAGCCTAGTGGATTAAATTTTCATATCAGGAAAATTTTAAGGCCTATGTCTATGTGGCCCATTTTAGTCAATCAATCACATAACACTTATTTAGTCATACAGTAAGTAACAAAATAAAAAAATAAAATACAAGACATAAATCTAACTATACAACCCGCCTACAACTAAAAGGGAAAATAAAAAATGCCTACAACTAATTATAGAATGTAAATAAATTAATAAATACATAAAAGAATCCACAAATAGCCGAAATCTAGGATTTCATGGTATAGAGCTGATCAGTTATGGGTGAAGAGTCGATAGGCTCAACACAGATCCAAATTGGCTCTATACTGAGCTGATTGGTTCTAGTGCTTTGTCAAGCAATTTTTGACAGTTCTTCCCTCGATTGGATGCCCCAGAACCATTCACGCATGCTCAGAAAACATGAAATCAATTAAAACATGTAAAATCAATTAGAAAACATAAAATCAATTAGAAATCCTAAATAGAACATGCAAACCTTAAAAAACCTAGACTAATACTAAACAAGAAATGGTTGATTATGAAATTTGGATTATGCAATTTCTAAAACTTTTAACTATCAATTTATTAAAGAATTATAGATTTAATCTAAATCCTAAACATGTTACTAATAATTAAAGAAAATAAAACAATCAAAACCCTACATGTTCCTATTATCAGATTTAAATCCCTAGCAATATCATAATATGCAATCATCTAAAAATCTATTCTAATCATATAAATCACATAAATAAAAATATTCAATCCTTAGATTATCACTGTAGTTGGTTGTTCGACGAGTCTGAAGAGACAATGATGCAGTTGAATCGAAGATCAGTTAAGGATCCAATGCTGCTTGAGGTATGAAGAAGGCTTTTGTCATTCTCTTTAAAACCTTTCTTCATTTTCCTAGTTCTTTCTTAGTATCACACTCTTTGTATTTTTCCTCAAAAAAATTATATCGCTTATATCGCCTAGTGTTGCTAGTTGTTAGTAACTGTTGGTAACCCTAAACTTAAAAGTTAAATATGTATATATAGAGCTAGAGTTTAGGAAGCCCTAGGAACATATCGATATGTTTGAAGTTTCTTTTAGAGATTATCTCTGATAAAATCAAATAAAACCCCATATTTACCAATAAAAACCTTCTAGAAAATCATTTTGTAGTAAAAGTGCTAAAAAACAAAGTCGAATCAAGAAAATCACGAATCGGCATTGTGTAGAATTGGTCGGCTCCGTGTGGCTCTTCGTAGAGCCAATTGGCTCTAAAAAAGCAAAAGTTCATGAATAGTTTATAATTTAGTCTCCGAACTTGTGAAATTCATCCTTTTGACCCTCAAACTTTATCTTTCTTGACAATTAAATCTAAATTGATTTAAAAAAAGTGATTTTGGTTGGACTAACCTCAATCTTAAAGATTCGCCCGTCCTCCATCCCTCGAGACCCGAGAAGGCGGTAACTTTCATAATAAGATTTTCCATTATTCCCTCGATATCTAGATCCAAAAAATGGTTGCTAACAGCTGCCCCCGGTTTATCAAAATTTATAAGCATGCAATGCATTTTAAATAAATTGAGATAAATCATAAATGTCAAGGATACTACAAAAGGATATCTTGGTGAGCTATAGAATCTACACCTTGTAAACTCAAACTTTGATTGTTTATTTGATGTGGGGACCACACCCGCTTGAATCTTTGAGAACTTTGCTTGCTTAGGTCGAGGACTTCGCCTACTTAGGTTGAGGATTTTGCTTGCTTAGGTGAGGACTTCGCCTGCTTGGGTTGAGGACTTCACTTGCTATTTGGGAACCACGTCCAATGATTTTGGAACCACGTGTGTTGATGTGGGGACCACGCCCGCTGACTTCAGAATCATGTCCATTGATATAGGGACCACGCCCCGCTAATTTAATATTTGCAGAGACCTTCCTCTGACTATATTCTATTTCAGGGAGCAATTTACCACTTCAGGTCAATTTGGTAATTTTCCATTTCCGGGTACTTTTGGTTAGAATTTCTCGCCTCAGGGTGCTTTCTAATTCATTTGATGTCTTGTAGAAGATACGTTGATAACTAGTCTGCGCAAGGACTAAAATGTAATTTTGACGGATCAAGGACCACTTTTGTAATTTCTTGGAAATCCCACCTCGAGATGCAAACTAGCCTTACATGTGTCTTTTGGAGACTTGGATCGATTTTTGGACTAAAATGTGACTTTGATAGGTCGAGGACCTTAATGGCACTTTTTCCCTCTTTAGGCCCTATATAAGCCTTAACATCCATTCACAAATCACTTTATCTCATTTGCCTTCTTGTTTTCTCTCAAAACCCCTTTTCACTTTTTCTTCGGTTTCTCATTTGTTTCATAACTAAATCTTTTGAAACCAGTCTTGAGATGCCGCCTCATCATCGAGATTCTCAGGACGCACTCTGATTGCAGTAAACTAGGAGTTTTCGCCACCGATTTCTTGCCAGAATGACTTAAGGCTTGTGAAAGGAGAGGAGATCCCCCTTTTAGTGAAATTGAACACTTACCAGGCGTTCTCGACTGTCGAAGAGGTTTTTTTCTTTTCGGCTTTAAACTTTATTTCTTATCACTTATATACTAGATACACATGCTATTTGTTCAAAATAAGTATAATTTTATGATAAAATGTGCGAAAAAGCTGTGCCCTAATCTAGAGAGTTGATTCGGCTATGTGCACAACCGATCGGCTCTATGCAGTGCCGATTTGACTGTGCGCAATGGCTGATTGGCTCTGTGTAGTGTTGATTCGGTGTATGATGAGCTGATCGACTCTGCATAGTCCAAATCGACTGTTCACGGGCTGAAAAGCAATTTTTAGAGGGTTTTAGTGTAAAATAACAATAAAATGATGTAATACTTACTTGTTTGAGGCCTTTGTGTGGTTTGCAACGTGTATACATACCCGTGCTTGTGCTTTTCAGAGTGATGTTGTGTCAATCTGGTTGGTCGAGAACTTTTACAGGTGCTCGTGAGTGGTTCAGCAATCTGTTGAGCTCGGTTCATGCTAGGATTTGCAATACTGGCTTCCGCCGCTTCATTGTAATGCTTCCATTGGTTACTAGGAGGATGGACCATACCCCCATCTATGCTTTACTTGAGAGGTGGATGGACACCACCCATACTTTCCTTACCATAGTCGGTGAGCTCAGTCTCTCCCCTCTCTCATTTACTACCATCACAGGCCTTGATGTCAATAGCACGCCCATGCATTTGATGACGCGATCCATGATCAGTGCTCTGATGTCCAGAAGCACTTCATTACTGATTTATTTAAATTCTTGCTGGCATGCAAGAACACCTACTGCATCGCTTACTAGAGCATACCTCTCCACTACGAGGGCTTTATGCCTCGGAATGCTCGAGAGGTGGATCATATGCTCGAGTGTGGATTACCATTAGAGGTTGGTCATTTGGGTATCTTTAAAGTGCATCAATCATCATTGAAGATTTAAGAATAACAAAGCAAGAAGCACTCCTTGGAATGGTTGCATAATGTTAATTAAACATAAGCATGCAAATCTGAAATTTTTAGGCTGTTTTAGAGTTTTCGTTGGTTGCCATAGCCATACTTCGAATATTTGGGTGATTCTTATTGCATATGAACCCTAAGGGATAGAACTTATGATCTGGAGATTTTTAAAATTTTTGGATGTTGCTTGATTAGGGTTTGAATGTTCTAAATCTATGACATCTCATAGACAACTTTTGATGTGATCAATAACATCCAATCTCTAATTAAATTTGGATGGGAAAATTAATTGAAATAATTGCATGGGTAATTTTTTACATCAACTCTTCTTGAATATTAGATGTTTAAAATTCGTTCAAAATAATTTGGAATTGGATTCTTGATTATCAAAGCAAAACTATGCATATACAACACATCCTAAGAGTTTGGCATGTTCATATGTGTATGGGTTTTGATTTGATTTGATTTTAGACATCAATGAATCTGATTTAGAAGATGAATAATGAAACTTTAGATTCTGGAAATTTAAGGTTTGATCTTCATGAACACCATATATACACACAACATATAAATAAATGTTGATTGATGAGTTATACGCATAGTATGGGTTGCTTGTTGGATTTTAGCACATGTGTGGTTCTTGATCTAATGGCAAGCCTTTTGAGGAAGAAAATCAGATCTACATCATGCATAAGATGAGTTCTTGAAGAAATCTTGAAGGTTGATTTGAATCTTGATCATGTTTCTTGTATATTTTCTTTGTATCTTGATGATTGCCATGTGAATCTTGATTGTCTCGAATTGTTTGATAGAAAATTTGATTTTCTTGATGATGGATCTTAATGAATTCAATTAATTTCGGAATTAATTAGCTTTATTAGATCTTTTAATCTTGTTAAATAAGGAGTGTCCTTATTTGTAGGAATTTCTAGATGAAGTATCCTAGTTGGCATGTAACTCCTTGTCTTAAGACATATCCTAGTTATCTTAGGATTATATTTACTTGTCCTAATATGATTAGAAGATTAATTAAAAGGTTGTTTTAATTAATACAAGTACTATAAATCTTTTAGGACAAGGACTTGTAATTTTAGAATCCTAGTTGGAGTAGGAAGTTGTCTAGATTAAGACAAGAGTTTGATTTTTGTCCTAAATTTAGACATGGTCCAAAATTTAAGGAATTAAAGGAAAATTTTATTTTTTAAATTTGATTTAATTAAATAAAGTTTCTCATTAATTTTTATTAACCTAGGACTTATGTCTTAGTGTCCTAGTATGACTAGGTTGTTTGACTTTATATCTTAATGTTTGACTTTGTATCCTAAAAGGACATAAAATAAAATTAAGGATATTTTCAAGGGAATTTGTTATTAATTAAATCAAATTTTAATTCTGTACAACTTTCTTCAACTAAGATTAAATCTTGGTTTCTTAGAATAACTAGGATTAGTAAAGTTTATTTGGTCAAAAGTTGACTTTATGTCTATTTTTTTTTATTTTGGCTGAAAAATTACACTCTAAAATATGGAGAACTTTTATTTTTGAATATGAAGAATTAGAGAGGAGTTGACTGGTTAACAAGTCTCGTAGTCCCAAATTTTATGAGCCAACTTAATGAATGATGTGTGCTACTTGTGTTAGCTACAATCTAAGGCAGTGTACCTATCGATGCAGTCTAGCACTAATGGCGAGTATCAAGGTTGTATTCCTTGGGAAAGTGAAAGCCTAGAGTTACTCCTTTGTTCTTTGTTATATTAACCTAAAATGAATGATGAATAATTTCTAAACTAACTAATAGCTACAAGCTAAGTTCTAAGGGAGATGTACGAGTAATTGATAACTAAAATAACCAAGGCAGGAGAGCAAATCCAAAGGGAACCTAAACTAGTTGGCAATCAAACAAAAGATAAAGGATTGGTGAGTCTAATTATGCTACCCGTGGACGAATTCTTAACTGACTTCGATTTCTCTCTTGAGATAACCGAATTCCTAAATCTAATAACCTAAAGTTGGAATCTCTTCCTAACGATTGATTCTTAAATTAGCATTAAGCTTTAATCCGGATCTATTAAGCTTTGTTAATTCTTAATCCGGCTAGTTAATTCTTCTTATCTCTAAGCGATTATTAACCAATTCTTGCTATTCAAAATTCTAATTGCCAAATGGACTTCTCAATCACACAAAGCAATCTAAACACACAATTCACAACGTCTCATGAATAATGCATTATCTTATTAATACTGAAAGCAAGAAGAATACAAAACTAATCCAAACAATCCAATAATATAATACTAAGCCAACATAATAAAGAAATCCCAATGGATTTAATCAATCTAGCTAATCATGTTCATTATCAAAATACATAAGAATTCAATTACAACAATGAGTAAAGGTAGAGAAAACCCGATTACACCCTTGGATGAGAGTAAACAGCCCAAATCCTTTTGCTCCAATTGAATTGATTCTTGTTCCTCTTGCTTGATTTGAAAACCAGTCAACGAACCTCGCCCAATCTTCAATCGTTGAAGGGAATCCGATTGAAACCTTGATCCAAGTCTCCTTTTCCCTTGGTTCCAGCTCAGAAAACCCTTAGAGAGATATAGTTAGGGTTTGGGACGTTCTCCCCCGCTCTCCTTTTCCTTTCCAATCTTCTTTCTTTTAACTAATTCCCCCTGTCGCCACCAACACGGCCGTGTTGGGAACACGGTTTGGTGTTCCTGGCTGTGTTACTCTTTGTGGGTCGTGCTCCCTAAGAACTTATTTTTCTTTTATGTTTGATGACACCCAACACGGCCGTGTTGGTGCCCGTGTTGGGAACACGGCCAGTGTTGAAACTAACACGGCCCTGTTCAGCTTCCTTATGCTCGTACTTAGCTTGTTTCGGCAGCTTCGGCATCCAATTATGGTCCAATTCTTCCCTTTATTATCCTTTGACTTCTTTTGGACCTAATGCACATAAACAGACACATAGGATGAGTGTTGGGACCAATTCACATCCAAATGTCCATAAAATCAATCTTAAAATCCCCATTTAGATGTGTGTATTTTACGCACATCAAATAACCCCACACTTAGCTCATTGCTTGTCCTCAAGCAATCAAAAGTAAATAAGGAAAATAAACCACTAAGGAACAACACTTAAACTGATAAACAAGCTACAGAGCTCCTGCACATATCCTTAACAAGCGTAAGTCAAACAAAAAGAAACGAAGCAATCAATTCAAGTATCACAACCAAGATGCCAATAATTCGCACAATACTGTCTCAACAAAATTATTCAGAACCAACTCCTCACCAGATTCAAAGTAAATCATTCAAAGTGTTTAAAGGGTAGTGTTTAATCGCTCAATGCATCAACTACTACCTTACTTACTATATGCTTGCTCTTAAATCCTACTCCTACCACTTATGGAGAGTCAATAACCATGTCAAGAGGTCTTTATAAGGGTTGTAATGGGGATTAGGTAAGGGTAGGTAAATTTGGTCAGAGTTGAACCTATGGTGTTCTGCAATGAAATACATGACTGCACACAGCCCTGATGATCACAAGGGAAACAATGAGCGATGGTCCAAGTTGGGAAATAGGAATCAAGTCAAAATATTTAGCTCACTTACTTTCTTTCTTTTCATCACCTTTCCCTCTTATTTTTCTATTTAATTTTTTTTTTTGCTTTTTTCTTTGTTCTTTTTTCATAAGGGAAGAACATTCAAATAATAGAGTGAATTTCTTTTGGATTGAAGAAAGTTGCTATCAGATTCCACACTATTCCCAAGACAAAAATTCCCAATAAAAACAGCTCATGTGCAGAATCATAACCCAAAGCAGAATAAAACTAAGTGGCAATGAAATATGATAAAAAATGGTGAAAAAAAGGGTTATCTACAGAATCAATAAACGAATGAAGGCTATTTTGCTAGAATGAAAAACCTAAGTGCATTTATCATACCAAAGTGTTAAACTCTCCTTGTGGCCCTCATAAGCATTACCGAGCAAGTTCTAAAATAAAAAACAGTAATTGGCACTCTCAACAAAAATAAATACAAGCATATAAAGTGTATGCTTATAATTTAGGCTCAATTTCTCACAAGTGTGCTTTTGAGTAGGTTCCAAACAAAAATCATCAAAATAGAATTAAATAAACCAAAGCAACTTAGTGCAAAACTCAAACTAATTATCTTACATTCTTCCACAAAACTCAACACTATTGGTTTTACCCGATCACATGGACATAAACAGGATTTTAAAAGCAAGTCAACAGTAAGAGCATCGAAACAAGGTGAAAAATTTTCAAAATTTTACAAACAATTGCACAAAGAATAAACAAATAATTGAGGTGGGATAAATATTACCCACCCCACACTTGAAGGACACACTGTCCTCAGTGTACAAAATATAAGAAATAAAAAAGGAAAAAGAAACTAATACTGCCCTGACTATGGCTCCGGAGTGAAAAGAGGTGCATCATAAGGGATATCAGGGCGTTGGCTAGTCTGTGGCAAAGGAGTGGCTGCAAATAATAAAACAAAGAATTAAAATCAAAACTAAAACAAAAATTAAATAAAATATGAAAACTAAAACTAATAAAATGTCTCAAAACAAAAGGTTAAAATATTAGAGATTAAAGATAAAAATTAGGGTGCCTCCCAAAAGCGCTTCTTTTTGATGTGATGAGTTGATAAGCATCATACTACACATGTTTTCATGCCCGATTGTTCACATTTTTATGCATGATTATCCCGTTTTATGCTAGAATCACCTGTCTTTTGTTTCCCTTTTCGTTTGAGTCATTTCGAAGGACACCATCGGTGTCGAGGGAAATACGTGTGATTACGGAGCAAAATCCATCAAATTGGGCGAGAACAAGCACCCCGAGGGTTGAGCATGGCCTGGACTCCGGCCGTGCTGAATTATCAAAAGGCTATCCCCAATTGTGCCATTTCAAACACGACTTGGTAGCCACCACGGCCTCCGGCCGCGACTGTGGTGGATCGGCCATGGGCACGACTGTGGTGGCTCGGCATATGAGACTCCACAGTTGACGCGACTGGACTCCGGTCGTCTTTGAATCATCACAACTGGACTCCGGCCGTCTTGAATCAACTATATAGGCGATTTTGAATTCTAATTGAAGAGGATGATTTTTGGACTCAATTCCAAGACACACACTTAATCAAATATTTCCTATACCTCAATTGTAGACTGGAGAGATCAATTTTCATCAATTGAAGGGGGATTCCACTTATTCCAACATCGAATTGAAGATCAAGACAAACTTTGGGAGCATTCAAGAGGCAACTAGGGTTTGAGATTTTGAATTTGCAAATTTAGGGTTTCTCATTCGACTTGAAAGAGAAGGGTGTACATACCTTTAATTTGTTTTTCCTTATTTTGTTCTTTAATTGCTTTGACTATGAACATGAGCGGTAGATCTTTTGAATCCATTAGGGTTCACCTTTGTTGATGGATTATGCTTAATTGTTAGTTTTTATAATTGTCATTCTTGCAATCTTCTTGAGACGTTGGATTAATTGTTTAGTAATAAAAGTTTGATGCGAGTTAATTTGAGACGTTGGATTAATTGTTTATTAGGTTGTTTCTTGACATTGAGAAATGCTTGTTACAACTGGATTTTGAATAGTAAGGGTAGTTAACACTTAGAGATGAGGTTGATTTACTCATTTGGATTAAGAACTAACAACTCTTAATAGTCTTAAATCATACTTAATGCTAATTTGTAGTAATCCGATAGGAAGAGATTCCATTAGGTTAGTGCAGGTTTAGGAATCCGGTAAGCTCGAGAGAGGCAAGGTTCAATTCGGGATTTAGGCACGGGTAAGCAAGATCGGCAATCCATAAAATTCATCTTTAGAATTCCATCAACGAGGCTCCCTTTTGGATTTATTTCTCTCTTTACAATTGTCTTTTAATTGTCCATTGTTGTTCTTCATTTACTTAATTGCACTCATAACCATTAGGCACGGTATGTAAGAACTTTCACACCCTATTTCGGACTAGATAGCATAGCGGTAGTAACTCTAGGTTCACCCGATCTCGGGGATCGACCTTGATACTCACTAGTGCTGGTGCATCGTGGGTTCAACGCCTTAGGTGTAGGTTGCATAAAGAGCCCATCAAGTTTTTGGCGCGTTCTAGGGAACTATAACGGTGAACTAGAGTGAATTGTTTTGTGTTAATTTAGTCATTATTTGTTTTATTCATTTATTCTTTAATTTTATTATTATTTATTATTATATTATTTTTTTTGATCGGTGGTTGTGTGGACTTTCGGTTTGGTGTAGTTTATGACCGAGAGCTCAAACTCGAATCTTATAGAGCCTCTATCCCGATCCGAACGATCCCTCGGACTCTTAAGGAAGAGGTTGCAATTAGAAGAGGAGGAGATTGAGGTTGAGGTACCTGTGGATAGACTAGACACGATGGAAAACCATGACCCCCATGAGTGAGGATCGAGAGGGCGATGTACGAGTTTGCTCGACCATCTTTGGATGGGACAAAACTAGTATAGTCGGACTACTTTATAGCGGCCAACAATTTTGAGATAAAGGCCAATGTTATCCGGATGATCCAACAAAGTGTGCAGTTTGGAGGATTGCCCGTGAGGATCCCAATGCACATATCTCCAACTTTTGGAGATTTGTGACACATTCAAAATAAATGGAACAACCGTGATGCCATTCGGTGAGATTGTTTCCATTTTCCTTGAGGGACAGAGCAAAGAGATGGTTGCAATCTCTTCCACAATGACGATCACTACACCGGAAGGCGTTGGCCGAAAAATTTTATATAAGTATTTTCCTCCATTAAAACCGCTAAACTTAGAAATGACATATCTTCTTTTGTGCGGTTTGATGATGAAAGCATGTCGATGCATGGGAGATATTTAAAGATCTTTTGAGATGCTGCCCACATCACGGATTGCCGGTGTGGATGCAGTTCGGACCTTCTACAATGGGTTGAACCTCATGACGAGGCGATTGGTGGATCTTCGCGGCGGTGGGGCGCTAAATAGTAAGGCGAGCAAGCTCGAACTTGATAGAGGAAATGGCCATGAACAACTATCGGTGGCAATCCTCAGGAGCCGACCGGGAAGACAAGGAGTGGTCAACCAGTGGACTCTACAACGGCCTTGGCGGCTCAAGTGGAGCTTCTAGCCAAGAAGATCGACTAACTCAGGATGTTGCGATTCACGCGTGAGCGTTGGGCTGCGAGTTTTGTGGTGGCCCGCATTACGGTGTGAGCTGTCTGCGGGAGGTATGTTTGCTTCATCTTCTATTAGTTTTCCATCTAATTCTACTATATCTTCCGATGTTGAACAGTTGATTATATGGGAATGCCCCGAGGCAGTGAGAATAACCCCTACGACAATACATACAACCCTGGATGGCGCAATCACCCCAATTTCGATTGGAGGAACAATAATGCCCAGTCGCGGGTTTCCAAAGACTTCATCAACGGCCAGCAGCCGGTGGGCACCGCACTCCTCCTCCCAAGAAAAGAAGTCAAATTTAGAGGAGCTCATGATGAAGTTTGTGACATCTATGAAACAAGATTCCAGTGATAGTGCACTTAGGAATCAGCCTCGATTCGGAAGTTGGAGACTCAAATTGGCCAAATTTCTAAGATGCTTTCGAGAGACCTTGAGATCGCTCCCTAGCACTCTGAGTCAAACCCGAGGGAGCATTGCAAAGCTATCACCTTGTGTTCAGGTAAGAATTTGACTAGTTCTTCGCCTTTAGGCCGATAAGGATAATACAATCGTGTAGGTCGAGCCGGTAAGGAAGGACCGGACCTTGAGATGGTAGAGAATGAGAGAAAGAAAGAAGAGCGGGCAAAGAGCCCTATGCGGGAGCATCGGCCCGGTACCATATCCTGCAAGGTTGAGACAGGGATATGGTGGACAAGCAATCTGATAAGTTTCTTGACTTATTTAAGCGGTGAAAATTAACTTACCTTTTGTTGAGGCAATTTCATAGATCTTGAAATCGCCAAGTTCTTAAAGGAGATTTTGAGCAACAAGAGGAAGTTGGAGGATCTTGGTCAAGTGGTGCTTAATGAGGGTGTTCGGCTATTCTCGGAACAAGCGCCACTCAGCGGCGAGATCCAGGGAGTTTACTATCCACTTGTATGATTGGTGATTTATCAATTAGTGGTGCATTGGGCTGATTTAGGAGCCGGTATTAACTTAATGCCCACTAGTTTATTTGCCAAATTAGGGTTGCATGAGCCAAAGCCTACTAGGATGAGTGTTCAATTAGCGAGATAGGATCAAGTAAAATTCCTAGAGGTATTGTTGAAGATGTACTTGTAAAGGTAGATAAATTTATCTTTCCTGTAGATTTTCCGGTAATGGATATGGAGGGTGATAGCACTGCCTCTTATCCTGGGTAGGCCTTTCCTAGCTACATCGAGGGTCATTATCGATGTAAGCGATGGAAAGCTTAAGCTTAGAGTTAATGATGAGACCATTACCTTTGACTGGCCACTTCCATGGGGCGATCCTTTGGACTATGATAATACTGTATGTTCTATTGATGTGATTGATGATGTGGTTGAGTCCCATTTACAAGAAATTTTATGTTCGACCCTTTGCAAGTAGCATTAGGCCGAGGATGAGGAGGAGTTGTCCAACGAGCAAGTGTTGGAGCAACTCGTTGTTTTATTAACCGGTAGAGCTTGTCAATCGATCCCTATCTTTTTCTTGACAGTCGGGGTGCGGAAAGTAAAGACTTCATTCGAGGACCCACCAGTTTTAGAGCTGAAGGAGTTCTGAGCCACTTGGTTTATGCCTTCCTGGATGAAGAGAAGCGCTTACCGGTAATCATAGCGGTAGATCTAACTCCTAAAGAATAAGCCATGCTGTTGGAAGTTCTAAGGAAGTACAAGAAGGCCTTTGCTTTCAATATAGCCGATATCCCGGGCATAAATCCAAGTTTCGCTCTCAAAAGATTTCATTGGGGGACAGTTTGGGCCGGTCGTTCGGCCTCGAGCGACTCAATCCGAACATGAAAGAAGTGGTAAAGAAGGAGGTAATTAAACTTCTTGATGCAGGTTTGATATATCCCATTTCTGACAGTTCGTGGGTTAGTCCTGTGCAGGTTGTACCCAAGAAAGGAGGCATCACAGTGGTAAGGAATGAGAAGGATGAGCTGATCCCGACTCGGACGGTAACAAGCTTCCGAGTTTGCATTGATTACCGTAGGCTTAATGATGCAACTCGGAAGCACCACTTTCCTCTTCCTTTCATTGATCAGATGATTGAACGTTTAGCAGGTCACATGTTTTATTGTTTTCTTGATGGCTTTTCAGGTTACTTTCAGATTCCTATTGCACCTGAGGACCAAGAGAAGACTACCTTCACCTGCCCTTATGGGACGTTTGCTTATAGACGGATGCCATTCGGACTGTGCAATGCACCGGCTACATTTCAGCGGTGCATGATGGCTATTTTTGAGGACATGATTGAGGAGTCTATGGAGGTATTTATGGATGACTTCTCTATTTTTGGTAATTCTTTCTCTCTTTGTTTGGCAAACCTTGAGCGCATGTTAGCTAGATGTATTGAGGCTAACTTGGTACTAAACTGGAAAAAATGTCATTTCATGGTGAGAGAGGGGATTGTTTTAGGGCATAAGATCTCTCGGTACGGGATGGAGGTGGATAGAGCTAAGGTAGAAGTAATATCTAAGCTACCTCCTCCTAGTTCACATTAAGGTATTAGGAGTTTTACGGGCCATGCGAGTTTTATAGGAGATTTATTAGAGATTTTTCTAAGATTGCTAGGCCCTCACTCAATTGTTAGTTAAGGATGTACCTTTTATTTTTGATGATGCATGCGTGGCGACTTTTGAGTTACTTAAGAAACTTCTAACTACAGCCCCAATCATGGTTTCTCCCGATTGGGGGCTGCCTGACGATGTGCGATGCTAGTGATTATGCGGTTGGAGCTGTGCTTGGACAGGAGGATTGAAAGAAGTTTCAACCCATTTACTACGCTAGCAAGACCTTGGCGGAGCCCAGGAACACTACACCACCACAGAGAAGGAGTTATTGGCGGTTGTTTACGCCTTCGATAAGTTTAGATCATACCTCGTTCTCTCCAAAACCATTGTCTTCATGGACCACTCGGCATTAAGGTATTATTCCTGAAAAATGATGCAAAACCGAGATTGATTCGGTGGATTCTTTTATTCTGAGGAATTTGACGTCAAGATCAAGGATAAGAAGGGCGCGGAGAATCGGCGTGGACCATTTATCGAGATTGGAAAATCCTCACTTAGATGCACTTGATGAGACGACCATAGATGATCGATTTCCGGAAGAACATTTGTATGTCACTCGGTATACCGCGATACTCCCCGGTTTTCGATTATGCTAACTATTTGGTTGCTAGGGTTCTACCAAAGGGTATAACGTATCGAAAGAAGAAATTCTTCGCTGATTTGAAATACTATATTTTGGAAGATCCCTTTTGTTTAAAGTATGTGCGGATCGGGTGATTCGGCCGTTGTGTATATGGCGAGGAGACTCTCCAAATATTGAAGCAATGCCATGAAGGACCCATCGGAGGTCATCAAGCGGCAAACCATACTGCGAGGAAGGTGCTAGAGGCAGGATTCTATTGGCCTACGCTCTTCCAAGATGCACGAAAATTTGTTAAGGTTTGTGACCCTTGCCAGCGCGCAGGTAATATCTCTTCTCGTGATGAGATGCCCCAAACCAGTGTGCAAGTCGTTCAGATTTTTGATGTCTGGGGCATCGACTTCATGGGACCCTTTCGCTCTTCGTATGGTAATAAGTACATTCACAGTTCTTTGTTGAATATTTCTCTAAGTGGCCTGAAGCTCAGGCTGTAGCCACTAATGATGCTAGGGTTGTCTGCAGGTTCCTTAAGCAATTGTTTGCTAGGTTTGGCATACCTAGGGTGCTTATTAGTGATAGAGGAACACATTTCTGCAACACCCAATTAGAGAAAGTACTTAAGCGGTACGGAGTTACTCATCGGTTCTCTACTCCCTATCACCCCCAGACTAGTGGGCAGGTTGAGGTAACTAATAGGGGTATTAAACGTATTTTAGAGAGAACCGTTAGTACCAATAGGAAGGACTGGACTCTTAAGTTAGATGATGCATTATGGGCGTTTAGGACTGCTTTTAGGACATCTATAGGTTTTACGCCCTATCGCCTTGTTTATGGAAAGTCATGTCATTTGCCTGTTAAGTTAGAGCATAGGGCACTTTAGGCCCTTAGAACTTATAACTTTGATATTGATTCGCGGTGTAAGGAGGCGGCAATGGCGGTGAGTGAGCTAGATGAGTGGCGCCCGGTATGTCGAAAACTCCTCAACTTACAAAGCAAGGACTAAGAAATGGCATGATCAAAGGATTCGTGAGCCTAAAGAATTTCAGGTTGGGGATCGAGTGTTGCTTTACAACTCTCGCCTCTATTTCCGGAAAGCTACTGAGACTCGTTGAGTGCGGACCATTTCAGATCGGACAAGTCTTTCCATATGGAGTGGTAGAGTTGCATCATCTAGAGAAGGGGAACTTCAAAGTGAACGGCCATCGGCTAAAGCGATATCATTGTAACTCGTTGGATAGTGAGCAACGAGTTGACCTGGCTTTGTATGCACAGAAAGGGTGATCCGAATGAGTCACGCTTAAGACTCTGCAAATAAGCACTTATGTACATTCGACTTGGATTATACTTTCATGTTTTTAATTAGTTGTGATTGTTTCATTATTTTCATTTGACTTTATTATAGTTGCTTAAAAATAATTAGGTTAATTTTAATTTTTCGGACTTATAGAATCGAAGAGGACAAACTCTTCCGTTTGACCATATCTACTTGTTTAATGATCTAATTACATGCATATGTGTTAATTATAGGTATGGGGGCAAGGCGACTCGAGTCGGCAAAAGGCAAACCCAGAAACACTCCGTTTCACCACGGTTTTCGTGGCCATCACGGGCTGTATCATCAGCACGGCCAGAGTCAAGACCGTGTTGAAGGATAAAGAGTAACTATCACGGCTTAGAAGGCACGGGACACAACCTAACCGTCTTTGGGAAAGCACGGCCGTGTTAATGCCCGTGCCAAGGAGCATCCAAAGAATGCTAAAGGATCGGCCGGTGAGTCCTAGCCGTCGTCGGCCGGCCTTACCCTCACCCGTCTTTGGCTTAGTGCCTATAAGAAGTGGAGGCCTCAAAATTTTGCTTCCCTTTTGTTTTTCTTAGCTCAAAGGTGTTGTTCTTATACCCCTATCTCACCCTTCTCACTTTCCTAAGCGAACTCAGGTAAGTCCCTTCATTTGTTGCATTATATTTTCTTTTATTATTATGATTTCACTTCTATTTTAGACATATACTTTTGTTAGGACATGCTAGGATATTTTGGTGGCTCTATATTGTAACTATATGACCTTGGTTAGGTTAATCTACATTAGTTGTTGTGTTTGTGGTGTAGTTGGTTATGAAATTGATAAGTGTGGGGTTTTGGTGGAAATAAAATGTGCCTCTGACATGCAAAGCATGAATAATGTTTAGATTTAAATTGCAATTCTTTGGTTCATGATAAATTAGATTGATATATATCGGTTTATTAGTTTATACAAGTTTTGGTTAGTCGAAGTATAATCATTATACTGTTGATTCGGTAGATTATTTCTTTCATTAACTTGAATTTTTACAAAAAACTAATAATTCGTTGCATTAGGTGATATGACGGACCGCGATAAATCTCGTGAAAGCGAAGCAGCGTCGCTACCGAGCAAGCGATCGGCGTGGTGAAGGAACGTCTTCCTCCACGGCGCGAACCGGCTGACACTTCCACCTCCACCACCACAGCAAATAGTCCGACCTCGGAGAGCACCTGCTGTGAATCCATCCACACCTGGCCGTCATCCATTGTGGACATTCCCTAATGCAGACAATGAAAGTAGATTCCAAGTCATGAGATGGAAGCAAGTGATGGCGGGCCGTTGCATAGACTTCACATCCCTAGAGAGAGTGGGATTGGCTCAAGATGTGCACACACTGATCGAGACTCTGCCATATGCGAGATTCTTTGACATCATTGAGCCAACCTCACCGTGAGCTTACGATCGAGTTGCTCGGCACCTTCTTCCCTGCGACAGCGGATCCTGGCTGGCATCGACTGATGCAATTTATTTTAGGCTTGGGGGAAGGGAGTTCTCGATGTCGGTCCCACAATTTGGAATGCATTTGGGATTATGGACTGAACAAGAAATCTCGGGGGAGGAGTATCAGGGTTGTCTCTACATCCACCCAATTTCATATGATGCCATGTGGGATTCATTGGTAATGGTAGGAAACATACTACCCAAGCAAGTCTAAGGCATCTAGCCTACTAGGACCATCTCCGCTACATTCATACCCTACTAGCGTACACCATTCTGGTAGGGGCAGGTTTTGGGCGATCCACTGGGATCGATGTCTTTATTCTCTGGGCTATGCAACATCGGAAGAAGCTAGACTTGGGATATTTATTGGCTCGCCAAGTCTGTTCATTTATAGTAGATGCCCAGAAGAAGATGCATTGTTGTTTCGGTCCGTATGTGACTAGGTTAGCTAAGAGACTAGATGTATTGGACGGTATGCAGCCGGAGCTTTCAAATATTGGTGACATGACACCACTAGGGATCGGACAAATGATAACATGCAGATGATCACGGCCACTAGACATCCACATGGTATTGAATATAGGCTCGTGAGCACAATAGTCAGGGAAGCTAGAGAGGCAGCGGCTAGAGGAGCCCAACATCCGTCGGTGGGATTCCGGATGTTAGGATTCCTAACCCGACTAGAGTGTTTATGCCTTCATCCCGGAGCCTCATCCTCTCATTCGGTAGAGCCATCGAGCGTCCGGATCGGTGCTTTGGCCGTCAGATCGAGTCTGTGATCTACAAGCGTGCGAGTTTGTGCGGTTTCAAGAAGAATCGAAGGCCACGGTTAGGCGTTTGGGCAGTACACTTCAACAGTTCTGAGTGGTTTAGAAAGACAGGCCACCCAGACAGACTTCATAGTAGTGCGATTCAAAAGATGCAAGAGGTCGGAGCACAAAATCAACGGCTCATTGATGATATGGAGTTCGATTTGGCGACATGCTTCCACAGACCGATCCACCACCGCAACCACCGTCAGCAAACTTCCCTGCCCCCCAACTTCCAGCAGATCCAACCAGTGAGGATACACCGTCAGCAGACTCCTAGCGGAAAGAAAAAATTTGTGATATTTTCCTCCATCCTTTTTCTTTATTTTATTTATTTTATTTTATTTTTTATTTTTTTTATTTATTTTCATTCAATTTGTTATCTCCTTTTACTTTCTTGCTTGTAGCTTGTTTACTTTTATGTTATTTCCTTGCACTTGTTTGTTTATGTTAAGTAGAACACTATGCCTTTTTAATTAAAAAAAAAAAGAAAAAAAAATCAGCATGATCTTCCATAACCATAATGTGTGAATCATATGCTTCCTCAGTCTAAATCTCTCTAACACTATGGACAGTGTTATACTAAAATGTGGGGTAGGGACCTACCGATGTTGTGCCTATCTTGAGTTTTGTTTTAATTAAGTAGTTGATGACTTTTTTTTCTCCTTTGAATGGATTCCCTTATAGCTTTTATCGAACCTTGTTCGGAAGAAGGCAATGAATAAATCTCTCAACTACAATCCGACGAGTAAACCGGTATTTTCCTTAATTCTTCCATATTACTTTATCGTAGATATAGAACAACATTAATATTACGCTTATTATTATGATTATTTGTTTAAACTTTGGGTTGAGAATTCATGCAATTTTAAATCACTCAAATGGTGAGATTTTGAGCCAATTGGTGCATCACTATTATGCTCCCTTTTCTTTCATTAGTGAGCATTTTACAGAATCTCTGTTTCTAGAACTTGCTTTACGATATCTGTTGAAATTACATGAATTGTCAATGATCGTGAGATGATTTGGGCACTTAGGATTTACACAATTTGGCCAAAAAGCCTAACCCTATTTTTCCCTTAGTGAACCAATTTTGAGCCTTAGCCATTCCTTTCGTGACAATAATAACATTGACACTCATCTTATCACTTCTATTCATTTGACCATTCTTTCTACCATTGTTGCTGGAAATTATATAAGTTATGCTGCATTTTACTTTGGATCAATCTGCATTCATATATTTCACTAAGTTGCTAGATTTTTCATAGATGCTCCCTTCAATTATTATATGTGTCAATAACCAACAACTCCTACTTAAGCTGTTGTAATATATATACATAGTATATATATTTATATATAAAAAAAAACAAAAAAAAACAAAAAAAAAAGTAGAAAGTATTAATTTAGTTCATTTCGAGCATCATCTTATTTTTAGAGCAACTTAGTGTTCATTTTGGTACAACACTTGATCCTTCATTACTTTCTTGCATTACTTGCTTAACTTCCAGCAACTTGTAGCCTACTTTCCATATTTATACGTACCTTACCTTAACCCCATTACAACCTGGCTCAAGACCCTTTGATCATGATTATTGATTATTTCGTAGTAGTGGAGATTGAATCCATAAGCAAGCCTATGGTAAGCACTTTTTCTATATTTTTGCGTTGAGAGCTTGGCGATCTTTTTTCACCTATATACACTTGTGTGTTTTGAGTGATATCTTGTGAGGCATGATTCTCAATTTCTTAATTTAGATGGTTTATCATTTTAACTTTAGCAACTTTATTAAGTTTGCTCTTTCTCTTAAGGATTTAGTGATTTGGGGATTTTGGGAAAAATCATTACGGAGTTTTGAAATTTATTTTGAGCTAACCTCCTGCAATGCGATTGATTGAGTTATTTGATATCTTTTGAGGAGTGAGTTGTAAATTGCTTGAGGACAAGCAAAAGTTTAAGCATGGGGTAATTTGATAAGCATCATACTACACATGTTTTCATGCCCGATTGTTCACATTTTTATGCATGATTATCCCGTTTTATACTAGAATCACTGTCTTTTGTTTCCCTTTTCGTTTGCAGTCATTTCGAAGGACACCATCGGTGTCGAGGGAAATACGTGTGATTACGGAGCAAAATCCATCAAATTGGGCGAGAACAAGCACCCCGAGGGTTGAGCACGGACTCCGTACGTCTTTGAATTATCAAGAGGCTATCCCCAATTGTGCCATTTCAGCACGACTTCCGTAGCCACCACGGCCTCCAGCACGGCCTGTGGTGGATAAGCACCGCCTTGGGCATGGCCTGTGGTGGCTCAGCATAACAGACTCCACAGATTCTCATTCAGCTAACAATTTGCAAATTTAGGGTTTCTCATTCAGCTTGAAAGAGAAGGGTGTACATACCTTTAATTTGTTTTTCCTTATTTTGTTCTTTAATTGCTTTGACTATGAACATGAGCAGCTAGATCTTTTGAATCCATTAGGGTTCACCTTTGTTGATGGATTATGCTTAATTGTTAGTTTTTTATAATTGTCATTCTTGCAATCTTCTTGAGACGTTGGACTAATTGTTTAGTAATAAAAGTTTGATGCAGTTAATTTGAGACGTTGGATTAATTGTTTATTAGGTTGTTTCTTGACATTGAGAAATGCTTGTTACAACTGGATTTTGAATAGTAAGGACTGGTAGTTAACACTTAGAGATGAGGTTGATTTACTCGCCGGATTCAGAACTAACAACTCTTAATAGTCTTAAATCATACTTAATGCTAATTTGTAGTAATCTGATAGGAAGAGATTCCATTAGGTTAGTGCAGGGTTTAGGAATCCGGTAAGCTCGAGAGAGGCAGGGATTCAATTCAGGATTTAGGCACGGGTAAGCAAGATCGGCAATCCATAAAATTCATCTTTAGAATTCCATCACTTAGGCTCCCTTTTGGATTTATTTCTCTCTTTACAATTGTCTTTTAATTGTCCATTGTTGTCCTTCATTTACTTAATTGCACTCATAACCATTAGCTGGTATGTTAGAACTTTCACACCCTATTTCGGACTAGATAACATAGCGGTAGTAACTCTAGGTTCACCCGATCTCCAGGGATACGACCTTGATACTCACTACTGCTAGGCTGCATCGGTAGGTTCACTGCCTTAGGTGTAGGTTGTATAAATAGCCCATCAAGTTTTTGGCGCCGTTCTTGGTGACTAACGGTGAACTAGAGTGAATTGTTTTTGTGTTAATTTAGTCATTATTTGTTTTATTCATTTATTCTTTAATTTTATTATTATTTATTATTATATTATTTTTGTTGATCGGTGGTTGTGTGGACTTTCGGTTTCAGGTAGTTTATGACCAGGAGCTCAAACTCGAATCTTATAGAGCCTCTATCCCGATCGAGCGATCCCTCGGACTCTTAAGGAAGAGGTTGCAATTAGAAGAGGAGGAGATTGAGGTTGAGGTACCCGTGGATAGACTAGACACGATGGAAAACCATGACCCCCGAGTGAGGATCAGAGGACGATGTACGAGTTTGCTCGACCATCTTTGGATGGGATGAAAACTAGTATAGTCAGACCTGCTGTAGCAGCCGACAATTTTGAGATAAAGGCCAATGTTATCCAGATGATCCAACAAAGCGTGCAGTTTGGAGGATTGCCCGTGAGGATCCCAATGCACATATCTCTAACTTTTGGAGATTTGTGACACATTCAAAATAAATGGAACAACCGATGATGCCATTCGGCTGAGATTGTTTCCATTTTCCTTGAGGGACAGAGCAAAGAGATGGTTGCAATCTCTTCCACAACAGACGATCACTACACCGGAAGGCGTTGGTCAGAAAAATTTTTATATAAGTATTTTCCTCCCGCTAAAACCGCTAAACTTAGAAATGACATATCTTCTTTGTGCGGTTTGATGATGAAAGCATGTACGATGCATGGGAGAGATTTAAAGATCTTTTAAGATGCCGCCCACATCACAGTTGCGGTGTGGATGCAGTTCGGACCTTCTGGCCGGGTTGAACCTCGCAACGAGGCGAGATGGTGGATGCTTTGCGGCGGTGGGCGCTAAGCGATGGGCGGCGAGCAAGCTCACAACTTGATAGAGGAAATGGCCATGAACAACTATCGTTGGCAATCCTCTAGGAGCCGACCAGGAAGACAAGGAGTGGTCAACCAAGTGGACTCTACAGCGGCCTTGGCGAGCTCAAGTGGAGCTTCTAGCCAAGAAGATCGACCAACTCCGGATCTTGGGTTCACTTGCAATGAACGTTGGCTAGTCTGTGGCAGAGGAGTGGCTGCAAATAATAAAACAAAGAATTAAAATCAAAACTGAAACAAAAATTAAATAAAATATGAAAACTAAAACTAATAAAATGTCTCAAAACAAAAGGTTAAAATATTAGAGATTAAAGATTAAAATTAGGGTGCCTCCCAAAAGCGCTTCTTTTTGATGTGATGAGTCTTCTTAGCTAGACTCATGGTGAAAAGCAAATGGCTTCAAGTATCCGCTTAGAGGGATAATCGTCAATGTCCTCTTCCCAACTGTCAAGCAAGCTGCCAGTATGATGGGCAAAACTTGCTCCTCGTATAATTGCATGTAGTCATGATGCTCTAGGGGCTCTTCCAATTTGAAAGCTGAAGTTTCACCAATTGGAAGGATCGACGGTTGGGCAATTTCTTCAAGAACGTCGATGGTTTTCTCTAGTCCTTGGCTTGGTTCACTTGCTAGAAGAAACTCGAGCTCCTCCAAGACTTCTTCATTAGATAACTCGTGCTCATCTTCCATCATCGAAGGGACTTGTGGAAAATCTACCAAAAATTCCTATAACTGCACATCATCAACTGTACGTTCTTGTTGATAGTCTTTCAGAGGACTCATGTTCGCCTCTTCCCTTTCTGGTTCTATCTCCATGTTCAAAGAGTCGTCCTGCACAGAAGCATCATCGTCAAATATAATAGATAACCTAAAAAAATTCTCACCTGAACGCAAAGTGACGGCGCTCAAGTGTTCCTCGGATTCAGTAGCATTTGATGGAGTTCCTAATTGCTCTTCAGCTAGTAACTTGAAGATTAAGCCTACTTGATGCTCTGTGTTGTTAATCGAGGCTTGTTGATCTTCAAGTATCCTCTCTGTTTGTTGGAATCTATCCTCAAGACTTGTAATAAACCTCATCATCAGCTCCTCTGACACTAACTCTTCACCTTCAATTGATGGTGCAAGATTAAGCTGCTGAAATTCTAGTAGTTCTTGGCTATCTAAGCTCCATCCAAAGGGTGAATGAGTGCTCCATTGTTAATTGTAGGTGCTTCCATACGAGTCATTTGGCCAACTTCCCGTATAATTCACCTGTTCATAGTTATAAGAACAATGAGCAACATCACTATACAATGGACAATCATTACTCAAATGTAAACCACAATAAAATTCACAAAAAAGTTGAGATGAAAGGATAGGAGTGGAGAGTTGATCAGTGGCCCTGCAAAATGATTCCACTCGAGCTTCTAAAGATGCATGGGTATCCCAATTTTTAGCACTCTCTTTGTTCCTGATCCCATTTTCCAACGTGTCATACAAAGAGTTTAGCATTGAACCTCATTATCATCCAGTACCAGAATCATAAACTTAACTAAATAAATATATACAAACAAAACATAAATAAATAAAAAAAATGGTTAAATTAACAAATAGCAAATTTCACTCTAGTTTTCAACCAGATCCCCGGCAACGGTGCCAAAAACTTGATGTGTGCTACTTATGTTAGCTACAGTCTAAGGCAGTCTACCTATCGATACAATCTAGCACTAATGGCGAGTATCAAGGTCGTATTCCTCGGGAAAGTGAAAGCCTAGAGTTACTCCTTTATTCTTTGTTATATTAACCTAAAATGAATAATGAATAATTTCTAAACTAACTAATAGCTACAAGCTAAGTTCTAAGGGACATGCAAGAGTAATTGATAACTAAAATAACCAAGGCAAAAGAGCAAACCCAAAGGGAACCTAAACTAGTTGGCAATCAAACAAAAGATAAAGGATTGGTGAGTCTAATTATGCAACCCGTGGACGAATTCTTAACCGAATTCGGTTTCTCTCTCTCGATAACCGAATTCCTAAATCTAATAACCTAAAGTTGGAATCTCTTCCTAACGATTGATTCTTAAATTAGCATTAAGCTTTAATCCGGATATATTAAGCTTTGTTAATTCTTAATCCGGCTAGTTAATTATCCTTATCTCTAAGCGATTATTAACCAGTTCTTGCTATTCAAAATTCCAATTGCCAAATGGACTTCTCAATCACACAAAGCAATCTAAACACACAATTCACGATGTCTCATGAATAATGCATTATCTTATTAATACTGAAAGCAAGAAGAATACAAAACTAATCCAAACAATCCAACAATATAATACTAAGCCAACATAGTAAAGAAATCCTAATGGATTTAATCAATCTAGCTAATCATGTTCATTATCAAAATACACAAGAATTCAATTACAACAATGAGTAAAGGTAGAGAAAACCCGATTACACCCTTGGATGAGAGTAAACAGCCCCAAATCCTTTTGCTCCAATTGAATCGATTCTTGTTCCTCTTGCTCTATTTGAAAACCAATCAACGAACCTCGCCTAATCTTCAATCTTTGAAGGGAATCCGATTGAAACCTTAATCCAAGTCTCCTTTTCCCTTGGTTCCAGCTTAGAAAACCCTTAGAGAGATAAAAGTTAGGGTTTGGGACATTCTCCCCCGCTCTCCTTTTCCTTTCCTCTCTTCTTTCTTTTAACTAATTCCCCCTGTCGCCGCCAACACGGCCGTGTTCCTGGCCGTGTTGTGACACAGTATGGTGTTCCTGGCCGTGTTACTCTCTGTGGGTCGTGCTCCCTAAGAACTTATTTTTCTTTTATGTTTGATGACACCCAACACGGCCGTGTTGGTGCCCGTGTTGGGAACACGGCCAGTGTTGAAACCAACACGGCCATGTTCAGCTTCCTTATGCTCGTACTTAGCTTGTTTCGGCAGCTTCGGCGTCTAATTATGCTCCAATTCTTCCCTGTATCATCCTTTGACTTCTTTTGGACCTAATGCACATAAACAGACGCATAGGGTGAGTGTTGGGACCAATTCACATCCAAATGTCCATAAAATCAATCTTAAAAACCCCATTTAGATGTGTGTATTTTATGCACATCAATGAAAACAAGGAGAAATTCATGGGGGCCTACCTAATAACACTCCGACCCAAATTACTTTATTATATGTGTCCAAGACATCAAAATGGTCACATACCTACTTGTATTGCACTTGGAGTAAACAAAAACCATATGATTTCTCCCTTACATGAGTGGATTTATGTCTAGTCCTGCTTGATCATCAAATAGAGCATCAATATTATTGGTCAAGCTTGTCAATTGCATTCTCATGATTCCTTATGCTAATCCTTGTGTCATCAGGAGTCCTCGTGCCTAAAGGAATAAGGATAGATGGAGATCCCAATAGTGCAAATCCTAAATTATAATATTTGGGCGTACCGCAATTCTCGTCATTCCGTCTTTCCTCAAAAAGATTCGTCCATGATCATTCAGAGAATGATGTCAATATTGGATCAACTAATTTAATTTCTTCGCAATGATATCAATACTCGATCAACTAATTTTATTTTTTCCCATTTGTCCAAGGAATGGACCGGCTCCTATGATTGCTGCTTACATGCGCTTTCACTCAATACTCGTGTTCATGCTCCCCAAATAAAACCAAACCATCATACTAGACAAAGATTATAAAGAGAGGCACAGAAAAAACGAACAAAAGGAGAACATAGGTAGGATTTCAGGTCCGATAAGGAAAGAGATCACAAGTTCTTTATTCTTTTCCATATAGCTAAGCGTGAGGATCAAATCAAGTAGATTTAACACAAGGGTAGATAAAGAACACAGAAGAGAGGAAGGACGCGAGCGATAAGTCTATGGCTGTTGATATGGGCCAACCACCATCATATAGATTTCATCAAGATGGACTTAATGAAGATGAACAAGAGTATGGAAGAGTTCAACCAAAACTTCAAGCATAAGATCAAAGTCAAGCTATTGAGGCCAAAGATCCAATACAATTACCTCAAGGCCAAATAACTAGATCAAGATCTAAGTAATATCAACAAGCCTTAATTCAACATATGCAAGGCCTTGTGAATTTGGCCTAAGAGGAATTAGAAGGAGTTTAAGACTTTAGTTCAAGTGAAGACCTGAATCAACTTAAAGTATTATAAGTCCATGTATTTAATGGGCCTATTTAATCTTTTATTTGGGCTCAAAAAGACCAAAGTAGCTGATTTGGAGCCTATGAAGACTTTGGGCCTAACGTAACTTATGTTTTAAGACTCATACGCATGACTTAGGTAAATTAGGGTTTCTTTACTTAAGTTGAGCGGCTACACATGTCATTTACCCTAATTAGGACTTTGTTTTACTTATCTCTTTTTATTAGGAAAGTTATCTTTATCCTAGATGAGATGTAAATCCTTATTAGTTAAGATTTACGATTTTCTAAGGCCTATAAAAGGCTAGTACGAATTTTGATTTGAATTAAGTTGAATTTGAGTGATAATTGGCATTTTACCTTTAAAGCTTATTATGCTTTCTTTTTGTGTTCTTCAAAGAATACATGCTTAAGGAACATTCAAAGAAGGTTGAACAACTTCTTTGTGCCGTGTTTTGAAGGATTAGGATTTTAAGAACTTAGTTTTCTTAGGGTTATAATTCTCTTGTTCATTCTAAGATACTTGATTTTAGCTTTCTTAGGGCTGAAAACTAGATTCTCTTTCGGGTTTTCAAGTTAGTATTTTAGTGGTCCATAATTCAAAAAGGGTTCTCAACGTCTATTGTTGAAGGTTCTCTAACATTTGGTATCAAAGCATTGGCTCTAAAATCAAGTGTATCCTTTACTTATCCTTGCATTTTTTCTTGTTTTCCTTAATCTTTGATTTCTTGTTTTGTTGTTTAGTTTTATCTTTGAATATGTTCTTTTCCATTAAAATTAGATTTGGTATTATTGGTTGTCATTTATATAAAAAAAGGTTTAGGCATTGTGGTAACCATACAGAAAGACAAAAAGAGTTATTGTCAAGGAAGAATTCGGGTTTGCATTAGAAAGAAAAATTAAAAAGTTCCTAGTTGGATTTGGAGATATATTCCTTGTTTAGAAAGAATTTCAGCATATCTCAAGTTAGATCTAACATTCCTAATATGATTTTTTTAGGATCTAGCATTCCTATTTGGATTAAAATTGCTGACTTAAAAATCATAGTCTGATTGGAATTTGGCTACTTGAGTGTTTGTAGGGCGAGATCCTATATTTTAGGTATGCGTTTGGTTTAAATATTTAAGAAGTTATTTTTTTGAAATCTCGACTACTTTGATTTCTTTTCTCTAGTATTTTTTTCTTTTATATTCTTTTGCTTCCTTTTGAGTTCTCTTTATTTTGTTGCTTCTATTCTTTTTTTTATTGACCGATTTGCATTAAGCTAAGTTTTAAATTTTAGTTCTACAACACTACACAATACAAGCTTCTTTGAGTTATTTTTAGGTGTGATTTTCTTAAGAACGTAAAGAACTAAGCTTTGAGTAGTTTGAGGAGTACCTTGTATGATTTCATTACTTTGAGTGCAAATATGAGTGACCACCCCTATAATGAGAATCAAGAATCAAAGGCAAGTCATGATCCAATATCAAGTTAAGGGTCGATGATACGAACTAAACTAGGACAGTGGATCCTACTCTAACTAGGAGTCTTGATGATGCAAATCCTACTGGGTCAAGGAATCCAAATCCAACGAGGAGTCCTAACTCAATTAGGAATCCTAATTCAGCAAGGAGTCCTGATGGTATTAGGAGTTCAAGCAACAAAGTGAATCCTAATTTCAACTAGGAATCCTAATCCAACAAGGAGTCCTAGTCCGATTCAAATTATAAGTCAATGAGCTTATCTAAGACATTTTGGATAAAGACACATCAAGGCTTGAAGAATTGGATTTAAGTTAAAGGATTATTAATCTAATTCAGTTTATTAGGCTTGAATGAATATAGTTGGGCTTAAAAAGAAAGAAGCTGAATTGTTGCATATGAAGACTTTGGGCCTAACTTGGCTTATATTGTGAAGCCCATCTATACAACTTATGTAAATTAGGGCTTTATAGGTTATTTTGAGCGGCCACACATGTATATTAACCTTATTAGAACTTTGTTTAAGCTATCTCTTTCAGTTAGGAAGGTTATCTTTATCATAGATCAAATGTAAATCCTTATTAGTTAAGATTTTAGGGTTTTCTAAGGCCTATAAAAGGCTAGTACGAATTTTGATGTAATGAATCAACAAGTTGAAGTTGAATTTGAATGATAATTGATTATTAAACCTTAAAGCTGTTCGCTTTGTCTTTGTTTTCTTGTGCCGAATGCATGCTTAAGAAACATTCAAATAGATTGATCATCTTTTTGTGGAGTGTTTTGAAATTGGGATTTAGGAACAACTTTTCTAAATTCTAATTCTTGATCATCTTTCTAAGTAATATATTTTCTAACCTTTCTTAGAGGTTGAACATAATTGGTTCTTGGGGTTTCCATGTTAATGTGTTGGGGGTCCATATCATTAGCAATTCAAAAGGGGGCTCTCAAGCTTATTCATGGAGGTTCCATATCATTAGCAACCTCCACGTATAAGTACTACATCGCACAACACCTGATCATGATATTTACCAATAGAAAAGAAAATAATTGCTTGCTGGTTTACCTTAACCTCACCACAATTATTAAGCCATTGAAGCTTATATGGATTTGGGTATGGTATGGTAGGTGATGTGCGTAGAATACACACATCTAAATAAGGATTTTAAGGCAGAATTTATGTACATTTGGATGTGAATTGGTCCCAACACTCACCCTATGCATTTGTTTGTGTGCTTTAGGTCCAAAAGAAGTCAAAGAGTGATAAAGGGAAGAATTGGAGCATAATTAGAAGCCGAAGCGAGGAAAGAAAGAAAAGGAGAGCGGGGGAGAACGTCCCAAACCCTAATTTTTCTCTCCCTAAGGGTTTTCTGAGCTGAAACTAAGGGAAAAGGAGACTAGGATCAAGGTTTCAATCGGATTCCCTTCAAGGATTGAAGATTGGGCAAGGTTCGTTGATTGGTTTTCAAATCAAGCAAGAGGAACAAGAATCGATTCAATTCGACCAAGAGGAATTGGGGCTGTTTACTCTCATCCAAGGGTGTAATCAGGTTTCTCTACCTTTATTCTTTGTTGTAATTGTATTCTTGTGTATTTTGATAATGAACATGATTAACTAGATTGATTAAATCCATTAGGATTTCTTTACTATGTTGGCTTAGTATTATATTGTTGGATTATTTGGGTTAGTTTTGTATTCTTCTTGCTTTCAGTATTAATAAGATAATGCATTATTCATGAGACGTTGTGAATTGTGTGTTTAGATTTCTTTGTGTGATTGAGAAGTCCATTTGGCAATTGGAATTTTGAATAGCAAGAACTGGTTAATAATCGCTTAGAGATAAGGATAATTAACTAGCCGGCTTAAGAATTAACAAAGCTTAATAGAGGCGGATTAAAGCTTAATGCTAATTTAAGAATCAATCGTTAGGAAGAGATTCCAACTTTAGGTTATTAGGTTTAGGAATTCGGTTATCTCGAGAAAGAAACCGAATTCGGTTAAGAATTCGTCCACGGGTAGCACAATTAGACTCAATAATCCTTTATCTTTTATTTGATTGCCAACTAGTTTAGGTTCCCTTTGGGTTTGCTTTCTTCTCTTGGTTATTTTATGTATCAATTACTCCTGCATCTCCCTTAGAACTTAGCTTGTAGCTATTAGTTAGTTTAGAAATTATTCATCATTTATTTTAGGTTAATATAACAAAGAACAAAGGAGTAACTCTGGGCTTTCACTTTCCCGAGGAATGCGACCTTGATACTCGCCATTAATGCTAGACTGCATCGATAGGTACACTGCCTTAGATTGTAACTAACACAGATAGCACACATTAGTAGGCAGCCCCAATTTACTAATCAACGCAGTACTTACAACATTAATGCAACTCCTACTATTAATAATCACATTATACGCCTTGCCTTGTACATGAGATCTTATATGAAATAAGTTGTCCCTTTTTTGCTTATGAAAATCCTTCTTTTAATAATACATCTCAGACACACAACTCACGTGTTTAACACAAAACAAATTAGAATTAAAACGACACAACAAGTAGAAGACAAAACTAGACTTAATGAACAAGATTAAGCCTAAGCACAATAAAACACGTAAGAACAATATGTAATAGAGAATAACTAATCTTAATGAATGAATAACAAAAAGGAAAAAATTAAAATGCAAGCCGATTGTGTTTTAATCTTAAAACTCTAACAATTGACTTAAACAAATAACTAATAACAAGAACCGAATTAAAAGAAAGAACAAAGAAACACAAGAAATCAGAATTGACTAATGAAAATATGAAAGGATAAAACCTGATCTAGAGCCAAAACTCTATTACCAAATGATATCGAACCTCCATGAATAAGCTTGAGAACCCCTTTTGACTTGGAGACCCCCAACATATTAACATGAAAACCCTAAGAACCAATTCGGTTGAACCCCTAAAAAAGGTTAGAAAATAGATTACTTAGAAAGATGATCAAGAATTAGAATTTAGAAAACTTGTTCCTAAATCCCAATTTCAAACCACTCCATAAGAAGATGATCAATCTACTTGAATGTTTCTTAAGCATGCGTTCTACGCATGAACACAAAGACAAATCAACCAGCTTTAAGATTTAATAACCAATTATCATTCAAATTCAACTTCAACTTTTTAATTCATTAAATCAAAATTCGTACTAGCCTTTTATAAGCCTTAGAAAACCCTAAATCTTAACTAATAAGGATTTACATCTGATCTAGGATAAAGATAACCTTCCTAACTGAAAGAGATAACTTAAACAAAGTCCTAATTAGGTTAAAATACATGTATGGCCGCCTAAAATAATCCATAAAACCCTAACTTACATAAGTCATATAGATGGGCCTCAAAACATAAGCCAAGTTAGGCCCAAAGTCTTCATATGCTCCAGTTCACCTTTTTTGGACTTTTTAACCCTAATTAGATTCATTCAAGCCTAATAAACTGAATTAAATTAATGAGCCTTGAACTTAAATCCAATTCTTCAAGCCTTGATATGCCCTTTAGCCCAAATATGTTAGATAAGCTCATTGACTTGTAATTTGAGTTGGACTAGGACTCCTAGTTGGATTAGGATTCCTAGTTGAAATTAGGATTCATTTTTTTGCTTGAACTCCAAATACCATCTTATGATTCCTTGTTGGATTAGGATTCCTTGTGCATCATCAAGACTCCTTATTGGAGTAGGATTCGTTGTGCTAATTTGGTTCGTATCAGTCGGATTCTACTCCAAGTCTAGTTACAAGTTCAAAGGATCCATTATTAATCAAAGAAGGTCCAATTATAAGAGATAGGGATAAGAGAATAAAAAGGCCTTTAATGGGCTTATTCAATAACCTAACTCAATATGTTGGACCTTGAGAAAAGCTAGTTTGGGCCAAAATATTTACAAGAAAAAGGGGCGGAAACAAGGGAAAAGAAGTTGAAAGAGGACACCAAGCAAGACGCCTCTTATGTGTGTGCTAAACTTAATAGGTGCCACTTTTCTAAAGAGGAAGCTATATGGGCAGCCGCATATCTCCTTATTTAGGGATATATCTTTAGTTAATTAGTCAAGTCTTCTTTAGTAAATATTACCTATTCAACCAATGTGCTTATTTTGTCATATAGGAAAGTTTTATTTAGCATCTAATTTAGTTAATTCCTAATTGGTTTATTTCCTTTATGCTATTTAGGAATTATATTTAATTTTTTTCTCTACATAAACTAAGTGTAGCCACATTATTCAAGGTGAATGAATATTTTGAGTTAAACATATTTGTGAGAGTTATTCTTGCTTGGGTCATTGGAAGAACTTTGAACTTATCAAGAACTGATTGCTTGTGGCGTTCAACATCGACTTATCACTCACCTTCTTAAGTTTGGCGTCAATAATGTTTCTTATGGGTGGATGATTGAAGATGGTAAGAAGGACAACAATTTGATATTTTTGAGCGAATATGAAATTGAAGAGGTCAGAGTTGAAGATAAGGCAATGGTTTAGTTGGTGAAAAGTGAAGAAGCCTTGCTAGATGCCATTGAATCTATTCAACATGTTAGTTTTATTGGCATTCAAAATATTCTTTGTTCCAAAATTCCTTTAACCACTTTTGTGAAAGAATTGCAGGTTAATAATGCAAATAATCTTAATCATATGTTTGGTTCTTTCACAATATTCTGGCAAGATTTGAGGATGAATCTTTTCAAAGAAAGGGAGAATAATGCAATTCAAGAGTCAAAGCTAAGTCATGATCTAGCTTCAAGTCAAGGGTCGAATTCTACTCCAAGTCCAATTACAACTTTAAAGGATCCATTATTCATCAAAGGAGGTCTAATTATAAGAGCTAGGGCTAAGAGAATGAATGAGGCCTTTAATGGGCTTATTCAATAACTTATATCAATATGTTGGGCCTTGAGAAAAGCCAGTTTGGGCCAAAATATTCACAAGGAAAAGGGGAGGACAAAATTCCTTTAAGAGGAAACAAGGAAAAAGAAGATTAAAGAGGAAATTCTTATATGTGTGTTAAACCTAATAGGTCCCACTTTTCTAAAGAGGAAGAAGCTACATGGGCAGCCGCATATCTCCTTATTTAGAAAAATATTTTTAGTTGATTAGTCAAGTCTTCTTTAGTAAAGATTGCCTATTCAACCAATGTGCTTATTTTGTTATATAGGAAACTTTTATTTAGCATCTAATTTAGTTAATTCCTAATTAGTGTTTCCTTTATACTATTTAGGAATTATTTTTATTATTTTCTCTATATAAACTAAGTGTAGCCACATTCTACAAGGTTAATAAATATTTTTGAGTTAAACATACTTCTGAGAGTTATTCTTGCTTGGTTCTTTGAAAGAACTTCGAACTTATCAAGAATTTGTTCTTATGGCATTCAACATCAACTTATCAGTCACCTTCTACCCTTCTTGAGTATGGTGTCAACAGTCTTTCTTATACCAAGGTTCAAGATACAAGTTATCTTTGGGTCAAGTTCATCAAACTTTCTTTGGAATCTTATTCAAATTCTGTGTGTTGGTTCTTGTCACGAGTTGCCAGGATTCACATCAGTAGGTAGGATTTTGGATTTGATAAAGAAACAAATTATAAGTTCTTTGCTCTTTTCCATATGGCTAAGCATAAGGATCAAATCGAATCAATTTAAACACAAGAGTAGACAAAGAACATAAAAGAAAGGAAGGACGTGAGTGATAAAGCTATGTTTACTAGGGTGACTCGTGATTAGTTCGTAAAGTTCTTAAAAGTACCCATAACTTGATTTCCCACATGGTAGAGAAACTAAATATGAATTAACAAATAAAGAAAGATGAATTAACTAAATTCAAATCAAGTACCAAAGAGGAGTTTATTGGCCAACAATTCACATAGTCCCAAATTTTATGAGCTAACTTAACGAAAATAAGGGGAAATTCATGTGAGCCTGCCTAATAACACTGCGACACAAACTACATCATTGTATGCATCCCAAACATAAAATCGGCCGCATTCCTGCTTGTATTACACTTGGATTAATAAAAAAAATGATTTCTCCCTTACGCGCATGGATTTACGTCTTGTCTGCTTGATCATCAAGCAAAGCATCAATGCCACCGGTCAACCTGGTCATTTTCATTCTCAAGATTCCTTACACTAATCCTTGTGTCATCCAGAGTCCTTGTGCTTAGAGGAACAAGGAATGATGGAGATCCCAATGGTAAAAATCTTGTTTCAGAATATTTAGACGTGCCTCGATTCTTGTTATTCCCTCTTTCCTATGAAAGATTCATTCGCGATCATTGAGAGAATAATGTCAATACTCGATCAACTAATTTAATTTCTTCGCACTTCTCCAAGCAATGGATCGGTGCCTATAATTTCCGCTTACACCCACTTTCACTCAACACTCGTGTTTATGCTCCCAAAATTAAATCAAACCATCACACTAGATAAAGATTAGAAAGAGAGGCATAAAAGAGACAAACAAAATGGGAACATAGGTAGGATTTTGGGTTTGATAAGGAAAGAAATCACAAGTTCTTTGTTCTTTTTGATACGGTTAAGCATAAGGATCAAATTAAATTGATTTAAACACAAAGATAGACAAAGAATAAAAATGAAAGGAAGGACATGAGCGATAAGTCTATGCTTGCTAGGGCGACTTGTGATTAGTTTGCATAGTTCTTGAAAGAACCCATAACTTGATTTCTGTTAAGGTAGAAAACTTAAATAATATGCTCACTAGCCTCAAATATTTGGTTGCTTGCGGTTTTTATAGTGCAAAATCCCTCATTCCATAAGAAAAAGAAATTACAAGTTAAATATGAGTGAATAAATAATGAAAGATGAATAAACTAAAGTCAATCAAGAAAAAGAGAGGAGTTGACTGGTCAACAAGTGTCATATTCCTAAATTTTATGAGCCAGATTAACAAAAACAAGAGGAAATTCATGCCAGCCTACCTAATAACATTCCAACCCAAATTACTTTATTATATGCATCCTATACATCAAAACAATCGTATTCCTACATGTATTATGCTTGGATTAATAAAAAATAATATGATTTCTCCCTTACAAGCATGGATTTACCTCTCGTCCTGCTTGATCATCAAGCAAAGCATCAATGCCATTGGTCATGCTTATCAATTGCATTCTCACAATTCCTTAAGCTAATGCTTGTGTCATCAGGAGTCCTCGTGCCTAGAGGAACAAGGAATGATACAGATCTCAATGGTGCCAATTCTGAATTGGAATATTTGGGCATGCCTTAATTCTCGTCATTCCCTCTTTGCTCCAAAATATTCATCTGTGATCATTCAGAGAATGATGTTAATACTCGATCAACTAATTTCATTTTGTCGCTATGATATCAATACCCGATCAATTAATTTAAGTTCTTCACATTTGTCCATGCAATGGATTGGTGTCTATGATTGCCACTTACATGCGCTTTCACTCAACACTCGTGCTTATGCTCCCCAAATAGAACCAAACCATCATACTAGACAAAGATTAGAGAGGCATAAAAGAGACGAACAAAATAAGAACATAAGATTGATGTCGAGTTCGATAAGGAAAGAAATCACAAGTCTTTTTTCTTAGCCATATTGCTAAGCATAAGGATTAAACCGAATTGATTTAAACGCAAGGGTACAGAGGAAACATAAAAGAAAGGAAGGATGTGAGCGATACGTCTATGTTCGCTAGTGCGAGTCTTGATAAGTTCGTAAAGTTCTTGAGAGAACCTATAACTTGATTTCCTACAAGGTATAAAACTAAAAAAATATGCTCACTAGCCTTAAATATTTAGTTGCATTAGGTTTTTATAGTGCAAATGACCTCATTCCATAAGAAGAAGAAACTAAAAGCTAAATATGAATAAATAAAGTAAAGTCAAATTAAGAACGAGAGAGGAGTTGACTGGTCAACAACTCTCGTAGTGTAAAATTTTATGACCTAGCTTAATAAAAATAAGGAATAATTCATATGGACATACTTAATAAAACTCCGACCCAAATTACATCATTATATGTGTCCCACGCATCAAAATCGGCATATTCCCACTTTGATTAATTCAAAGAAACATGATTTCTCCCTTATACGCGTGGATTTGCATCTCATCCTGCTTGATCATCAAGTCACACCCTAATGCCACCGGTCAAGCTTATCAATTACCTTTCCATGATTCCTCAGACTAATCCTTGTGTCATCATGAGTCGTTGTGCTTAGAGGAACAAGAAATGGTGGAGACTAATGGTGAAAATCTTGAAATGGGATATTAGGGTGTGCCTCGATTCTCCTCGTTCTATCTTTTTCCTCTTGATGATTCGTCTACCATCATATAATATCAATACTCGATCAACTAATTTTCTATCTTTGCATTTGTCAAAGCATTGGATCAGTGCCTATGATTTCCGCTGCCACATACTTTCACTCAACACTCGTGTATATGCTCCCCGCTTGGATTAATTGAAAGCAACATGATTTCCACCTTACACCCGTGGATTTGCATCTCATCCTGCTAGATTATTAAGTCATGCTCCAATGCTACTGGTTAAGCTTGTCAAGTGCTTTCCCATGGTTCCTTCCACCTATCCTTGTGTCATCAAGAGTCATTGTGCCTATAAGAACATGTTATAATGGAGATCTTAATGGTGCAAATCTTAAATCAACATATTGGGGCATGCCTCGATTCTCATCGTTCTCTCTTTTCTTTAAAAGATTCGTCTGTGCTCATTCTGAGAATGATATCAACACTCGATCAACTCATTTTCTTTCTTTGCATTTATCAAAGCTCACAGCTTGCTTGAGCTACTTGGACAGGCATATGGAGTTGATCAATTTTCTTGGATAATAACTCCACTTGAGCTACTAAGGCTACACTGGCATGCAATTGGTCTACACTCCTTTGACGTTCTATCTTGCTCCTAGTAGTATGCCATTGGTAATTGTTTGTGGCCATCTCCTCATTCAAGCTTTAGGCTTGCTCTAGTGTCTTGCTGCTTAAAGAACTACATGCAGCTGCATCTACCATCTGCTTAGTAGCCAAATTCAAAACATTATAAAAAGTTTGTACCTGTAAATAGATTGGTAGTCCATGGTGTGGGCAGCATCGCAATAGATCCTTGTACCTCTCCCAAGTGTCATAGATCGACTCATCATCAAACTGCACAAAAGAAGATATATCAATTTCTAAGTTTAGCAGTTTTAGAGGGAGGAAAGTATTTAAATAGGAAATTCTCTACCAAAGAATCCCAGGTATTGATACTGTTAGGAGACAGTGATTGTAGCGATTGTTTTACTCTATCCCTTAATGAAAATGGGAAGAAGCGGAGATGAATTGCATCGTCTATTATCCTATTAATCTTGAAGGTATCACAAATTTCCAAGAAACTTGCTATATGCACGTTAGGATCCTCATACGGCAAGCCTCCGAACTAAACCATTTGTTGCACCATCTGAATCACATTAGGCTTTATTTCAACACTGTTGGTGGCAACAACCGCTCTCGTAATGCATGTTCACGTCCCCTCCAGTGATGGTTTCACAAAATCATACATCGTCCAGTTATTATTATTAGTGTCATTGGCATTTTCCATTTCTATTGTAATGTTTCCTGATTCCCTCTCATGTACGGCTTTCTTAACCTGAATCTCTTCCTCCTTTACATTCAATCACTTCCTCAATTACTTGAGGGATCGCTCTAGTTTTGGTAGAGGGTCTACTAAATCAGGATTGGACCTCCTAGTCATACACTACTTGAAACAATAGATAACCAACAACACAAATGAATAAAAGAATAAAATTGAACAAAAAAAAAAGAAATAAAGAATCAAGAATAAATGGCTGAATTAACAAGAACACACAATTCACATTATTTCTCAAAACAAAGATTCCTCGGCAACGGCGACAAAAACTTGATGCATGCTAAACATGATTAGTAATCTATAGGCAAGTACACCTATCAAATGTAATCTAGCTATGGCAAGTATCAATATCGTATTCCACAGGGAATTGAGAACTTACTGCTACTACGCTATTCCTATTATTTCACCGATCAAAAGGTGGTGAAACTTAGTGACTAAAAATGATTGAGAATGCAATTGAAAACTAAATTTTAACAAAGAGAATGAGAGTTGAAGGAAGACAATAAGATGAGTTAACCCAATTGGGGATCACTTTAGCTAGCCGGCTTACAAACAACAAATTATGAATTGATTAATTAAGAATTGTGATTTGTGGATAATTTCTTGAATGAATTGGCCTCTCTCTCGAGTTAACTAATTCTTAATCATAATAATCTAAAGCTGGAATCTCTTCCTAACAATTGATTTTAGAATAGCATTAATCTCTAAATTACCGCTAATAAGAGTGTCTAATTCTTATTCCAGTAAGCTATTACATCTATTTCTAGGATGCAAATCACGTAATCATATAAGCAGTTGTCCAAACTTAATTGAATTTCTCAATTACAAAGGAGTTCTCAAATTGATTCAATAATGAAGAAGAAATAATAAATTTATTATACTTGAATGAAAACTACAATCTCAAATCAATAATCCAATTATTTAAGCACAAAGCAAGCCTAACATGTCTAAAGATCGCCCCTAAATGGGTTTGCTAGAATTAGTTACATAAGTTCATGATTAAACTAAAACAGGAATTGAATACAAAGTAGACAAGAATAAAAAAGGAGATGAACACCCTTTTCTCAAATGGTGAGATGCTATCCTCTCTTGAATAACTTTGTATAAAAACTCTACAACTCATATCTCTTTCTTCTTTTCTTTGAATCTTTGATCCAATCCTCAAGAGCAGCTATCTTGATGATGTTGAAGTGGAATTCGTCTCCGTTTTCCTCTTCTTAATCGTCTCGAAGTTAGCTCTAAGGGTCTGTCTTGAATACTTCAAAGTTCTTTTCTTTCTCTTTGTGCAGCCCTTTTTTTCTTTTTCTTTTGTTTTAACTTAGGTTTTAGGATCCAACACGGCCTGGATTTAGGCCATGCTACCCTGTTGATCTAAAAGTGTACTTTTGGCCTTCTTCAGTGCAGCTTGGATTTGGACCGTGCTCCTCAGCACGGACATGCTCCTAGGCCATGTCAGTCTTTGAAACTATGTTGCAAATCGCTTCTTTTCGCCCTAGATAAGGTATTTCAGCACGCCTTCTGACCCTGGCCATGCTCCTCAGCATGGGCATGTGGGCAAGGAGTGTTGAACATTATAACATGCCCGATTCATCCGTTTCTTCCCGATTCTAGTCCAATTTCTCTCTAACTTAGATAATGTGCCTAGAAAAACACCTGAGATACAAAAGAAGAAAACTAAAACAGGGTGATTCTAATACAAAGACATTGCTCTAAAAATAACTCAAGATCAAGCATGCAAACATGTGTAAAATCTAGGATATCACCTATGGTGAACACCACTCTCAGTTGCTTATTTACCTTCACTTTTCTAGAATCATTCAACTATTGTAAGGTGTATGGTCGAGAATGCTTTAAAGTAGGTAACACAAGTTTCTCCACTAACAAGGTGCTTGTAATGTTGGTATAACTTCCTCCATCAATGATCATGTTGCACACCTTATCTTTCAATTTGCATACAGTATAAAAGATGTTTTCTTGTTGCACTTCCTCTTCTACTTTGGCTTGCATATTCATGGCTTTTGCAAGGTCTCATCATCAGTTTCATGTTCTAGCTCAGGCATCTCATCTTCTTCACTTTTGCTGACAACTTCACCATTGCCCCTAAGGTACATAGTACGCTTGGTTGGACAATTTGAAGCTATGTGCCCATATCCCAAGCATCTAAAACACTTCACATCCCTTGTTTTAGTTGTTGGACCCTTGCTCTTCTCTTTTTTTTCCTTTGATATTCCTCCCTTGTTTATCAACTTTAGTGAAGTCTTTAGATTTATTGAAGCTTTTGTCTTCTCCCTTCCAAGTCAACTTCCATGTAGAGGGAGTGGACGCCAAATTGTTCTTGGTGCTTTTAGACTTCACTTGCCCCACAATACTGACCGCCATGTGTAACATGTCCTCCATGTCGACATAGTGATGTAGTTCCACTAAATTGGCAATGTTCTTGTTTAGTCCATGCAGGAATCTTACCATGGTTATCTCACGGTCCTACTCAACATTGGCTCTAATCATCGCCGTCTCTATTGCTTGGTAGTACTCTTCCACACTTTTAGAGCCCTGTACAAGACTTTGAAATTTATTGCACAAGTCTCTATAATAATGTGAAGGAACAAACCTCTTTTGCATTATTCGCTTCATCTCCCCCCATGTTTCAATTGGTGGCTCTCTATTCCTTCGTCTACTAGTTACTGATTGATCCCACCACACCAAGAGATAGTTGGTGAACTCAATGGTGACTAATTTGACCTTCTTTTCATCGGAATAATGATGGCACTCAAAGATGAAATATACCTTTTTCTCCCACTCTAAGTATGCTTCGGGGTCACTTTTGCCTTAGAATCTTGGAATTTTTATTTTGATACTTCCTAGGTTGTTGTCAAGCCGTGCAAGCCCATATCTTCCTGAATTAGACACTTGGTCATCATCTTCTTGCTCATCTCGGATATCCCTCCTCCCATGGAGTTGATGGTTGTGTGTACTATTCTTCCCTTGAGTTTGAGATTCAAACTTGTCAAATCTATCCTCAAAGTCATTTAGTCTCTCGGTAAACCTCATCTCCATCTTCTCCATTAGTTGTTGGATGGACTTCAGGTAGAGTTTCATATCTACATGTCCTTTCTCACTTTCAGTGCTTACTTTAGGTTCTAATCTAATCTAAAGATCATCTCTTTTGATATGTTCTTAGCTTTCCTTCGGCAGGTATATTGAATTGCTAAGGGGTCTTCTAGCTTGTCAATCACAGGTTCACATAACTAAAGGGTTCATGGTTTCAATCCTTTGAGGTTTCTTATCATTTGGTATCAGAGCTTTAGCTCTAAGATCAGGTTACTTATCCTTTACTTTACATTATTTTATGAGTTCTTTCTTTAAAAGTTTTAATTTAGTTGTTGATTGAAAAGAAAGAAATTTGTAATTTAAAAAGAAGGAAAAATATATTAAAAAAAAGTTGAAAATTTCAAAATTCAAAAAAGAAGAAGATTGTAGTATATACACAATTGGCCATACAAAGATTGTGTTTAAAAGTTTCTGATTTGGTTTATTTTCTTATATTGATATTCCTTCCTATTGAAAACAAAATTTTCTTTTCTCGATTCTCTAAAGAATCCAATTTTGAATAGGAAATCAATTTTGCATGATCTAAAGGATTTAACCATTCCATATAAGGATTTGATTACTTGGTCAATAAAGAGTCTTAAATAAGCTCAATTTCCTATTTGGAAACAAACTCCTAAAGTGCCAAAATTCCTAATTAGTTCTTGTTATTTTCTTTTGCATGCCTTTTGCTTCTTTTGAGTTTTCTTGTTTATTGGCTTCTCAATTCTTACATTTTTTTTATTTTGGCTATTTTGCTTCAATTAAGACTTTAACACTTCAATTTGTGAATTTCACTAAACTAATCGATTTCTTTGTATTGTTTTTCTTTAATTTACTTAAGAACATAAAGGGAATAAGCGAAGAGGTGTGAGGAATACCCTTGAGTGATATCTCATCAATTGAATGCAAACACGAGCGAACACCCCCAACTTTGAGAGCAAACACGTGAATGAGTGATTTGTGAGGTCTTATATTTTTATCGTGTTTACTAACTTTTGTTGCAACAATATCTAATCATTCTTCAAATGGAGATGAAGGGGCAAAAGTTAATCCCCTAAGGCATGAGATAGGCCAATTACAAAGGATAGTAATGGAGATAAATGATTCCATCGAAAGAATGGACTTGCATAATAATGAAAGATTTGCAAGTTTAGAAAGAAGAACACCACCTGTGATCAAGGAAATATAGGAGTTTGAAGAGATATGAACCGGGGTGGCTATGAATCTAACTTAGATGGGATTGATGAGGAGTATGATATGGATTATGAAGAGGATGACAACACCACAATTGTAGGTAATGTTTGAGGCAATAGGGGAGGTGCAAGTGGAGGCTGAGGTCTAGGTAGAGGCTGAATGCAATATTTTAAGGGGAACCAAGGCTTTAAGGATAATGTGGACCGAAATTTAGGGAGCATTAACTCAATATTCCTTCCTTTAGAGGCAAACAGATTTAAAAGCCTACTTGGAATGGGAAAAGAAAGTGGAGCTCATTCTTGATTATCATAACTTTAGTGATGAGAAGAAGGTGAAACTTACCGTCACTCAATTCATGGATTATGCATAGTTTAGTAGGATCAAGTGGTGATTAGTCGGAGGAGGAATCTTGAACATCCCATTGACAATTAGTATGACCTCAAAACTGTTATAAGAAAGCGGTTTGTTCCTAAACATTACTATAAGGAGCTTCATCAATGACTTTAAACTTTGAAGCAAGGCACTAAGTGTGTAGAGGACTATTACAAGGAGATGGAGATGTTTATGACTCAAGCTGATTTGGATGAAGAACAAAAAGCCACCATGGCTCATTTCTTGGCTGGTTTAAATAAAGACGTAGCAGATCGGGTGGATTTACAACATTATGGTAAGATGGAAGAATTAGCCCACCTTGCCATCAAGGTAGAAAAGCAACTTCGACGTAGAGGAGCAACAAGGTATGAATCCAAACAATGGAAAACTAAGTCCCTTAAACTCCAATTCCAAGTACCCATAAGGATAGATCAACTCCTTGATAAGTAAGATTTGCATTCAAACAAGAACATAAAGACAAAGAAAACAAGCTTTAAGGTAAAAATACCAATTATCATTCAACTTTAGGCCTCAGAAAACCCTAAATCTTAACTAATAATGATTTACATCTTATATAGGATAAAGATAACCTTCCTAACTAAAAAAGATAACTTAAACAAAGTCCTAATTAGGTTAAAATACATGTATAGCCGCCCATAATAAGCATAAAATCATAATTTACATAAGTCATATATATGGGCCTCAAAACATAAGCCAAGTTAGGCCCAAAATCTTTATATGCTCCAACTCAACTTCTTTGGTCTTTTTAAGCCTAATTAGATTCATTCAAGCCCAATAAACTGAATTAGATTAATGTGCCTTGAACTTAAATCTAATTCTTCAACCTTTGATGTGTCCTTAGCCCAAATGTCTTGGATATGCTCATTGAGTTGTAATTTAAATCAAACTAGGACTCTTAGTTGAATTAAGATTCCTTTCGTTGCTTGAACTCCTAATATTATTAGGACTCCTTCCATGATTAGGATTCCTAGTTGAGTCATGACTCCTTATTGGATTAGGATTCCATGAGCTAGTAGGATTTGCATCATCAGAACTCCTTGTTGGAGTAGGATTCGTTGTTGATATGCATTATTTTATACATGTTTACATGCCCAATTACTTCCACTTTTGTACATAGTTACCTTGTTTTATGCTAGTGATGTGTGCTACTTGTGTTAGCTACAATCTAAGGTAGTGTACCTATTGATGCAGTCTAGCACTAATGGCGAGTATCAAGGTCGTATTCCTCGGGAAAGTGAAAGCCTAGAGTTACTCTTTTGTTCTTTGTTATATTAACCTAAAATTAGTGATGAATAATTTCTAAACTAACTAATAGCTACAAGCTAAATTCTAAGGGAGATGCAGAAGTAATTGATAACTAAAATAACCAAGACAAGAAAGCATACCCAAAGGGAACCTAAACTAGTTAGCAATCAAACAAAAGATAAAGGATTGGTGAGTCTAATTATGGTACCCGTGGAAGAATTCTTAACCGAATTCGGTTTCTCTCTTGAGATAACCGAATTCCTAAACCTAATAACCTAAAGTTGGAATCTCTTCCTAACGATTGATTCTTAAATTAGCATTAAGCTCTAATCTGCCTCTATTAAGCTTTGTTAATTCCTAATCCGGCTAGTTAATTATCCTTATCTCTAAGCGATTATTAACTAGTTCTTGCTATTCAAAATTCTAATTGCCAAATGGACTTCTCAATCACACAAAGCAATCTAAACACACAATTCACAACGTCTCATGAATGATGCATTATCTTATTAATACTGAAAGCAAGAAGAATACAAAACTAACCCAAACAATCCAACAATATAATACTAAGCCAACATAGTAAAGAAATCCCAATGGATTTAATCAATCTAGCTAATCATGTTCATTATCAAAATACACAAGAATTCAATTACAACAATGAGTAAAGGTAGAGAAAACCCGATTACACCCTTGGATGAGAGTAAACAGCCCTAATTCCTCTTACTCGAATTGAATCGATTCTTGTTCCTCTTGCTCGATTTGAAAACCAATTGATGAACCTTGCCCAATCTTCAATCTTTGAAGGGAATCCGATTGAAACCTTGATCCAAGCCTCCTTTTCCCTTAGTTTCAGCTCTGAAAACCATTAGGGAGAGAAAAATTAGGGTTTGGGACGTTCTCCCCCGCTCTCCTCTTTCTTTTCTCTCTTCGTTCTTTTAATTAATTCCCCTTGTCGCAGCCCACACGGTCGTGTTCCTAGACGTGTTGGGAACACGGTTTGGTGTTCTTGGCCGTGTTACTCTCTGTGGCCGTGCTCTCTAAGAACTTATTTTTCTTTGATGTTTGACGACACCCAACATGGCCGTGTTGGTGCCCGTGTTGGGAACACGGCCGGTGTTGAAACTAACACGGCCATGTTCAGCTTCCTCATGCTCGTACTTAGCTTGTTTCGGCAGCTTCAGCGTCCAATTATGCTCAAATTCTTTCCTTTATCATCCTTTGACTTCTTTTGGACCTGATGCACACAAATAGACGCATAGGGTGAGTGTTGGGACCAATTCATATCCAAATATCCATAAAATCAATCTTAAAAATCCCATTTAGATGTGTGTATTTTACGCACATCAAATAACTCCACACTTAGCTCATTGCTTGTCCTCAAGGAATCAAAAGTAAAATAAGGAAAATAAACCACTAAGGAACAATACTTAAACTGACAGACAAGCTAGAGAGCTCCTGCACATATCCTTAACAAGCGTAAGTCAAACAAAAAGAAACGAAGCAATTAATTCAAGTATCACAACGAAGATGCCAATAATTCATAAAATACTGTCTTAACAAAATTATTCAGAACCAACTCCTCACCAGATTCACTCTAAGTCACTCAAAGTGTTTAAAGGATAGTGTTAAATCGCTCAATGCATCAAATACTGCCTTACTTACTATATGCTTGCTCTTAAATCCTACTCCTACCACTTATGGAGAGTCAACAACCATGTTAAGAGGTCGTTATAAGGGTTGTAATGGGGATTAGGTAGGGGTAGGTAAGTTTGGTAAGAGTTGAACCTATGGTGTTCTGCAATGAAATACATGAGCTGCACACAAGCTACAATGATCACAAGGGATAAACAATGGATAGTAGTCCAAGGTGGAAAATAGGAATCAAGTCAAAATGTTTAGCTCACTTACTTTCTTTCTTTTCATCACCTTTCCCTTTTATTCTTCTATTTCTTTTTTTTTCTTTTTTTTTTCATAAGGGAAAAATATTCACATACTAGAGTGAATTTCTTTTGAATTGAAGAAAGCTGCTATAAGATTCCACACTATTCCCAAGATAAAAATTCCCAATAAAAACAACTCATATGCAAAATCATAACCCAAAGCAGAATAAAACTAAGTGGTAATGGAATATGATAAAAAAAATGGTGAAAGAAGGGGTTATCTATAGAATCAATAAACGAATGAAGGCTATTTGGCTAGAATGAAAAACCTAAGTGCCTCTATAAGCATTACCGAGCAAGTTCTAAAAGTAAAGACAATAATTGGCACTCTCAACAAGAAATAAATACAAGCATATAAAGTGTATGCTTACCATTTAGGCTCAATTTCTCACAAGTGTGCTTTTGAGTAGGTTCCAAACAAAAATCATTAAAACAGAACTAAATAAACCAAAGCAACTTAGTGCAAAACTCAAACTAATTATCTTACATTCTTCCGCAAAACTCAACACTATCGGTTTTACCCGATCACATGGACATAAACAGGATTTCAAAAGCAAGTCAACAGTAAGAGCATTGAAACAAAGTGAAAAAATTTCAAAATTTTACAAAAAATTACACAAAGAATAAACAAATAACTGAGATGGGATAAATGAAATGCGTATATACACTAGAAAAGGATTTGAATTTCATATACAAAATAATAAAAACACGAAAACAAGTGTATATAAATATCACCACCCCATACTTGAAGGACACACTGTCCTCAGTGTACAAAATATAAAAAATGAAAAAGGAAAAAGAACTAATACTGCCCTGACTATAGCTCCGGGAGTGAAAAAGGTGCATCGCCAGTATATCGTATACCGGGCTGGTTTGTGGTGGATGAGTGGCTGCTCTCTGAGGATCGGAAGTACTGTCACATGCAGGATCTGGTGGATCAGCAGGAGCAGCATCAATAGGAGGCTCGTCAGGCTGCTGTGTTGAAAGGTGCTCAGTCGGAGAGGGAGGGCCAGCTGGATCATCCACTAGTGGGATGTCAAAATGGCTCTGCTCTGGAACTCGGATCTATGGACAGGCAGGTGCAAAGTCTGTAGCAAAAATATCATCAAACATGTCATTGGCCATAGAGGCCTCTAACCTACCTCCCTGCTCAATCAGGGCCTGAAGCATAGCCCTCTGCCTCTCAAACTGAGCCATCATCTGACTCTGAAACTCAGCCTGACGCTGGGAAGGAATCACTAGCATGGATAGGTGGGTCGTCGATCGAATGCCGATTATAGATATTGAGGTGATTGGGAAGGGGTGAGAGATCAGAGTGGAGTAGTACGGTATCCGGATAGCTGATAAAATCCGTCCGCAAACAAATGGTACGGTTCTTTCATCTATTCCTTATGAATGAAATGCTGCTGCTGCTCCTCTGCCAACCTCTGGCAAACTCCACAATCAACTCCTTATATGTTGGTTCAACTATCTTAAAGAAATGCTGAAATAGGGGCGTCTCAAGATATCGGCGGACTGCAGCTACAAGTCCGATGGTTTCCAGTGCTGGCTAGTCTATCCTACGCCCCTTTCCTAAATCTTTGTGCCTCATTGATTGATATCTTTGCTCAAAGGTGGGCTGCCCTTGGAAAAGTAGGAATCGATGGCGTTGCGGTGGTCTAATTTGGCCTGAACTAGTCGGTGCAGCGCCTGACGATCGAGAGGAAGAGGAACCATTGGTCCGCCTCCTCTTGTAAACTCCTGATCCTCATCTAGTGGACATGGTACCTGAAAAAGAAATTTTTAATACTAAGGATCAACAAAATTCTGGCAGCATAACGTCATAAAATGGACAAACCGAACGATTTAACTTGATAAAATTAAACCGCTCAATGTCCTGTAAAGAAAATTCAATCCACAATACTACCAACCAATTCTAACCAATTAAATTTTCAATTTATCCACATGGAGTTTAACTTCACTATAATCCATCTCAAGGCAAACCAACATGCTAATATAAAACAGATACAATAGAGTCGACTATATATGATAAAGCCTATTGTTTAGCGGCCAACAATAATAATAAAGAGAAAAATAAAGAATTAATCACAATCATGAATAATGGTAGAAAAGATAAATGGAAAATATGAGCAAGTTAAGTATATAAACTAAATTAAAGAAAACAAAAGAAAATTAAGCACAAACATGAATGTAAATGCATGCACCAAATAATAAAATAAGGAAATAAACTAAAAAAAATTGAAACACAAATTCGAACACAAAGAAAACATAAATTCAAACTAATATCAAAATAAAATAATGGAAAATGAAGTTGGAGGGTACTTACTTGACAAACGCAATATCCAAAGCCTTCGAGATGAGAAATAAGAAGTGAGAGAGTAAGAGAGGAAAGAATTGCTAAAACTAAAAGGAGAGCAAAATTTTTGGCCATTTCAAAATGAAGTGGTATATATAGGCAGTGTACGGAACACGCCCGTGTTAACCAACAGGAGCCGTGTTCATGAACATGGTCTGGATATCGGGCTGTGTTAAGCGAATTAAAACGTGTTGACTTACCAACTTCTGAGAATACGCCCATGTTGGGGACACGATCGAGCATAAATGCCCGTGTGGCCTACTGTGAACGTGTTCATCTTAATTTGATTTTCTTCAACTAGAACACAGGCCGTGTTAATGAACATGGTCTTGAACATGCCCGTGTTGATCTCTAGAAAATGCAAAAGTTGCGATTCTCAGCACTTTCTCACTCTTTCTCACCTGCACAACCAATAAGTCCTCAACTCATACACTCAACATAAATAAAACTTACCAAAAACAAACTATAAAATCTAATCAAACTAAGTTCACAATAAAGGGTAAATTATTAAAATTGAAAAATAGAATTTGGGGTGCCTCCCAAAAGCACTTCTTTTTTATGTGATGAGTCTTCTTAGCTGGACTCATGGTGAAAAGCAAACGGTGGGGATTGACGACCATCCATCCTTCTTCCAAGCAAATGGCTTCAAGTATCCGCTTAAAGGGATAATCGTCGACTTCCTCTTCCCGACTGTCAAGCAAGTTGCCAGTATGATGGGCAAAACTCGCTCCTCGTATAATTGAACATAGTCATGATGCTGTAGGGGCTCTTCCAATTTGAAAGCTGGAGTTTCAACAATTGGAAGGACCGATGGTTGGGCAATTTCTTCAGGAGTGTCGATGGTTTTCTTCAATCCTTGGCTTGGTTCACTTGCTAGAAAAAACTCGAGCTCCTCCAAGACTTCTTTATTGGATAACTCGTGCTCATCTTCCATTATTGAAGGGACTTGTGGAAAATCTACCAACAATTCCTCTAACTGCAACTCAGCATCATCAACTGTACATTCTTGTTGATAGTCTTTCAGAGGAATTATGTTCGCCTCTTCCTTTTCTGGTTCCATCTCCATGTTCAAGAAATCGTCCTGCACAGAAGCATCATCGTCAAACATAGTAGATAAACCAGAAAAATTCTCACCTGAACGCAAAGTGATGGCGCTCAATTGTGCCTCAGATTCAGTAGCGTTTGATGGAGTTCCCAATTGCTCTTCAGCTAGTAACTTGAAGATCAAGCCAACTTGATGCTTTATGTTCTTAATTGAGGCTTGTTGACTTTCAAGTACCCTCTATGTTTGTTGGAATCTATTATCAAGACTTGTAATGAACCTCATCATCAACTCCTGTGACACTAACTCTTCATCTTGAGTTGAAGGTGCAAGATTAGGCTACTGATGTGGTTGCTAAGATTCTGGTGGTTCTGGGCCAACTAAGCTCCATCCAAAGGGTGAATGAGTGCTCCACTCTTGATTGTAGGTGCTTCCATATGAGTCATTTGGCCAACTTCCCGTATAATTCACCTGTTCATAGTTATAAGAACAATGAGTAACATCACTACACAATGGACAATCATTACTCAAATGTAAACCACAACAAAATCCATAAAAAACTTGAGATGAAAGGACAGGAGTGGAGAGTTGATTGGTAGCCCTGCAAAACGATTCCACTCGAGCTTCTAAAGATGCACGGGTATCCCAATTTTTAGCATTTTCTAGGTTCATGATCCCATTTTCCAACGTGTCATACAAAGAGTTTAGCATTGAACCTCCTTATCATCCACTATCTGAATCATAAACTTAACTAAATAAATATGTACAAACAAAACAGAAATAAATATAAATAAAAAATGGCTAAATTAACAAATAGCAAATTTCACTCTAGTTTTCAAACATTCCCCTGCAACGGCGCCAAAGACTTGATGTGTGCTACTTGTGTTGGCTACAATCTAAGGCAGTGTACCTATCGATGCAGTCTAGCACTAATGGCGAGTATCAAGGTCGTATTCCTTGGGAAAGTGAAAGCCTAGAGTTACTCCTTTGTTCTTTGTTATATTAACCTAAAATTAGTGATGAATAATTTCTAAACTAACTAATAGCTACAAGCTAAATTCTAAGGAAGATGCAGGAGTAATTGATAACTAAAATAACCAAGACAAGAAAGCAAACCCAAAGGGAACCTAAACTAGTTGGCAATCAAATAAAAGATAAAGGATTGGTGAGTCTAATTATAGTACCGTGGAAGAATTCTTAACCGAATTCGGTTTCTCTCTTGAGATAACCGAATTCCTAAACCTAATAACCTAGAGTTGGAATCTCTTCCTAACGATTGATTCTTATATTAGCATTAAGCTCTAATCTGCCTCTATTAAGCTTTGTTAATTCCTAATCTGGCTAGTTAATTATCCTTATCTCTAAGCGATTATTAACCAGTTCTTGCTATTCAAAATTCCAATTGCCAAATGGACTTCTCAATCACACAAAGCAATCTAAACACACAATTCACAACGTCTCATGAATGATGCATTATCTTATTAATACTGAAAGCAAGAAGAATACAAAACTAACCCAAACAATCCAACAATATAATACTAAGCCAACATAGTAAAGAAATCCCAATGGATTTAACCAATCTAGCTAATCATGTTCATTATCAAAATACACAAGAATTCAATTACAACAGTGAGTAAAGGTAGAGGAAACCCGATTACACCCTTGGATGAGAGTAAACAGCCCCAATTCCTCTTGCTCGATTTGAAAACCAATCGACGAACCTCGCCCAATCTTCAATCTTTCAAAGGAATCCGATTGAAACCTTGATCCAAGTCTCCTTTTCCCTTAGTTTCAGCTCAGAAAACCCTTAGGGAGAGAAAAATTAGGGTTTAGGATGTTCTCCCCCGCTCTCCTTTTTCTTTTCTCCCTTCGTTCTTTTCATTAATTCCCCCTGTTGCCGCCAACACGGCCATGTTCCTGGACATGTTGGGAACACGGTTTGGTGTTCCTGGCCGTGTTACTCTCTGTGGCCGTGCTCTCTAAGAACTTATTTTTCTTTGATATTTGATGCAACTAACACGGCTCTGTTGGTGCCCGTGTTGGGAACATGGCCAGTGTTGAAACTAACATGGCCATGTTCAGCTTCCTCATGCTCGTACTTAGCTTGTTTCGGCAGCTTCCGCATCCAATTATGCTCAAATGCTTCCCTTTATCATCCTTTGACTTCTTTTGGACCTAATGCACACAAATAGATGCATAGGGTGAGTGTTGGGACCAATTCACATCCAAATGTCCATAAAGTCAATCTTAAAAACCCCATTTATATGTGTCTATTTTATGCACATCAGCTAGAATCACCTGTGTTTTGGTTCCTTTCATGTTTCAGGTGATCATCGGTGGACATTATCAGTAGTCGAGGGAGATACGTGCAAATACATACCAGAATCCATCAAAATTAAGGGCTACCATTCCAAGGTTGAGCACGGCCTGGACTCTGGTCGTGCTGAACTATCAACATTTTACTCTCAAAAGTGACCTTTCAGCACTGTTTCCCAGGCCACAACAGTCTCCATCATGGCCTGTGGTGGCTTCACACCGATGAGGGCACGGTTAGGGAGAAGAGGCTGATTTTTTGGGACTCGGAGGTCCAACACAAGCTTGAGCACGACTGATGGGTGCTACTCGTGTTAGCCACAATCTAAGGCAGTGTACCTATCAATGCAGTCTAGCACTAATGGCGAGTATCAAGGTCGTATTCCTCGGGAAGTCAAAGCCCAGAGTTACTCCTTTGTTCTTTGTTATATTAACCTAAAATGGATAATGAATAAATTCTAAACTAACTATTAACTACAAGCTAAGTTCTGAGGGAGATGCAGGAGTAATTGATAAATGAAATAATCAAGACAAGAAGGCAAACCCAAAGGGAATCTAAACTAGTTGGCAACCGAACAAAAGATAAAGGATCGGTGAGTCTAATTATGCTACCCGTGGACGAATTCTTAACCAAATTCGGTTTCTCTCTCGAGATAACCGAATTCCTAAACCTAATAACCTAAAGTTGGAATCTCTTCCTAACTATTGATTCTTAAATTAGCATTAAGCTTTAATCCGCCTCTATTAAGCTTTGTTAATTCTTAATCCGGCTAGTTAATTATCCTTATCTCTAAGCGATTATTAACCGCCTTGCTATTCAAAATTCTAATTGCCAAATGGACTTCTCAATCACACAAAGCAATCTAAACACACAATTCACAACGTCTCATGAATAATGCATTATCTTATTAATACTGAAAGCAAGAAGAATACAAAACTAACCCAAACAATCCAACAATATAACACTAAGCCAACATAGTAAAGAAATCCCAATGGATTTAATCAATCTAGCTAATCATGTTCATTATCAAAATACACAAGAATACAATTACAACAAAGAGTAAAGGTAGAGAAAACCTGATTACACCCTTGGATGAGAGTAAACAACCCTAATTCCTCTAGCTCGAAATGAATCGATTCTTGTTCCTCTTGCTCGATTTGAAAACCAATCAACGAACCTCGCCCAATCTTCAATCTTTGAAGGGAATCCGATTGAAACCTTGATCCAAGTCTCCTTTTCCTTTGGTTCCAGCTCAGAAAACCCTTAGAGAGATAAAAGTTAGGGTTTGGTACGTTCTCCCTCGCTCTCCTCTCTTTCCTCTCTTTGTTCTTTTAATTAATTCCCCCTGTCACCGCCAACACGACCGTGTTGGGGACATGGTTTGGTGTTTATGCTCGTGTTACTCTCTATGGTCGTGCTCCCTAAGAATTACTTCTTCTTTGATGTCTAATGCACCCAAAACAGCCGTGTTGGTGCCCATGTTGGGAACACGGCCAGTGTTGAAACCAACACGGCCATGTTCAGCTTCTTCATGCTCGTACTTAGCTTGTTTCGGCAGCTTTGGCGTCCAATTATGCTCCAATTCTTCCCTTTATCATCCTTTAAATTCTTTTGGACCTAATGCACACAAACAGACGCATAGGGTGAGTGTTGGGACCAATTCACATCCAAATGTCCATAAAATCAATCTTAAAAACCCGATTTAGATGTGTGTATTTTACACACATCAAATAACCTCACACTTAGCTTATTGCTTGTCCTCAAGCAATCAAAAGTAAAATAAGGAAAATAAATCACTAAGGAACAATACTTAAACTGACAAACAAGCTAGGGGGCTCCTGCACTACACATATCCTTAACAAGTGTAAGTCAAACAAAAAGAAATGAAGCAATCAATTCAAGTATCACAACCAAGATGCCAATAATTCACAAAATACTGTCTCAACAAAATTATTCATAACCAACTCCTCACCAGATTCACTCTAAGTCACTTAAAGTGTTTAAAGGATAGTGTTAAATCGCTCAATGCATCAAATACTGCCTTACATACTATATGCTTGCTCTTAAATCCTACTCCTACCACTTATGGAGAGTCAACAACCATGTCAAGAGGTCTTTATAAGGGTTGTAATGGGGATTAGGTAAAGGTAGGTAAATTTGGTCAGAGTTGAACCTATGGTGTTCTGTAATGAAATACATGACCTGCACACAAGTCACAATGATCACAAGGGGTAAACAATGGACAGTAGTCCAAGGTGGGAAATAGGAATCAAGTCAAAATGTTTAGCTCAGTTACTTTCTTTCTTTTCATCGCCTTTCCCTCTTATTCTTCTATTTCTTTTTTTTCATAAGGGAAGAACATTCACATAATAGAGTGAATTTTTTTTGGATTGAAGAAAATTGCTATAAGATTCCACACCATTCCCAAGATAAAAATTCCCAATAAAAATAAGTCATGTGCAGAATCATAACCCAAAGCAGAATAAAACTAAGTGGCAATGAAATATGATAGAAAATGGTGAAAGAGGGGGTTATCTACAGAATCAATAAACGAATGAAGGCTATTTGGCTAGAATGAAAAACCTAAGTGCCTCTATCATACCAAAGTGTTAAACTCTCCTTGTGGCCCTCATAAGCATTACTGAGCAAGTTCTAAAAGTAAAGACAGTAATTGGCACTCTCAACAAGAAATAAATACAAGCATATAAAGTGTATGCTTACAATTTAGGCTCAATTTCTCACAAGTGTGCTTTTGATTAGGTTCCAAACAAAAATCATCAAAATAGAATTAAATAAACCAAAGTAACTTAGTGCAAAACTCAAACTAATTATCTTACATTCTTCCGCAAAACTCAACACTATCGGTTTTACCCGATCACATGGACATAAACAGGATTTCAAAAGCAAGTCAACAGTAAGAGCATCGAAACAAAGTGAAAATTTTCAAAATTTTACAAAAAATTGCACAAAGAATAAACAAATAACTGAGATGGGATAAATATCACCCACCCCACACTTGAAGGACATACTGTCCCCAGTGTATAAAATATAAGAAATCAAAAAGGAGAAAGAACTAATACTGCCCTGACTATAGCTCTGGAGTGAAAAGAGGTGCATCAGCAGGTATATCAGGGCGTTGGCTAGTCTGTGGTAGAGGAGTGGCTGCAAATAATAAAATAAAGAATTAAAATCGAAACTGAAACAAAAATTAAATAAAATATGAAAACTAAAACTAATACAATGTTTCAAAACAAAAGGTTAAAATATTAGAGATTAAAGATAAAAATTGGGGTGCCTCCCAAAAGCGCTTCTTTTTGATAGGATGAGTCTTCTTTGCTAGACTCATGGTGAAAAGCAAACGGGCGTGATCACCGACCATCCATCCTTCTTCCAAGGAGATGTCTTCAAGTATCCGCTTAGAGGGATAATCGTCAATTTCCTCTTCCTGACTATCAAGCAAGCTGCCAGTATGATGGGCAAAACTCGCTCCTCGTATAATTTCACGTAGTCATGATGCTCTAGGGGCTCTTCCAATTTGAAAGCTGAAGTTTCACCAATTGGAAGGATCATTGGGCAATTTCTTCAGAACGTCGATGGTTTTCTCTAGTCCTTGGCTTGGTTCACTTGCTAGAAGAAACTCGAGCTCCTCCAAGACTTCTTCATTGGATAACTCGTGCTCATCTTCCATCATCGAAGGGACTTGTGGAAAATCCACCAAAAGTTCCTCTAACTGCAACTCAGCATCATTAACTATACGTTCTTATTGGTAGTCTTTCAGAGGGATCATGTTTGCCTCTTCCTTTTATGGTTCTATCTCCATATTTAAAGAGTCGTCCTACACAGAAGCATCATCGTCAAACATAATAGATAAACCAGAAAAATTCTCACCTGAACGCAAAGTGACTGTGCTCAAATGTTCCTCAGATTCAGTAGCGTTTGGTGGAGTTCCCAATTGCTCTTCAGCTAGTAACTTGAAGATTAAGCCTACTTGATGCTCTATGTTCTTAATCGAGGCTTGTTGATCTACAAGTATCCTCTCTGTTTGTTGGAATCTATCCTCAAGACTTGCAATAAACCTCATCATCAGCTCCTTTGACACTAACTCTTCACCTTGAGTTGATGGTGCAAGATTAGGCTGCTGAAATTCTGGTGGTTCTTGGCCATCTAAGCTCCATCCAAAGGGTGAATGAATGCTCAACTCTTGATTGTAGGTGCTTCCATACGAGTCATTTGGCCAACTTCCCATATAATTCACCTGTTCATAGTTATAAGAACAACGAGCAACATCACTATATAATGGACAATCATTACTCAAATGTAAACCACAACAAAATTCATAAAAAAACTTGAGATGAAAGGATAGGAGTGGAGAGTTGATCAGTAGCCCTGCAAAATGATTCCACTCGAGCTTCTAAAGATGCACGGGTATCCCAATATTTAGCACTCTCTTGGTTCCTGATCCCATTCTCCAACGTGTCATACAAAGAGTTTAGCATTGAACCTCCTTATCATCTACTATCTAAATCATAAACTTAACTAAATAAATATGTACAAACAAAATAGAAATAAATAAATAAAAAATAAAAAATGGCTAAATAAACAAATAGCAATTTTCACTCTAGTTTTCAAACAATCCCCGGCAACGGTGCCAAAAACTTGATGTTTGCTACTTGTGTTAGCTACAATCTAAGGCAGTGTACCTATCGATGCAGTCTAGCACTAATGGAGAGTATCAAGGTCGTATTCCTTGGGAAAGTGAAAGCCCAGAGTTACTTCTTTGTTCTTTGTTATATTAACCTAAAATGAGTGACGAATAATTTCTAAACTAACTAATAGCTACAAACTAAGTTCTAAGGAGATGCATGAGTAATTGATAACTAAAATAACCAAGACAAGAAAGCAAACCCAAAGGGAACCTAAACTAGTTGGCAATCAAACAAAAGATAAAGGATTGGTGAGTCTAATTATGCTACCCGTGGACGAATTCTTAACCGAATTCGGTTTCTCACTCTCGATAACCGAATTCCTAAATCTAATAACCTAAAGTTGGAATCTCTTCCTAACGATTGATTCTTAAATTAGCATTAAGCTTTAATCCGCCTCTATTAAGCTTTGTTAATTCTTAATCCGGCTAGTTAATTATCCTTATCTCTAAGCGATTATTAACCAGTTCTTGCTATTCAAAATTCCAATTGCCAGATGGACTTCTCAATCACACAAAGCAATCTAAACACACAATTCACAACGTCTCATGAATAATGCATTATCTTATTAATACTGAAAGCAAGAAGAATACAAAACTAACCCAAACAATCCAACAATATAACACTAAGCCAACATAGTAAAGAAATCCCAATGGATTTAATCAATCTAGCTAATCATGTTCATTATCAAAATACACAAGAATACAATTACAACAAAGAGTAAAGGTAGAGAAAACCTGATTACACCCTTGGATGAGAGTAAACAGCCCTAATTCCTCTAGCTCGAAATGAATCGATTCTTGTTCCTCTTGCTCGATTTGAAAACCAATCAACGAACCTCACCCAATCTTCAATCTTTGAAGGGAATCCGATTGAAACCTTGATCCAAGTCTCATTTTCCCTTAGTTCCAGCTCAGAAAACCCTTAGAGAGATAAAAGTTAGGGTTTAGGATGTTCTCCCCCACTCTCCCCTCTTTCCTCTCTTCATTCTTTTAATTAATTCCCCTTGTCGCTGCCAACACGGCCGTGTTCCTGGCCGTGTTGGGGACACGGTTTGGTGTTCCTAGCCGTGTTACTCTCTTTGGCCGTGCTCCCTAAGAACTACCTTTTCTTTAATGTTTGATGCACCCAACACGGCCGTGTTGGTGCCCGTGTTGGGAACACGGCCAGTGTTGAAACCAACACGGCCATGTTCAGCTTCCTCATGCTCGTACTTAGCTTGTTTCGGCAGCTTCGGCATCCAATTATGCTCTAATTCTTCCCTTTACCATCCTTTGACTTCTTTTGGACCTAATGCACACAAACAGATGCATAGGGTGAGTGTTGGGACCAATTCACATCCAAATGTCCATAAATCAATCTTAAAAACCCCATTTAGATGTGTGTATTTTACGCACATCAGTTACATAAGTATTATGAAATTTATCTTTATTTTCACTACTAGTAATATTATTAATTATTGATATTATTGTTGTTATTATTATTCTTATTACTATTACTATTTGTGCCATTACATTTATTATCATCTCAATTATTATTATTATTATCGTTACTATTGCTGTTGTTTAAATACTATTAATTTTATAAAATTGCATTATTTCACTATACTGCTATTACTACCATGATTATTGAGTATCATGTTGCATGTCTATTACTGATGATAATGTTATATGGCTTGAGTTGAGGCAACAGTAGAACATGCCACCTAATGGGCTACATTAGGACCGCGTGCGCACAGGTGAAAATCAAAGTCACGTAATAGAGAAATATTCGGTGATGTGCCTTGGTCGAGCACAACTCTCTAGGCCTATAGAAGTTTGATATGCTGGAGAAAGGTTCATGGTCGAGCGTTGCTCTCTAGGCGCCGACCATATTGGTATTTAAGTAACTAGAGTGGACTTAAGGACCCTCGTCGAGCTCTGTTATCCGGGCGGCAGTCTTATTAGATTAAGAGAGCCGAAAGGCTACTAAAATTGAAGGTTTAGTGTTCTACTGAAGTACTCATCCGCATATGTTAAAATTGCATGTCCTTTTAAAATTACAATATCACACACTTTGTTATTTTGTGATATTCTATACTATTCACAGAGTTATTTTATATTTATGGTTGCTTTAATTAAGGGTGTATGCTTTTAACTCACTATCGAGATTGACAGTCTCAATTTTATTTTTTTAGGTGATAGCTAGGTTCTCCGCTGACTTTCTCTTGGCAGCCCGACGTCTTTGCTCTTTATTTGTATTTCGAATTATTTAGAATTCTAGACTCTATGTAATAGTGGACCTGAAATTTTACATCTTATTTTGGTCAGTTAAAAACTATGGAAAAATTATTAGGTACTCAAGGTGATGGATTAATTTAATTCTGTCGTGATAATGTGAATGAATTTTTGGTTTCTTTAGACAGCAAATATACATGTATGCATTTGTCTGGATTATTGGATAGTTAGGCTTGCTAAGGGTTTCATGGCCTTAAGCTTACCCATTCCCTAGCGCCGGTCATGGGCCCACAGATCAGGTCATGACAAAGTTGGTATCAGAGTCTAGGTTTAGATTTTCTTCAACCTAGGTTAGCTTCCTTTGCTACTACAGAGTTAGGATCGAGTCTATCCTTGCATGTTTCATTGATTCTAGTATCTGTGCTACACGTTATAGAGTCTGTTGTCATTTTGATATCTTGTTGTTTATTTTCAGTTTATGCTATATGGAGAACTCGAGCAGTTGTAGTAGCCGCAATGGCCCAAAAGGGCCAAGATGACGTTTCTACCCAATTGGCCTAACAAGCACCAGCTTATGATACCAAGAGGTGAGGTAGGCCTCGAGCGGCATCCTAGCCAAATCAGGGCAGGGCTCAGGAGGCAACCGATGCTGATGGAGTCTCGATTGAAGCATTCGTAGCTGTCATGACTGGGATGTAGAGGGCTTTTAGAGCAGTTGTTGGTTTTTCAACAACAGTAGGCTGCTCAAGGTTCAGGGAGCTATAGTAGTAGGTCCAGTATCTAGAACCTGGACGAGGTTCCCATGTCTTAGTATACTAAACTAAGATCTATGTAGTTTGATAGGGTAGCAGGGGACCCTTTGGACTTTCTGGACAAGGTTGAGAAGAAAGCATCGGATCTGCACTGTTCAGACAAGAGGACCATCGACATGGTAGGTTCTTTTCTAAAGGGGATAGCATCATATTGGTTCAGGGATTATACTCGTCCCTTTTTGGATGGTACGACAGGGAGACAGTTTAAGGACAGGTTCGAAGAGTACTTCATCCCTTTCAGTATGAGGTAGGAGTATAGAGAGAGGTTCGAGAGGCTAGTTAAGGGAGACCTATCAGTGGCAGAGTACACTAGGTAGTTTCTGCAGCTGAGCAGGTATGCACCTTATGCAGTGGGGACTGAGGAACAGAAGAACAACAAGTACATCTTGGGTCTTGGTCTAGAGTTTGTCTCCTTGGTTCAATCTAGGAGGAGCAGCTTCCTAGAGGTGATTGATATGGCCAGGAACATGGAGATGACCCTGTGGAGGTTTGGATAGGGAGTTGCTGAAGGCAAGAAGAAGAAGAGCAAGACTGAGGGTCAAAGTAGTGCACAGCCAGCAGTGCTGTTTTACGGTAATGGAGGATACTTCAGGGGTTCTAATCAGCGGGCTGGGTAAAGACACTACCGTACTCATAAGAAGGGTAGACACAACCTAAAGGGTAGCCGAGGATTCAAGCAGGGGCCGGGCTTTAGATGGAGTAGGCAAAGTTCTGGTTACAGCAGTTTTAGTTCTAGAGCCAACACTTGTCAAGTATGCGATAGGTCACATCAAGGACCATGCCTAGTTTCTAGCGTAGCCTGTTTCAGGTGTGGCGATATGGGTCATATGAATTGAGCATGTCCTCACTATTTCAGCCAACCAGCTTTCTCTCAGGGCTCATCTGCTAGTATAGCTCGACTAGCTTTTTCTGCAGCTCTTGGATATTCTCAAGGTAGATCTCAGTTTGCTGGCCAGCAGTGCCGTGGTTTTAAAGGCAGGGCTATGGGAGGCCAATCAGGGGGGGGAAAGTTCAGATTTAGGCTTCGGGCTCTTAGCATTCAAGCCATGGGCAAGCAAGAATGTTTACTCTCACCTATCAAGATGCGCGAGCCTCTAATATTGTGGTGTCAGGTATTATTCTGGTATGCTATTCTAAGGTTAGAGTTTTGTTAGATTTTGGGCTAGCCATCCCTTTGTATCGCCTAGTTTTGCTTTAAGGTTGGGTGTTCAACCGATTAGGCTTCATGTTTCTATGTTGATTACTACAAAGTTAAGTGATGCCTTAGAGACCGATATTGTGTTTCAGTCGTGTTCGGTCAGTTGAGGGTCGAGATTTTATTGCTAATTTAATCCTGTTGGACATAATGGACTCTAAAATAATTTTAGGAATGGACTGGTTGGCTATGCATTATTAATGCGATGCTTATGCAACTACAACTAAAGCAGTGAACCTGTAGATGCAGCCTAGTACAACGACAAGTATTAAAAATATCATATCCCTCGGGAAAGTGAAATCCCAGAGTTACTACTTCATTCCTTATTATCTAGCCTAAAATTAATAACGGAGGTTTCTAAATTTACTAATGACTAAAAACTAAATTCTAAGTGTAATATGAGAATGAATGAGCAAAGAGAATAATCAAGACAAGAAAGCAAACCCAAAGAGGACTTAGACTAGTTGGCAATCAAACAAAGGATAACAGATTGTTGAGTCTGATTATGCTACCCATGGACAGATTCTAAACTGAATTTTGTTTTCCTCTGGAGACAACCAAATTCCTAAACCTAAGAACCTAAAGTTGAAACCTCTTCCTAACGATTGATTATTAGGTTAGCCTTAAGCTTTAATCCACCTCTATTAAGCTTTGTTAATTCTTAATCCAGCAAATTAATTAACCTTACCTGTAAGAGAAAATTAACCTGTTCTTGCAATTAAATTTCTAAACTCAATTAGAATTTCTTAATTGCTAAAAGAATTCTATGAATAGTAATCAATACAATTAATGTAACAAAAACTGGATTTATATTATTAATTGCAAAAAGAATACAAGAAAGGAAACTCAAATAATCTTAACAATTCAGTACAAAGCCAACATAGTAAGGAACCCCAATGGGTTCAATCAATCTAGCTATACATGATCATGACTAAAGCAAATAGGAATTTAATTATAATGAAAGAATAAAGAAATTGAAACATATACACCCTATTCCTAGAAATGGATGAACAACTCAAAGTCTTGATCTACACTGCAGTTGATCTCCAAAATTGCTTCTTGATTTGTTCCAAAACTCCTATTCAATCTTCGATCCAAAACCAAAATCACGAATCCGACATTCCAAGGTGGAATCAGTCTCTTGGAAGCCGCCTGAAGCACGTCTAGCAAAACTAGAAAGGAAGATGAAGAGTCAAAATCACCAATTCGGAACTCTTCCTTTCTCTTTTTGGCTCGTTCCATTTTGGTCTCCAAATGACAGAATGAACTGAATTGAGGAAGGCCGTGTTCTGGCCCGTGTTAGCTAACACGGGTCGTACTCTGGGGCTTCTAGTACCCTCGGAAAACATGCTGCTTCAAAGTGCTTAAGCTACATGGCCTGGAATTTCTGCACGGTCTCCAACACGGGCCGTGTTGGCTTTCTAAAGGTCAAGACACGGGTGATCTTGGAATAAAAACACAATAAATGCTAAGAAAATGCACAATAATATGCAAGCAAATATGTGTAAAACTATGCATATCAAATCACCGCACACTTAAGCTTTTGCTTGTCTGCAAGCAATTAACAACTCAACTCACAAAACCGCAGTCAGCAAGTCCTCAAAGTTCATGCCCCTAGGCCACAACAAATAGCATTCAACACATCTCAAAAGAGACTCAATTATAAGTCAAGTTGCAAATTATTAGTAGAGAATGGAGATAATATCAATGCATGAATAATTTAAACGACAACTCAATAACAAACATCCAGAACCAATGCCTTACAGGGATCACTCAAGTCACTCAAAGTATATATAAGGTGAGAAACAAATCCCTCAAAGCAAATGCACAAAACCCGCTTACCATAAGCTTGCTCATAAATCCTATTTCTGCTACTGTGAATAAATGAATACCAAAATCAAAGGGTCTTTACTGGGGTTGTAATGGGGCTAAGGTAAAGGTATGGAGATTTGCGAAAGAAGTGTGAAAATGCTGGAAATTCTTGCAATAAACAATAATGTAAGCTCAAAGGATTAAATCCCCAAAAATACATAACATATTCACTAAGTCCTCAATTTGTAGAATAATGGTCGAAAATACTATCAATCTAATAAAGAGAATAAGAAATAAAGAATTTTGTTTTTTTTTTTATGAAAAGTAGACTAGTAGCTTATAAGAGAACTACTGCATATAACTGAATAAAGTAAAGAGCAAAAATACAGTTTGGATTGAAGGGAACATCTAAAATATCAAAACGAACTTAGTGAATTTACCAACATAGCAAATGGCATTTTAATCCTAAATAAGAGTAAGTAAATCACAAAAAAAAATTACAGTATAAAGGTAAAAGAAAGATAAAATGAAAGGGCTAAGATGTAAAGTGTGAAGTGTAAAGATGAAGAAAAGGGGTAAAGACTCAAACATGGTTAACTAATGGAAACACAAAGGGTAGGCTTTTGGCCAAATATGGTGAATCCTAAGTTGACCAGATCATCTCATGGTATTCACAAATTCATGTAACATCAACAAGCATTACAGACCAAGTTCTAGAAGCAAAGCCAAGTATAATGCACACTCAAACAAGAAATATAAATATCATATGTATAATGAATGCTCAACTAGCTCAAAATCTCATATTTGAAGTGTGGCATTAGTTGCAATCTCAAGATCATTAATTGAATCATTACTTAAGAAACACACGCATGTGACATAGTCAACCTTCTAAGTTAAAATTTGACAACTTGAGAAATAATTAAGTAACACTGGTTAACCCGACAGTGTTGATGTATTAAACACCATTAATTATTTTCCAAGGACAATGAACAACAAAAAAAGTAACTGAAATTCTAGAAATCAAATTGTCAATCAGCTCAAAAATAGCATACTTAAGTGCATAAAGACATAGTATCCTAACATCCTAACAATATACATAATCAGTGATAGCAATTTTAGATACAGCTAAAAGAACATCACAACATAGAATAAGGGACATATGATTTACCCACCCCACACTTGAAGAATATATTGTCCTCAGTGTAAAACAAAGTGGCTATTCCGCATGGGGAGTACAAATAAGGAAAGCAAAATCAATAATATCTAAGTACATAAAATGTTTGAAAAATAAAGTAAATAAAAATAGAAAATGAAATAAAATCTAAGGAAGACTACCCTGATCATCCATCGAGGCTAGTGGAGTGAAAATCAGTACGTTCTCAATAGGGGTTGTAATTGGAAAATACAGAAATAACAGAAATTGAAATTGAAAATTAAATGAAATATGAAAACTAAAATAGCTAGACTCCTTGACCACTCCCTGCATGTGCGGGTTTAACTTATACTGCGGTCCAATCGCCAGGTTATTGATGTCATCCATAAGAATCCTGGATGAGCAATAAGTGCGACTAATGCCTAGAACATCAGCAATCCTCCAAGCAAACCCTTTGTGGTGCTGCCTTAGACAGTGCATTGTCATCTCCCTCAACTCGAATGTCAAGTCAGTAGCTAGAATGATAGGCAACCTATTTTCCTCATCCAGATATGCATAGTTGAGATGTTGTGGGAGCTCTTTCAATTTGAGGACTGGTGGTTCCTCAAGTGATGGCCTCAACTTCTACACACCTACCCTATCAATCACAATAAACTTATTAGTATTGTTGCTTGGTTCATTTGCTAACAGAAACTCGAGCTGCTCCAACACTTCCTCATTTGACAGCTCATGCTCATCTCCCATTAGCAAAGTAACTTGTAGAGGGTCTTCAACTAATATTTTATGCAACTGTATCTCAATAGCATCATCAAGTACATTAATAGCACACACAACATCATCATGATCTAAAGACTGTCTTATAGAATTATTCAAGTCAAAAGTGATAGCCTCATCCCCTACCCTAAGTTTTAGCTTTCCATCACAAAAACATCTACAATTGCCCTAGATGTTGCAAGGAAAGGTCTACCTAGAATCAAAGGTACACTACTCTCACCGTCCATATCTAAGATCACAAAATCAATAGGAAATATAAATTCATTTACTCTTACAAGAACATTCTCTACAATACCCCTAGGATACTTAACAGACCTATCAACTAACTGTATGCTCATCCTAGTGGATTTAGTCTCTCCTAGCCCCAACTTTGTAAACAGGCTATACGATATTACATTAATGCTAGCTCCTAAATCAACTAAAGCGTCATTAATAGTTAAGTTACTGATAACATAAGGAATAGTAAAACTCCCTAGATCATGTCACTTTTCTGGTAACTTGTTTTGGGAAATTACCGAAAATTCCTCATTTAGTGTCACGCATGCCAAGTCCTCAAACTTCCTTTTGTTGCTAAGAATCTCCTTTAAGAACTTCGTATACCTAGGCATCTGCGAAATAGCTTCAATAAAAGGTAAGTTTATGTGCAGTTGTCTAAATATATCCAACAATTTACCAAACTGCTGCTTAACTTGCGCCTACTTCAATCTAGCAGGGTATAATATTTTAGGCTGGTATTCCCTCAGTGGAATCTCCTTTGCCTCTTCCTTCTTTGGTTCCTTCGCCTTGGTAGCTTCAACTTCCTTGCTTGAATCTACCTGTGCATCAACATCATTATTATAAACAGGAGAAGAACTAGGAATATACTTAGTTGGCCGCAACGTGATTCCGTTCACATGCTCTCTCGGGTTGGACTCTGTATTGCTAGGCAGAGTCCTTTCTTGCCTCTCAGCCCACATCCTAGATATCTGGCCTATTTGAGTTTTCAAGTTCTGTATAGAGGCCTGTTGATTTCTAAGAGCTACGTCCATTTGCTGAAACCTGTTCTCTAAAGTGGACATGAACTTCATTATTAACTCCTCTAAATTGGACTTCTTCTCCTAATTCTCAGGGAGTTCAGGGAGAACAGTTTGTTGTTAAGGCTACTGCTGGTGCAACATCTGAAATCCTAGTGGACCCTGGGTTTTGTTATTTCGCCACCTAAAGTTAGGATGGTTTCTTTACCCTAGGTTGTATGTGTTGATGTAGGAGTTTCTCTACTGCTTGGGTGCATTTCCTATATAATCAATATGTTCATGGTCAGCAGAAGAAGATGAAGAAGAAGCAAACATACCTCCCGTATTACAATTTGCACTGTAGTGCGGGCCACCATAAAATTCACAGCCAAACTGTGCTGCATGGACTGGCATCTGGAGCTGGTCAATTTTCTTGGCCAAAAGCCATACCTCAGCTGCCAAGGCTGATGTAGAATCTACCTGGTTCACCACTCCTTGCCGTCCTAGCCTACTCCTAGAAGACTGCCACTAATATGTGTTAATGGCCATCTCCTCAATTAAGTTATGGGCTTGCTCTGGCATCTTAGTATTAATGGCCCCACCTGCAGCTGCATATACCATCTGCCTCGTGGCTGAGTTCAAGCCACTGTAAAAGGTCTGCACCTGCATCCATAATGGCAAACCATGGTGTGGGCAACATCTCAGTAAGTCCTTGTACCTCTCCTATGCATCATACATGCTCTCATCATTAAACTGCACAAAGGAAGAAATATCATTATGCATCTTTGCAGTCTTAGCAGGAGGAAAGGACTTATAAAGAAATTTTTCAGCCAAAGAACTCCATATGATGATGGTGTTAGCTGGTAGGGACTGCAGCCGTCTCTTTGCTCTATCCCTCAAGGAAAATAAGAACAGCCTAAGCCGAATGGCATCATTGGTAGTCCCATTGATCTTGAAGGTATCATAAATCTCTAAGAAATTCACGATGTGGGCATTAGGATCTTCATTGGGCAAGCCCCCAAACTGTACACTCTACTACACCATCTGAATGACATTTGGCTTAATTTTAAAATTATTCGCTGCAATAAGTGGCCTCAATATACTGGTGTGCGTCCTCTCCAGGAAAGGTCTAGCAAACTCGTACATCGTCCTGTTGGCTTTAGCGATGTGTTGTTGCCGTCTCCCATATTCACTAGTGTATGGACAAGAATCTCTATATGCTCCTCCTTCTCCTCCATGTCTAATGGCTTCCTCAGCTGCCTGAAGGAACAATTTGGCTCGGGCAAAGGGTCTACTGGTTCCTTATCATAAACTACCGGAAATGAACAAGGCAGGAACAACCTAAAAATAAATGAATGAATAACTAAATAAATGGTAATGACCAAAACAAAAAAGAAAAATGGCTAAAGTAACAAATAGCAAATTTCACTCTAGTTTTCAAACAAGGTCCCCGGCAATGGCGCCAAAAAATTGATGTGATTCTTATGCAACTACAACTAAGGTAGTGAACCTATCGATGCAGCCTAGCACAATGACAAGTATTAAAAATATCGTATCCCTCGAGAAAGTGAAATCCTAGAGTTACTACTTCGTTCCTTGTTATAGGTTTCTAAATTTACTAATGACTAAAAACTAAATTCTAAGTGTAATGCGAGAATGAATGAGTAAAGAGAATAATTAAGACAAGAAAGCAAACCCAAAGAGGACCTAGACTAGTTGGCAATCAAACAAAGGATAACAGATTTTTGAGTTCGATTATGCTACCCGTGGATGGATTCTAAACTGAATTTGGTTTTCCTCTCGAGACAACCGAATTCCTAAACCTAAGAACCTAAAGTTGGAATCTCTTCCTAACAATTGATTATTAGGTTAGTCTTAAACTTTAATCCACCTCTATTAAGCTTTGTTAATTCTTAATCTGGTAAATTAATTAACCTTACCTCTAAGTGAAAATTAACCTGTTCTTGCAGTTAAATTTCCAAACTCAATTATAATTTCTCAATTGCTAAAAGAATTCGATGAATAGTAATCAATATAATCAACGTAATGAAAACTGGATTTATATTATTAATTACAAAAAGAATACAAGAAAGGAAACTCAAACAATCTTAATAATTAAGTACATAGCCAACATAGCAAGGAACCCCAATGGGTTCAATCAAATTTTAGAAAGCCAAATTTTATTTTATTTTATTAGGCTTTAATATGAATGTTTATTTTACTTGTTTATTATATTTTTACTTTTATTATTTTATTTTATTTTAAGTGGACCTAAACCTTGTTAGTAATGGCATTCATGATTTTATTGAGCTTTAGCTAAGCTTGAATTATTATTACAACCCTAAGTGTATAAATATATGTAGATATATGGTTAATTTCTTTAGTGGGGGTGTTACTGTAGCTACTTTAGTATGGAGGGGACTTATGTGCATTTTTTTCATCTTTTCATAAAAGAAAAATTACAAAACCCCCATCCTCTTCTCCTTTCTCTCCCTGATGCCACCTTATTCTCCCCCTGCAACTTCCATTTCTAGTCGCTCCTCTTGCCGGCCTTCCGTCCCTCTCCTGCCATGAGCTTCTCTCGACGTTGCTAGCCCGTCGCCACCATCCACACTGCCTCCAACCGTCGAGGAAGAGCTGTTCGCAAGGAGGAAGCTTCCTCCCTTACTTTCATCGCCGAAACAGCCACCTACCACCTTCTCCTCGCTAATCCGGCGATGAAATCATGCTCCCCACTGTCGATAACTGATGGCTCACTAAACATGACTAGCGATCTACAGGCAAGTGCACCTATCGAGTGTAATCTAGCTATGGCAAGTATCAATGCCATATTGCACGGGAACCGAGAAACTACTGCTACTATGCTATTCCTATTATCTAACCGATCAAAAGGTGGTGAAGATCATTAACTAAAAATAAATAAGAATGCAAATGAAAACTAAATTTTAACAAAGATTATGAAAGTTTGGAAAAGACAATGAGATGAGTTAACCCAATTGGGGATCCTTTTAGCTAGCCGGCTTAAAAAAAATAAATTATGAATTGATTGATTAAGAATTTCGATCTGTGCACAATCTCTTAAATGAATTGGCCTCTCTCTCGAGTTAATGAATTCCTAACCCTAAAGATCTAAAGTTGGAATCTCTTCCTAACAATTGATTTTAGAATAACATTAATCTTTAAATTACCTTTAATAAGAATGTCTAGTTCTTATTCCAGTAAGTTATTACATTATTCTCTAAATGCAAATCAATCACACAAGTAGTTGTCCAAACTCAATTGAATTTCTCAATTACAAATGAGTCCTCAAATTGATTCAACAATGAAGAAGAAACAATAGATTTTATTATACTTGAATGAAAACTACAATCTTAATTCAACAATCCAATTAGTTAAGCACAAAACAAGCCTAGCATAGCTAAAGATCACCCCCAAATGGGTTTAACAAAATTAGTTACACATGTTCATAATTAAACTACTACAAATATCAAATACAAAATTAACAAGAATCAAAAAGAATATGAACACCCTTTTCTCAAATGGTGAAATGTTATCCCCTCTTGAATAACTCTAGATATGATCTTTATAGCTCAAGGTCTCCTTCTTCTTTCCTTTGAATCTTCAAACCAATCCTCAAGAACAATTATCTGGATGATGTTGAAGTGGAATTCATCTTCGTTTTCCTCTTCTTGATCGTTTGGAAGGTTGCTCTCAAGGTCTGTCTTGAATACCCCAAAATTCTCTCTTCACCTTTTTCTCTCAGCTCCTTTTTACTTTCTTTTTCTTTTCTTTTCAATTAGGTTTGGAGATCCAACACGGCCTGAATTTGGCCCTGCTGACTAGCACGGCCTGGATCTATGCCATGTCGATCTAAAAGTGTACATCTAGCCTTCTTTAGCACGACTTGGATCTAGGTCGTGCTCCTCAGCACGGACATGCTCCTAGGCCATGTCGCTCATGGAAACCATGTTCAAAATCACTTCTTCTTGCCATAGGTAAGGCATTTTAACATGCCCTTTGATCCTGACCGTGCTCCTCAACACGGGCGTGTTGAACAGTCTAATGCGCCCGATTCGACGGTTTCTTCCCGATTTTGGTCCGATTTCTCTCTAACTTTGATGATGTATTTAGAAAAATACCTGAGACACAAAGGAAACTAAAAGACATAATTTGCTCTAAAAATAACTCAAAATAAAGCATGCAAACATGTGTAATATCAAGGATATCAATAACCCAAGGTCAGCCCTCCTCGCCGTTGACCAGCTTTTTTCCAACTCCTTAAAGCCTTGTCGGAGCTGAAAATTTTCAGCCTCGATCTAGTGGCTTCTATGAGTTTCAGGCGAAGACATCTACATTTTTAAACTCCCCACAGCTCAAGATTCCTATAGGTATCTTCGGATTGGAAATCCGACATCGTTGGCGATACCGATTCTCTAGACCTAGTGTTTTTCTGATTCGATATGCATCAGGATGTCGAGATCTTCTTTTGAATTGCATGAGAATTACATGATCTCGATGTCCTAATGCGGATCCAATCAGAATAATTAAAGCTTTTGAATTGCATGAGATTTCGTGTATGGCAAGATTATCTGAAAGAAATAAATTTGCCTAATTTAGGCAAATTAATGCAATGCCAATGTCAAATGCCTTAGTAGAAGATCCAATTATGAAAGAAAATATGGATGTACAAGATTAGTGGATTTGGGGCGTGACATGAAAGATAAATGCAAGAAAATATCAAGCCTGAGGCTGGCCAAACCGTGCATGATCATTTGGGCTTGTATTTGGTCTTATTCAAGCCATGACATACTTTTAGCTTGGAATGGAATAGGCCTAACGAATTTTCTTGAAAAGGAAACCAAAAGAAGATGCCTAATATGTGTTGCTTGACATAAGAGTGTGCTAAATTCAAAGAGGAAACAATGAGGCAACCATATATCTTGTTATTTAAGAATAAATCTTGATTAATTTAGTCATATCTTTATTGATTATGATTGACTAAATCAATTAGGCTTCTTCTTTTGTTATTTTGCAAGTCTTTTATTATTTCCTTGTAGAATAGGTTTTTTTCATTATTTCTTAATTAAGCATAGTTCCTTATTTTTTTTATTTAGGAAAACTTCTATTTAGCATATAATTTAGTTAATTCCTATTCAGTTTATCTCCTTTATGAAAACAGGAAATTAGGGTAATGTCTTTGTCTATTTAAATCATATGTAGTCGAATGGCACCAGTGAATGAATATTTTGAGTTAAACATATTTGTGAGAATTATTCTTGCTTAGTTCTTTGGAAGAACTTTGAACTTATCAAGAACTTGTTCTTATGGCATTTAACATTAACTTATCACTCATCTTCTACCTTTCTTGAGTGTGGCGTCAACAATCTTTCTTATACCAAGGTTCAAGATCCAAGTTATCTTTGGGTCAAGGTCATCAAAGTTCAAGTTTTGCTTTCTTGGGAATCTTATTCCAATTCTGCATGTTGGGTCTTGCCACAAGTTGCCAAGGTTCACATCATAAAAGGCAAGTGGTGAGCTCATTAGAGGGTAAAAGACTAATTGAGTGAAACATAAGTGTAAATGTCTTTACTTTGAGTGTTAAACACATGAGATTGGGTGTGAGAGATGTTTTGCCAAGAGGAGTTTCCTAGTGCACGTTAAGATCTTCTTTATCAATCTTATGATAGATTATGGGGATGAAAGATTAATGATTAATATATTTTGTGAGTTTATACTCTATTCTTAGTTCTTGTTTAGAGCTAATTCGAACTTATCAAGCAATTCATTATTTGTGGCTTTCAAATCCAACTTATCAATTTAGAATCCATACTAAATTGTGGCATCTCCTCCCTTTAATACCTTAGGTTTGATATTTTAATACAGTTGAAGGGTCTAAGGTTTCCATTGATCTAGTTCTAGATAGATCTAGGGCAATGAAATCAAACTTGCATACGGGTTTAATTCTTTGATATAGGTTAGTTTCGTATCAAATAGGGACATAGCTTTAAGCACGAACCATGTTGCATCCCATGCTTCCTTCTAATTTGAAGACCAGTAGGAGACATGGCTTTAACCATGGCCATGTTGCATCCCACACTTCCTTCTAATTTGAAGACTAGTTGGTGACACAGCTTTAAGCATGGCCATATTGCATGCCATACTTCCTTCTAATTTAAAGACTAGCAAGTGGCACAGCTTTAAACACGGCCATGTCGCATCTCATGCTTCTATCTGATTTGAAGACCAGTAGGTGACACGGCTTTAAGCAGGGCCATGCTTCATTCCATGCTTCATTCCATGCTTCATTCTTGGTTGTTGGACCTTGAATATGAAAGGGATTATTAGTTAAACCAACCTTTGTCGCAGTAATCTGATTCCTTGGTGGAGTAGACTTCCTTGTGCTAGATGGACTCCGATCATTAATGATAGGAAATCACCTCCTTAGCAATCATACACCCCAACAATTAATAAGTTATGTTACATATGGAATGAAAGAAAATACCCTCCAATCAAGATGATTCCAAAACCCCAAGGATCCCTCAAAAGAAGTTCATGAAATTAATTCAATTATTCATTAACAATGAAATTAGCACTTGAATCCAATCCCAACGCCAAAAACCAAAAAGATTTGATGAATACAGAATCAAAAATAAGATTTTTAGTTAGAGAACGCCATAAACTAAAAGAAGTTTGATAAGTTCAAAGTTCATACAAGAACTTAAGCAAAAGAACCCACAAGTGTAATATATTATATCAATCATCAAAGGTTTTGCTACAAATGGAGCTTAGCTTGGGATTTATAGCCAAAGCTAAACCTAAAGAATTCCTAGACATGTCTAAACACCTCACCTAATTCCCTATTAATAATACACAATTAAAAATATAGTTCTTGGAAACTTAACTCCCATATTTGTAATTCCTAAATAAAACTCTCACACTTAAACATAAGTTACAAGGAAAACTTGGTTAACACTTAAGAATAAACCAAATTATACCTAATAACATATAACAAAATATGGTTTAGTCTTATATAGACTAATCCACTATTATTGAATCTTGAGCAAGCAACACAAATAGTGATGAGAACCCATGTAGTATAAGGAATCCTAATGATGAAAATTCTACTTGCTCAATGAATCCTACTTCAATAAGGAATCCTAATTCTACTAGGAATCCTAATCCAGCAATGAGTCCTAATGACATTCGAAGTTCAAGCGATGAAAGGAATCATGTTTCCACTAGGAATCCTAATCCAAATAGGAGTCCTAGTCAGATTCAAAGTCCAACTGAGATTGGACTTAATCAAAACAACGAGCCTCAAGATACTCTTATCAACTTAATTCAATATATGAAAGCATGAACAAGTCAAAATAGGCCCAAAATAAACAAGTCAAGCTATTTGGAGTCTAATACTCAAGCATGGGCCACTTATTACATGTCACTTAAGCCCAAATATCATGTTTATTATATGGCCTAGGCTTGGACGAATTTTAGGAGTATTTGTTCTTTTAAAGAAGTCTTTCAATAGTTAGGAGTCTTGTTTTAAGTTATGTTTTTAGTTTAGGAGTTCTATTCCTAGTCTTATTGTTATTTGCTTCCTTATCATTATAGAATTAGGTTTTTCTAAGGCTATAAAAGCTAGTATGAATTTCTATGTAAAGGTTGTTAAATATTGATTATTTTGGAGTTAATTCTTTTCTTTTGTTCTTTATGAACTTGTTGAATTTATCAAGTGAAGGCTTGGTATTTTACAAACTTAGTTTAATCTAAACTTTTGTTTATGTTAAACAACCTTTAATTCTTTATAATTAAGGTTCTTAAGTATAAGTTATTTAAGGATCTTTTTCGGAGTTATAGTTTCTTAGCTTGATTAGGTGAAAGATCCTTGGTGAAGACATCAACACTAAATACGGGTTTGGCACAAGTTAGCCATGTTCGTGTCATTTGGTATAAGAGCTTTGGCTCATTAAGCAAGTACGTATCTTTTATTGTTTTAGTTGATTCATTTTCTTTAGTGTCAAAAAACCAGAAAAATATCTTAATCGGTTATTTTCTTCTTCTTTGTGATTTGATTTCTTATCCAGAGTATTTTTCTTGTTCAGTTCGTATTCCTTACTATTTTCAAAGTCCAATTCATTTTTTCTCCTTTGTCTCTTAAGTGTTAAATACGTCTTTATTCTACAAATCAAATTAGTCCTTTTCCTTTAATTCATTCACCAAACTTAGTTCTCCATTAGTTCATCTTATTCTTGTATGTTTTATTATGTTTAGACTTAATCTTGGCCATTAAGTTTAGTTTCATTTTCTTAGTTTGTCTTCTTATGTATTCTAAATCTGGTTCGTTGCTTATTGAGTCGTTACAACTTTAGTTGTTTGGTATTTGATTAGTTTAGCCTTTATAAGTGCCAAAGAGTAGAGATGGAGTGGTAAAAGGTAAGTGGTAAGCTCATTAGAGGGTAAAAACCTAATTGAGTGAAACACGAGTGTAAATCTCTTTACTTTGAGTGTTAAACACGTGAGATTGTGTGTGAGAGATGTTTTGCCAAGAGGAGTTTACTAGAGCACGTCGAGATCTTCTTTATCAATCTTACGATAGATTGTGGGGACGAAAGATTAATGATTAATATATTTTATGAGTTTATACTCTATTCTTAGTTCTGGTTTAGAGCTAATTTGAACTTATCAAGTAATTCATTGTTTGTGGCATTCAAATCCGACCTATTAATTTAGAATCAATACTAAATTATGGCATCTTCTACCTTTAATACCTTAAGTTTGATAGTTTAATATACTTGAAGGGTCTAAGGTTTCCATTGATCTAGTTCTAGATAGATCTTAGGCAATGAAATCAAACATTGACATACATTTGTAATCCTTTGATATAGGTTAGGTTTGTATCAAATAGGGACATGGCTTTCAGCACGACCATGTTGCATCCTACACTGTATTCTAATTTTAAGACCAGTAGGAGACACGGCTTTAAGCACGGCCATGTTGCATCCAACGCTTCCTTCTAATTTGAAGACTAGTAGGTGACACGGCTTTAACCACGGCGATGTTGCATGCCACGCTTCCTTCTGATTTAAAGAACAGTAGGTGACACGGCTTTAAACACGGCCATGTTACATCCCATGCTTCCTTCTGATTTGAAGAGTAGTAGGTGACACGGCTTTAAGAATGCCCATGCTTCATTCTTAGTTATTGGACCTTGAATATCAAAGGGATTATTAGTTGAACCAACCCTTTTCGCATCAATCTGATTCCTTGTTAGAGTAGACTTCCTTGTGCTAGATGGACTCCCATCATTAATGATAAGAAATCACCTCTTTAGCAACCATACACCCCAATAATTAACAGGTTATAATACATATGGAATGCAAGAAAATACCCTTCAATCAAGATGATTCCAAAATCCTAAGGATCCCTTAAAAGAAGTTCATGAAATTAATTTAATTATTGATTAATAATGAAATTAGCACTTGAATCCAATCCTAACACCACAAACCAAAAAGATTTGATGAGTAAAGAATCAAAAATAAGATTTTTAGTTAGAGAACGCCATAAAGTAAAAGAAGTTTGAAAAGTTCAAAGTTCATACTAGAACTTAAGAAAAAAATTCACAAGCGTAATATATTATATTAATCATCAAAAGATTTTCTACAGAATGGAGCTTAACTTGGCATTTATAGCTCAAGCTAGACTTAAAGAATTCCTAGACATGTCTAAACACCTCACATAACTCCCCACTAATACACAATTAAAAATATAGCTGTTAGAGACTTAACTCCCACATTTATAACTCCTAAATAAAACTCTCACACTTCACATAAGTTACAAAAGGAAAACTTGGTCAAAACTTAAGAATAAACTAAATTATACCTGATAACACATAATAAAATGTGTTTTAGTGTTATATAGACTAATTCACTATTATTGAATCTTGAGCAAGCAATACAAATAGTGATGAGAACCCATGTAGCACAAAGAATCCTAATGATGGAAATCCTACTTGCTCAAGGAATCCTACTTTAATAAGGAATCCTAATTTTACTAGGAATCTTAATCCAGCAAGGAGTCCTAATGACATTAGGAGTTCAAGCGATGAAAGTAATCCTATTTCCACTAGATATCCTAATCCAACTAAGAGTCCTAGTCGGATTCAAAGTCTAAGTGAGATTGGGCTTAATCAAAATAATGGGCCTCAAGATACTCTTATCAACTTAATTCAATTTATGAAAGCACGAACAAGTCAAAATAGGCCTAAAATAAACAAGTCAAGCTATTTGGAGTCTAATACTCAAGCATGGGCCGCTTTTTACATGTCACTTAAGCCGAACTGTCATATTTATTATATGGGCTAGGGTTGGATGAATTTTAGGAGCATTTGTTCATTTAAAGAAGTCTTTCAATAGTTAGAAGTCTTGTTTTAAGTTATCTTTTTGGTTTAGGAGTTCTATTCCTAGTCTTATTATTATTTGCTTCCTTATCATTATAGAATTAGGTTTTTCTAAGGTTATATAAGCTAGTACGAATTTCTATCTAATGGTTGTTGAATATTGATAATTTTAGAGTTAATTCTCTTATTTTATTTTTTATGAACTTGGTGAATTTATTAAGTGAAGGCTTGGTATTTTACAAACTTAGTTTAACCTAAATTTATGTTTATGTTAAACAACCTTTAATTCCTTATAATTAAGGTTCTTAAGTACAAATTATTTGATGATCTTGTTGGGAGTTAGAGCTTTTTTGCTGGATAAGGTAATGATCCTTGGTGAAGACATCAACATTGAATACGGGTTTGGCACAACTTAGCCACGACCGTTTAGAGCTTTGGCTCATTAATCAAGTGCGTAACTTTGATTATTTTAGTTGATTTGTTTTCTTTAATGTAAAAAAAAACAAAAAAAATATCTTAATCGATTATTTTCTTCTTCTTTGTAATTTGTTTTCTTGTGTAGAGTATTTTTCTTGTTCAGTTTGTATTCTTTACTATTTTCAGAGTCCAATTTGTTTTTTCTCCTTTATTTCTTAAGTGTTAAATAAGTTATTTATTCTACAGAAATCAAATCAGTCCTTTTCGTTTAATTCGTCGTTCACTTAGTTCTTCATTAGTTGATCTTATTCTTGTGTGTATTATTATGTTTAGACTTAATCTTGGTCATTAAGCCTAGTTTTATTTTCTTAGTTTGTGTTCTTGTGTGTTCTAAATCTGGTCCATTGCTTATTAAGTCATTACAACTTTGGTTGTTTGGTATTTGATTAGTTTAGCCTTTATAAGTGACAAAGAGTAGAGATTGAGTGGTAAAAGGCAAGTGGTGAGCTCATTAGAGGGTAAAAACCTAATTGAGTGAAACACGAGTGTAAATCTCTTTACTTTGAGTGTTAAACACGTGAGATTGTGTGTGAGAGATGTTTTGCCAAGAGGAGTTTACTAGAGCACGTCGAGATCTTCTTTATCAATCTTATGATAGATTGTAGGGACAAAAGATTAATTATTAATATATTTTGTGAGTTGATGTGCATCATTTTATACATGTTTATAGGGCCAAGTGCATAGTTATCTTGTTTTATGCCAGAATCATTGTGTTTTGGTTCCTTTTACATTTCAGGTCATTATGAGGGACATTATCAGTAATCAAGGGAAATACGCGCAATTACGGACCAGAATCCATCAAAATTGAGTGGGGACTAGCATTCCAAGGTTGAGCACAGCCTGGACTCTGGCCGTGTTGAACCATCAAATAGTTGACCTTCAAGAGTGCCATTTCGGCATGGTTTTCGAAGCCACCACGGCCTCCACACAGCCCATGTGGCTCAGCACCGGCGAGGGCACGGCCAGGAAGAAGTCGTGAGTTACAGGATGCGGAGGTCCAGCACGGCCTGGACTCGGCCTGTGCTAAGAGATTTATATGGGCAAATACGATTTATTGAATGAGGGTTCGATTTTCTGACTTGATTTCACATATACAAGCATAAGCCATCTTTTTACAGAGTTCAATACTCGACCTTAGAAGACCATTTCATCTATTGAAGGAAGGATTACATTGGGTTTAACATCAAATTGAAGATCAAGAGGAGATTTGGGCATTCAAGAAGCAAATTAAGGTTCATCATTCTGAATTGGGAATTTAGGGTTTTTCATCCAACTTGAAGAAAAAGGGTGTACATGCCTTCAATTTACTTTTCTGAATTTGTTCTTTACTTTGTGTTGCTTATTAGTATGAGTAACTAAATTTGTTAAACCCATTGGGGTTCCTATGTTGTTGGATTGATTCTAATGCTTATGAGATTTTGATTATTAGTGCTTGTCTTTTCTTGCTTTCATTATTAATGAGACATTGTGAGTTGTGGTATTTAGATTGCTTTATGTAATTGAGAAATTCATTTAGTAATTGGAAATTTGAATAGCAAGAACTAGTTAATGATCACTTAGAGATAAGGGTAATTGACTAGCCGGATTAAGAATTAACAAAGCTTAATAGAGGCGGGTTAAAGCTTAATGCTAATTTAATAATCGATCTTTAGGAAGAGATTCCAACTTTAGGTTATTAGGTTTAGGAGTTTGGTTATCTCGAGAGGGAAACCAAATTTAGTTAAGAATTCATCCACGGGTAATTACAATTGGTAATCAATATAATCTCTATCTTCACTAAAATTCGACTAGCTTAGGTCCCTTTTGGGTTTGCTTTTTCCTTCAATTGTTTTCCTAAATCCTTTCATATTATTTGACACTTAGTTAACCGCTTGTTTATATTTAATCATAGCATAGTAACTTCATCGATTTTGTTAAGGATGATAACATAAGACGCTACAGTAGTTCTAGGATCACCCTTTCCCGAGAATACGACCTTGATACTCACCATTTATGCTAGTCTGCATCGATAGGTTCACTGCCTTAGGTTTTAGCTACACAAATAGTCTATCAAGTTTTTGGCGCTGTTACCGGGGAACTTTTATGTGAACTAGAGTGAATTTGTGTTTTTGTTAATCTAGCCATTTTTATTTTTCTTTGTCTTTTCATTTTTTTATTTATTCTTTATTATTGTATTTATTCTTATGTTCTTTGGTTGCTGCTTTTCCATTTCAGGTAGTTTATGACCAGGAGCTCTAATCCTACTACTGTAGATCCTCTTGCTAAACTAGAGTGATCCTTCCATTTGTTGAGGAAGCATATGCAAGAAGAAGAGGAGGCGCAGATAGAGTTTGAAGCCCCTCTGAATAGACTAGTAGGGATGGGAGACAACAATCGGGTTGCACATGAAGCCAGGACTATATGCGAGTTTGCTAGACCTTCTCTTGAGGGGACATAGACAAGTATATTGTGACCACCTATGGTAGCCAACAATTTCAAAATAAAGCCAAATGTGATACAAATGGTGCAAAATAGTGTACAATTTGGGGGACTGTCGAGCGAGGACCCAAACGCTTATATTGCCAACTTCTTGGAGATTTGCGACACCTTCAAGATAAATGGAACAATTGATGATGCCATTCGGTTGAGGCTGTTTCCTTTTTCTCTGAGGGACCGAGCGAAAAGATGGTTCCAGTCGCTCCCAGCCAACACTATTATGACATTGGCTGAGAAATTTCTCTACAAGTACTTTCCTCCAGCTAAGATTGCTAAATTAAGGAATGACATTTCTTCTTTTGTGCAGATGGAAGATGAGAGCTTGTATGATGCCTGGGAAAGGTATAAGGACTTGTTGAGATGTTGTCCATACCACGATCTACCAGTCTGGATACAGGTTCAGACATCTTACAATGGTTTGAACCTTGCTAATAGACAAATGGTTGATACAGCAGTAGGAGGGGCATCGGCGCCAAAAACTTGATGTGTGCTACTCGTGTTAGCTACAATCTAAGGCAGTGTACCTATCGATGCAGTCTAGCACTAATGGCGAGTATCAAGGTCGTATTCCTCGGGAAAGCGAAAGCCCAGAGTTACTTCTTTGTTCTTTGTTATATTAACCTAAAATGGATGATGAATAAATTCTAAACTAACTATTAACTATGAGCTAAGTTCTAAGGGAGATGCAGGAGTAATTGATAAGTGAAATAATCAAGACAAGAAGACAAACCCAAAGGGAATCTAAACTAGTTGGCATCCGAACAAAAGATAAAGGATCAGTGAGTCTAATTATGCTACCCGTGGATGAATTCTTAACCGAATTCGGTTTCTCTCTCGAGATAACCGAATTCCTAAACCTAATAACCTAAAGTTGGAATCTCTTCCTAACGATTGATTCTTAAATTAGCATTAGGCTTTAATCCGCCTCTATTAAGCTTTGTTAATTCTTCATCCGGCTAATTAATTATCCTTATTTCTAAGTGATTATTAACCAGTTCTTGTTATTCAAAGTTCCAATTGCCAAACGGATTTCTCAATCTCATAAAGCAATCTAAACATCACAATTCACAACGTCTCATGAATAATGCATTATTTTATTAATACTGAAAACAAGAAGAATACAAAACCAACTCAAACAATCCAACAATATAATATCAAGCCAACATAGTAAAGAAATCCCAATGGATTAAATCAGTCTAGCTAAACATGTTCATGTTTAAAACAATCTAGGAAATCAATTACAATGAAAGAATAATGAAAATAAAACATGTACACCCTTTTCTCTCGAATTGGATGAACAGCTCCAAATCTGGATCTACACTTTGATTAATCTCCCAAACGCCTCTTGAATTGCTCCACTATCATTTTTGCACTCGGAATCTTACGATTCCGGGATTCTTACTCACTGCAACTCTCTCTCGCACTCAGTATTGTGCAAAAATCGAACCAGCCACTAGGGCTCAATGTCACTTCTTTTTTCCTCTTCCTTTCTAAGGAAAATTCATTTTTCTTATATATTTAACTCAGCACGGCCGTGTTCAAGGTCAGTCAAGACTACCAAGTCCGGGCGTCGAAACCGTGGATCTCACCAAGTAGGGTTTTACCACGGCCGTGTTCCTCCCCGTGTTGGCCACCACGGGCCGTGTTGCTCCCCGTGTTGGCCACCACGGGCCGTGCTGAAGGCCGTGGTGGCTACGGAAACCGTGCCCAAAGTGCCAATTTCAAGAATCAAAGCTAATGGTTGAGCACGGCCAGAGTCCAGGCCGTGCTCAATGTATGCATTGCGGGCTCTTGTCCGATCTTGATGAATTCTCGTCCGTTTCCGCACGTATTAATCTATAATTGCTTAAACAACGATGATGGTCCTATAAATGTTCCTGAAATGCAAAAGAACACAAAACACGGGTGATCTGGGAATAAAAGCACAATAATTGCTAAGAACATACGCAATAATATGCAAGCAAATATGTGTAAAACTATGCTTATCAAATTACCCCACACTTAAGCTATTGCTTGTCCTCAAGCAATTAACAACTCACCTCATAAAACTACAGTTAGCAATTCCTTTCAGTTTATGCCCCTAGTCCACAATAGAGAGTATTCAACACATCTCAAAGGATACTCAATCATAAATCAAATTACAAATCATTAACAAAGAATGGAAATAATATTAATGCATGAGTAACTTAAATGACAACTCAACACAAACATCATGAACCAATGCCTCACAGGGATCACTCAAGTCGCTCAAAGTGTATATTAAGTGAATAACAAATCCCTCAAAGCAAATGCACAAGACCCGCTCACCATAAGCTTGCTTATAAATCATATCTTCAAGCATCGTGAATAAGTAAATACCAAAATCAAAGGGTCTTTACCAAGGTTGTAATGGGGCTAGGGTAAAGGTACGGAGATTTGGACAGAAGTATGAAAATGCTGGAATTCGTGCGATAAACAATATTATATGCTCAAAGGATTAAATGCCTAAGATCACAAAAAGAATCATTCACTAAAATCCCTACTTCATAGAATAACAAATGCTCTAAATCCAATAAAAAGATAAATAATTAAAGAGATTTGTTTATTATATTTTTTTCTTCTTCTTCTTCTTTTTTTTTTTTTTTTTTTTTTTTAAAGAAATGAACTAGCAGCTTATTAGCGACCGCCGCATACAACTCGAATAAACATAAAGAATAACAAATACAAATTGGATCAAGGGGAGCATTTAAAATATCAAAAAGATTTAGTGAATTTACCAAAATAGCAACTAGCATTTTAATCCCACATAAAGTCGAACATATCACAGAAAGAAATTCCAGCATAAGGGTAAAGGAAAGATAAATGTAAAGAATGGTATAATTGAAGTGTATAGGTGTAGATTATGAAGAAAAGGTTAAGGCTCAAAAATTGGCTAACTAATGGAAACATAAGGTGGTAGGCTTTTGGTCAAATGTGGGGAATCCTAAATCGCCCAAATCATCTCATGGTATTCACAATATTCATGTAACTTCGACACGCATTACAAAGAAAGTTCTAGAAGCAAAGTTAAGTACAATGCACACTCAAACAAGAAATATAAAAAGCGTAAGTATAATGAATGCTCAACTGGCTCAAAATCTCACTTTCAGGTGTGGTATTAGGTGCAGTTGGTTCGCAACATCATTAATTGAATCATTACTTAAGAAACACATGCATATGATATTATCAACGTTCTAAGTTAAAATTTGACAATTCGAAAAAAAAATTAAATAACACCGGTTTAACCCGGCGGGGTTGATGTGTAAAACACCATAAATTGTTTTCTAAGGACAATGAACAGCAAAGAAAAGTAACTACAATTCTATAAATCAAGTCATCAATCAGCTCAAAAATAGCATACTCAAGTGCATAAAAACACAGTGTCCTAACATCCCCTAAAAATACACAACACCTAGCCATAGCAATTTCAGATATATTAAAAATCCATATGAGAGATTAAGGTTTATCCATAAGCACCCCACACTTGAAGAACACACTGTCCTCAGTGTAAAATGTTATGGATACCCCGCATGGAATGCTCAACTCAGAGAACAAAGGCAATACAATCCAAGTGCATGACATGTATGAAAAATAAAGTAAATAAATGCAGAAAAAAAATAAAAGATCTAGGGATCGCCTGATCATCCATCGAGGCCGATGTTGTGGAAATTCGGTGCCTCCTCAGAGAATCAAAATAATAAAATAAAGAAATAAAATTAAAACTGAAAATATGAAAATTAAAACTAATAAAATGTTTCAAAACAAAAGTTAAAATATTAAAGATTAAAGATAAAGTTTGGGGTGCCTCCCAAAGCGCTTCTTTTTATGTGATGAGTCTTCTTACTGGACTCATGGTGAAAGGCAAATGGGCATGATCGACGACCATCCATCCTTCTTCCAAGCAAATGTCTTCAAGTATCCGCTTAGAGGGATAATCGTCAATTTCCTCTTCCCGACTATCAAACAAGCCGCCAATATGATGGGCAAGACTCGCTCCTCGTATAATTGGATGTAGTCATGATGTTTCAGGGCTCTTCCAATTTGAAAGCTGGAGTTTCAACAATTGGAAGGATCGATGGTTGGGCAATCTCTTCAGGAGTGTCGATGGTTTTCTTCAGTCCCTGGCTTGGTTCACTTGCTAGGAGAAACTCGAGCTCCTCCAAGACTTCTTCATTGGACAACTCGTGCTCATCTTCCATCATCGAGGGGACTTGTGGAAAATCTACCAACAATTCCTCTAACTGCAACTCAGCATCATCAATCGACATTCCTGTTGATAGTCTTTCGGAGGATCATGTTTGTTTCTTCCTTTCCGGTTCTATCTCCATGTTCAAAGAGTCGTCCTGCACATAAGCATCATCGTCAAACATAATAGATAAACCAGAAAAATTCTCACCTGAACGCAAAGTGATGGCGCTCAAATGCTCCTCGGATTCAGTAGCGTTTGATGGAGTTTCCAATTGCTCTGCCGCTAGTAACTGAAAGATCAAGCCTACTTGATGCTCTATGTTCTTAATCGAGGCTTGTTGATCTTCAAGTATCCTCTCCGTTTGTTGGAATCATCATCAAGACTTGTAATGAACCTCATCATCGGCCTCCTCCCGACACTAACTCTTCATCTTGAGTTGAAGGTGCAACATTAGGCCGATGTAGTTGCTGAATTCCTAGTGGTTCTTGGCCATCTAAGCTCCATCCAAAGGGTGAATGAGTGTTCCACTCTTGATTGTAGGTGCTTCCATACGAGTCATTTGGCCAACTTCCCGTATAATTCACCTGTTCACAGTTATAAGAACAATGAGCAACATCACTATACAATGGACAATCATTACACACATGTAAACCACAACAAAATTCACAAAAGACTTGAGATGAAAGGATAGGAGAAGAGAGTTGATCGGTAGCCCTGCAAAACGATTCCACTCGAGCATCTAAATATGCACGGGCATCCCAATTTTTAGCACTCTCTTGGTTCCTGATCCCATTTTCCAATGTATCATACAAAGAGTTTAAATTTAGCATTGAACCTCCTTATCATTCACTATATGAATCATAAACTTAAACTAAATAAATATGTACAAAGATAAAATAATTAAACAAATAAAAATAAAAATCATAAAATAATAAGAAAGAAAAGAAAAAAAATGGCTAAATTAACAAATAGCAAATTTCACTCTAGTTTTCAAACATTCCCTAAGCAGCGCCAAAAACTTGATGTGTGCTACTCGTGTTAGCTACAATCTAAGGCAGTACCTATCGATGCGATCTAGCACTAATGGCGAGTATCAAGGTCGATTCCTCGGAAAGTGAAAGCCCAGAGTTACTTCTTTGTTCTTTGTTATATTAACCTAAAATGGATGATGAATAAATTCTAAACTAACTATTAACTATGAGCTAAGTTCTAAGGGAGATGCAGGAGTAATTGATAAGTGAAATAATCAAGACAAGAAGACAAACCCAAAGGGAATCTAAACTAGTTGGCATCCGAACAAAAGATAAAGGATCAGTGAGTCTAATTATGCTACCTGTGGACGAATTCTTAACCGAATTCGGTTTCTCTCTCGAGATAACCGAATTCCTAAACCTAATAACCTAAAGTTGGAATCTCTTCCTAACGATTGATTCTTAAATTAGCATTAAGCTTTAATCCGCCTCTATTAAGCTTTGTTAATTCTTAATCCGGCTAATTAATTATCCTTATCTCTAAGTGATTATTAACCAGTTCTTGTTATTCAAAGTTCCAATTGCCAAACGGATTTCTCAATCTCATAAAGCAATCTAAACATCACAATTCACAACGTCTCATGAATAATGCATTATTTTATTAATACTGAAAACAAGAAGAATACAAAACCAACTCAAACAATCCAACAATATAATATCAAGCCAACATAGTAAAGAAATCCCAATGGATTAAATCATTCTAGCTAAACATGTTCATGTTTAAAACAATCTAGGAAATCAATTACAATGAAAGAATAATGAAAATAAAACATGTACACCCTTTTCTCTCGAATTGGATGAACAGCTCCAAATCTGGATCTACACTTTGATTAATCTCCCAAACTGCCTCTTGAATTGCTCCACTACTGTTTTACACTCGGAATCTTACGATTCCGGGATTCTTACTCACTGCAACTCTCTCTCGCACTCAGTATTGTGCAAAAACCGAACCAGCCACTAGGGCTCAATGTCACTTATTTTTTCCTTCTCCTTTCTAAGGAAAATTCATTTTTCTTATATATTTAACTTAGCACGGCTGAAATTGTGGATCTCACCAAGTAGGGTTTTACCACGGCCGTGTTCCTCCCCGTGTTGGCCACCACGGGCCGTGCTGAAGGCCGTGGTGTCTACGAAAACCATGCCCAAAGTGCCAATTTCAAGAATCAAAGCCAATGGTTGAGCACGGCCAGAGTCCAGGCCGTGCTCAATGTATGCATTGCGGGCTCTTGTCCGATCTTGATGAATTCTCGTCCGTTTCCGCACGTATTAATCTATAATTGCTTAAACAACGATGATGGTCCTATAAATGTTCCTGAAATGCAAAAGAACACAAAACACGGGTGATCTGGGAATAAAAGCACAATAATTGCTAAGAACATACGCAATAATATGCAAGCAAATATGTGTAAAACTATGCTTATCATTAGGTTTGAGTGAACCTAAGCCCATTAGGATGAGCATTCAGTTAGCTGATAGGACTGTTAAGATTTATAGGGGTATTATTGAAGATGTGCTTGTTAAGGTAGACAAGTTTATTTTTCCTGTGGATATTGTAATTATGGACATGGAAGGTGAGAGTATTGTGCCTTTGATCTTATGTAGACCCTTTCTTGCAACATCTAGGGCTGTTATAGATATTTGTGATGGAAAGCTTCAGCTTAGGGTAGATGATGAGACCATTACCTTCGACCTAGCTACTACTATGAGACACTCTTTAAACATGATGATGTTGTGTTTTTTATTGATATTCTAGATGATTTGATTGAGTCTCATTTACAGGAAATATTGCTTGATGATCCTTTCTAGGTAGCTTTACAAGGAGAGGAGGAGGAGCTGTCTAACGAGCAAGTGTTGGAGCAGCTCGCTAGTTTGTTGGCTACTGAGCCTAGCTGTTCTACTGACCCTTTTCTTTCTCTTGACAGGTCAGAAGTGTAGAAAGTAAAGTCTTCTTTCGAGGACCCCCCAGCCTTAGAATTGAAGGAGTTAGCTAAGCACTTGAGCTATGGATTCTTGGATGAGGAAGAAAAGTTGCTAGTAATTATTGCAGCAGATTTGACACCTGAGGAGGGAGCAAAAACTCTAGATTTACTCAAGATGTATAAGAAGGCCTTCGCCTACAAGATTGCTGATATTCTCAGGATCAACCCAAGTTTATATTCTCACAAGATTCTTATGGAGGATAGCTATAGACCAGTAGTTCAGCCATAGAGGTGACTTAACCTGAACATGAAGGAACTAGTGAAAAAGGAGGTATTAAGCTCCTTGATGCAGGATTAATTTATCCTATTTTTAACAGTTCTTGGGTGAGCCCTGTGCAGGTTGTGCCGAATAAATGAGGCATGACAGTAATTCACAATGAGCATGATGAGCTGATACCTACACGGACGGTTACGGGATTCTGAGTTTGCATTGATTACAGGAGGCTTAATGATGCAACTCGGAAGGATCACTTCCCTCTTCCTTTCATTGATGTTAGAAAGATTGGCAGGACATATGTTTTACTGTTTCCTTGATGGTTTTTCAGGATGTTTTCAAATCCTAATTGCACTTGAAGACCAAGAGAAGATGACTTTCACCTGCATCTATGGGACCTTTGCTTATAGACGGATGCCTTTTGGTCTATGTAATGTGCCAGCTACATTTCAGTAGTGTATGATGGCCATTTTTGAGGATATGATTGAGGAGTCGATGGAGGTATTTATGGATGACTTCTCTGTTTTTGGTAATTCATTTTCTCACTGTTCGGCAAATTTAGAATGCATGTTAGCTAGGTGCATTGAGGATAACTTTGGTGCTAAATTAGGAAAAGTGTCATTTTATGATGAGAGAGGGAATTGTTCTAGGGCATAAGATTTCACATGCACGGATGGAAGTTGATAGAGCTAAAATAGAAACAATATCTAAGCTACTACCCCCTAGTTATATTAGGACTGTTAGGAGTTTCTTAGGCCATGTTGGCTTCTACAAAAGGTTTATTAGAAATTTCTCTGAAATTGCTAGGCCTCTTACTCAATTACTAGTTAAGGATGCACCTTTCATTTTTTATGATGTATGTTTATCTTCTTTTAAGTTATTGAAGAAACTTTTGACCACAGCCCCTATCATGGCTTCGCTTGATTGGGGGCTGCCCTTTGAACTAATATGCGATGCTAGTGACTATGCAGTTGGAGCTATGCTTAGATAGAGGTTTGATAAAAAGTTCCAACCCATTTACTATGCTAGCAAGACTTTGACAGGAGCCCAGGAACATTACACTACTACAGAGAAGGAGTTGTTGGCTGTTGTTTATGCCTTCAACAAATTCATATCATACCTCGTCTTATCAAAGACCATCGTGTTCACTGACCATTCAGCTTTGAGGTATTTGTTTAATAAGCATGATGCTAAGCCGAGATTGATCAGATGGATTTTATTGTTGCAGGAGTTCGACATTGAGATCAGAGATAAGAAGGGCATAGAAAATTTGGCAGCGGATCACCTATCCAGACTGGAGAATCCGAGCTTGTAAGCACTTGATGAGAGCACGCTAGATGATCGATTTCCAGAGGAGCACTTGTATTCATTGAAGGTATACTCTGATTCTCCTTGGTTTTCTGATTATGCTAACTACCTTGTGGCTAGGGTCTTGCCAAAGGGTATGACTTATCAGCAAAAGAAGAAATTCTTTGCTGATTTGAAATACTACATTTGAGAAGATCCCTTCCTATATCGAATGTGTGCAGACCAGGTCATTCACCGATGTGTTTAGGGCGAAGAGAGTCTCCAGATTTTGAGGCACTGTCATGAAGAACCCGTGGGAGGCCATCAAGCGGCGAACCATACTGCTAGGAAGGTGTTGGATGCAGGCTTTTATTGGCTAACTATCTTCTAGGATGCTAGGACATTTGTTCAAGTTTGTGACACTTGTTAGCGCTCAGGTAACATCTCTACCTGTGATGAAATGCCTCAAACTAATATGTAGACTGTTGAGATATGCAATGTTTAGGGTATTGACTTCATGGGACCCCTCCCTTCTTTAAATGGCAATAAGTATCCTCGTGGCTGTTGAGTATTTCTCCAAATGGCCTGAGGCACAGGCCTTACCTACTAATGATGCCAGAGTTGTTTGCAGGTTCCTTAAGAGGTTATTTGCTAGGTTCGGCACACCTAGACCGCTAATTAGTGACAGAGGAACATATTTCTGCAATGCTCAATTGGAGAAGGCACTCAGGTGCTATAGTGTAACGTATCGGTTCTCTACTCCTTATGACCCACAAACCAGTGGGCAAGTTGAGGTTACTAATAGGGGTTTAAAATGCATCTTAGAGAGAATTGTAGGTGTAAGTAGGAAGGATTGGGCTTCAAAACTGGATGATGCATTATGGGCATTTAGAACTGCATATAGGAACTCTATAGGTTTTATCCCATATAGGCTTATGTATGGGAAGTCTTGTCATTTACCTGTCGAATTAGAACATAGAGCTCTTTGGGCCTTTAAACCTTGCAATTTTGATGTTGATTCTGCAAGTAAGGAAAGACAGTGGCAACTGAGTGAATTGAAGGAGTGGCGTTAACAGGCATATGAAAACTCTTCAATTTACAAGGCTAAGACAAAGAAGTGGCATGATCAGAGGCTCAAAGGTCCCAAGGTGTTTCAGATTGGAGATAGAGTATTGCTATATAACTCACGTCTTCATTTGTTTCCAGGGAAGCTCAAGAGTCGATGGTCGGGGCCATTCATGGTTAAGCAAGTTTTCCCATATGGCACAGTCGAGCTTCATCATCCTGAGAAGGGTGATTTCAAGGTCAATGGACATAGGCTCAAGATGTATCATGAAATCTCGTTGGAGATTGAGCAGCGGGTTAACATGATTTTGTATCTGTAAGGATGATCCATGTCGAGTCCAGCTAAATGACTCAAGAACCAAAAAGAAGTGCCCTTGGGAGGCATTCTTATTTTAGTTTTATGTTTTTCGGTTTACTTTTATGTTATCATTCGTTTGCATGCTTGATGATCTTTAGAACACTTACTTTATATACTAAACATAGTTGTATGAATCTAGGGTTTGAGTAACTTAAGTCGGATTTTTGGTAATTGGTGAAGATGGACTTCCTTGTTTGATATATTTTACTTGATTTACAGCCTAAATGTGTGCGTATATGTGTTAAATGCAGGTAGGGAGTTTTGCGACTCGAGATGGCGAAGGAAAGCTCAAACTTCACCCGTCCACCACGGTTTCTGTGCGCATCACGGGCTACAGCACTAGGCCGTGCTGATCAGCACGACCGAAGTCATACCCGTGATGAATATGCAAATAAAGAGTTTGGGAAAATAGTCGTCCACCACGGCTTCTGAGGCCACCACAGGCTGCAACACCAGGCCATGCCGGTCACCACGCCCGTGCCCTAGCCCATGATAGAGATGCACGTAAAGAACAAAGCAACACCAGCCGTCCACCACGGCTTCCGAAGGCACCACGAGCAGCAACACCAAGCCGTGCTGACCAGCACGGCCATGCCCTTACCCGTGATGGATTGGCATAAGGATGTGGCTTCAGGATTCAACACGGGCTGAGTCCTGGCCATGCTGACCCCGTGACAATATAAGCATGCCTTTTCAAAAAATTTCCTACCTTTCACTTTCTAAGCTCTAAGGTGTTGTTTCTTCTTTGTCTTTGATTTTTCTTACCTGTCACAGCAATTTCAAGTAAGTCTCTTCGCCTTTTGCTTTTATTTGATTAAATTTGATTTTTCTTTTATGCAATTTTTATTATTTAGGACATTTTGATATGCTTTAGTATTTTATTTTGTTACACTACTTAAATTTGACTTAGATTATATTTAGTAAAGACTAGTTGCTATTTTTATATGATTTTGAATAATGAAATGTTAAGTGTGGGGTTTGGCAGCAATAAAGTTTATTTATGGCTTTTATTATGAAAAATTAATAGCATAAATTTTCTTTATTTGGTGCATGATAAAGTGGGCTAGAATGTAATTGTGAATTAGTTTTCTGCAGGAGATTGAGGCTTTAGTCTTAGTTTTAAGTCTAAAGTTTTAGGTTAGTCAAATTATAGCCTTTATGCTATTTAATTTTCGGTATAATTTATGTTAACTTGGTTTCTTATTGGAATTCTAATGATTCACTGTATTACGCAATATGAGGGACCGCGATCAATCACGTCGAAAGCAACCGCAACGCGCCGCTACTAGCAAGCGCCCGCGTGGCGAAGGAACATCTTCCTCCACTTCACCTTCATCAGTACCAGCACCAGCACCTCCACCACAACAACAACTAGTCCGAGTACGAAGAGCACCAGCTACAAATCCACCCGCACCTAGTCGACATCCCTTATGGACATTTCAGAATGCTGATAACGAGAGCCGCTTCCAAGTCATGCAATGAAAGCCAATGACGGCTGGACGTTGCATCGACTTTGTATCCCTAGAGAGAGTGGGATTAGCTCAGGATGTGCATGCCCTGTTTGAAACTCTGCCATACGCACGATTCTTCGACATCATTGAGCCATCCTACCACGAGCTCATAATTGAATTCCTTAGCACCTTCTTTCTGCAGCAACAGATCACAAACTGGCATCAGCCTGATGCAATTTACTTCAAACTTGGAGGAAGGGAGTTCTCAATGTCAGTTCTACAATTCGGCATGCATTTGGAATTATGGAATGAGCAGGAGACCTCGAGCGAGGAGTATTAAGGATGCATCTACTTCAACCTAATCTCGTACGACAGCATATGGGATTCATTAGTACTCAGGCCGGAATCATACTACCCCAGCAGGTCTAAGGCGTCTAGCCTTCCGGATCATCTCCGCTATCTCCATACTTTATTAGCTTACACGATTACAGGCAGGGGAGATAGTCTTAGAGCGGTCACACAGACTGATGTATTCATCCCCTAGGCTATGCAACATCGTAGGAAGCTTGACTTGGGATATCTCTTGGCTCGTCAAGTCCGTTCATTCATAGTCGATGCCTAGAAGAAGATGCACTAATGTTTTGGCCCGTTTGTGACTCGGTTAGCCAAGAGACTGGATGTATTGGATGACTGTCTGTTAGAGCTTTCACAGATTGGTGATATAACACCACTAGGGATCAGACAGATGATCAACATGTAGATGATCACGACTACTTGACACCCACATGGCATAGAGTACAGGCTCGTCAGCGCAATAGTAAGGGAGGCTAGAGAGGTAGCAGCTAGAGGAGCCCAAGACCATACGACTAAGATTCCAGATGTTAGGATTTCTAACCCAGCTAGAGTGTTTATGCCTACATCTGAAGCCTTCTCTTCTTATTCTGTAGGGACATCGAGTGCTCAGATTAATGCTTTGGTTGACCGACTAGATCGAGTATGCGATTTACAGCAGCAGCACTATACTGAGTTTGTGTAGCATAGAAAGGAGTTTGGGCAGTTTCCAGAGGAGACTAGGGCACAGTTTCAGGGTTAAACTATTTGCTCCAGCAGCTTATGCATGGGCTGGATAGGCAGGCCACCCAGACAAGCCTAATGGTGGAGCATATTCAAAAGATGGCGGAGACCAGAGCACAAAATCAGCGATTCATTGATGATATGGAGTTCAATCTAGGAGGTTGCTTCACGGACCCTGTACCACCACCCCCCCTCCTTCAGCGCCTTCTCCTGCTCCTCACCTTCCAACAGATCCAACCAGTGAGGATGCGCCTTCGGCAGACTACCAGCAGTGACAAAAAAAATTTGTGAGCTATTTTTCTTTTCCTTTTCCTCTTCCTTCTTTATTTTTATTTTACTTTATTTTTGTTTCTTTTTGCATTTTCATTTTATGTTATTTTCTTTCATTTTCCTTTCATGTTATGTTATTTTAGTGGAACACTTTACTTTGCCATCTTGATATGTACATTTAATATGATCTTCATTTTTTTATGATGTGCTAGTTATGTGCTATACCCAGTTTTAATTTTTCTAACACTGTGGACAGTGTTATACTCAAGTGTGGGGTAGGTATTTGTGGCTCTATCCCTTAATTGTTTAAGGCAATGATAATGGACTATTCTTAGGATGTTAGGACCTAGGTTTTTTTATATCATTTAAGTTTAGTTTATTCTTTCGTAATTAAAGACTTAATTCACACACTAGTAATTGATTGTCCCTCTCGATCTTTTGTTCTTGAAAGCAATTTCACTGTATTCAATATGTCAATTTGGCCAGGTTAAACCGGTGTTACTTGAGTTCCTTGCAAATTTAGAACCTTTGACTTTGAACTTTGATTATGCCAATCTCATATTCAATTTATGTAATGATTCAATTGATAAGTCTAGGAACCAATTGCAAATTTTAGCCACTTCAAACGTGAGTTTTTGAACTAAAATTTGAGCATCCATTGCACATTATGCTCATGACTTTTCTTGTTTGAGTCTGCACTGTACTTAATTTCGTTTCTAGAACTTGCTCTGTAATGCTTGTTGAGGTTACATGAATTTTTAAATACCATTAGATGATTTGGGCAACTTAGGATTTCACCACATCTGGCCAAAAGCCTACCCTTTGTTTTCATTAGTCAGCCAGTTTTGAGCCTTAACCTTTTCTTCATGATTTACACCTAATCACTACACGTACACCATTCTATACATCTATCTTTCCTTTCACCTTGTATACTAAGTAATTGTGTGTTATGCTACTTCATTTATGGAATCACAGTGCCTAACGTTGTTATAAATTCACTTAATCTTTTTAGTCATTCTTTGATGCTCCCTTCAATCCAAATTGGATAACTATTCTTATTGTTTACGTCACTAATCATGTAGCCCCTATATAAGCTGTTGTAATATATATACATGGTATATATCAAAAAAAATTAATAATAATAATATTTCTAACTTATTTCTTAGCTCTTATGCTCTTTTAAATTTAATTCTTGTGAGCATCTTTTACTTCAAATAAGGCTCAGTGAGTATTTTTATTGTTTTGGCACTCAGCTCCTGAAGCATTCATTTTAAATAATTACATGATTTTTCAGTATACTTTACACTTCTATCCAAATAGTCTTACCTTTACCTCAGCCACATTTCAACCTTGTAAAGACTCTTTGATTTTGGTATTCATTTATTCGCGATAGCGAAGATGAGATTGATGAGCAAGCTTATGGTAAGCAGGTTGTGTGTAGCTACGTTGAGGGAATTTTCTTATTTACCTTTAAACACTGTAAGTGATTTGATAGAATCCTGTGAGGAAATGGTTCTTAATCTTTAATGCTGAATTCTTACATAAGTTGTACTTTGATATGGTATTATTATAGTTTTTCCTTAAAGGTGTATAACTTGTTAGTTACTTGAGTTTCATTCTTTATATGTTGAATAAGGATGAGTTGTGAACTTTAGCATGGATTTTAAGGGGTGATTGTTGCTTGTGCATGTATTTAGTTATTGATTGCTTGAGGACAAGCAAAAGCTTAAGTGTGGGGTGATTTGATGTGCATAGTTTTACACATATTTGCTTGCATATTATTGTGTATTTTTTTAGCAATTATTGTGCTTTTATTCCAAGATCACCCGTGTTTTGTGTTCTTTTGCATTTTAGGAGAATTTATAGGTCCATCATCAGCGTTTGAGCAATTTTATATCAATACATGCAAAAACGGACGGGAATTCATCAAAAATTGGACAAGGGCTCGCATTTCAAACATTGAGCATGACCTAGGTCGAGGCCGTGCTGATCAGCACGGCCTGGACTCTAGCCGTGCTCAACCATTAGCCTTTGATCCTCAAATGTGGTATTTTGGCACAGTTTTTGAGGCTATCACAATCTCCAGCACGGCCCATGGTGGCTCAGCACCGGCGAGGGCACGACCAGGAAGAAGACCTAACTTGCAAGATCCAAAGGTTCAGCACAGCCTGGACTTCGGCCGTGCTGGGACAATTATATAGAGAAAATAATTTCCTGTAGAGAGGGGGAGCAGAGAGAGATTTGGCGGCTGGTTCGGTTTTTGCAGAGTACTGAGTTCGGGAGGGAGTTGTAGAGAGGGAGAATCTCGGAATCGCAAGGTTCCGAGTGCAAAACAGTAGTAGAGCAAATCGAGAGGCAATTGGGGAGATCAATTGTAGTGCAGATTCAGATTTGGAGCTATTCATCCAATTCGAGAGAAAAGGGTGTATATGTTTCATTTTTGTTATTCTTTCATTATAATTGATTTCCTAGTTGTTTTAAACATGAACGTGTGTAGCTAGATCGATTAAATCCATTGGGTTTTTTTTGCTATGTTGGCTTAATATTAAATTGTTGGATTGTTTGAGTTTAGTTTTGTATCCTTCTTGGTTTCAATATTAATAAGATAATGTATTATTCATGAGACGTTGTGAATTGTGGTGTTTAGATTGCTTTATATGATTGAGAAGTTCATTTGGCAGTTGGAAATTTGAATAGCAAGAACTGGTTAATGATCACTTAGAGAAAAGGATAATTAACTAGCCGGATTAAGAATTAACAAAGCTTAATAGAGGCGGATTAAAGCTTAATGCTAATTTAAGGATCAATCGTTAGGAAGAGATTCCAACTTTAGGTTCTTGAGTTTTGGAATTTGGTTATCGAGAAAGAGAAACCAAATTCAGTTAAGAATTCGTCCATGGGTAGCATAATGGGGCTCATCAATTTGTTATCTTTTGTTTGATTGCCTACTAGTTTAGGTTCCCTTTGGGTTTGCTTTCTTGTCTTGGTTGTTTCATTTATCCATTCATTCTTGCATCTCACTTAGAACTCAGCTTATAGTTATTAGTAAATTTAGAATTCATCCATCATATATTTTAGGTTAGATAACAAAGAATGAAGTAGTAAGTCTAGGTTTTTACTTTTTCGAGAATACAACCTTGATACTTCCCATTAGTGCTAGACTGCATTGATAGGTTCACTACCTTAGATTGTAGCCACATAAATAGCATATCAGAGCATATTACAAGCAAGATGTACTTTAGCTACATTGGTGTGGGAGATTATGCATTAGAAGATGATCCAAGGCTTGTTTCTTGCATTTCATACCAAGAGGACCAAGTTTGAAAGAAAATTCAAGCCACGTGGCTGCAACATGGACCAATGAAGAGACAACACATGGGGCTGCCCTTTATTTGGCCGAATTATGCATGCACGTGCATAACTGTGAGCAGCTTTGCATGGGTTTGCATGCATGTGCATGGGTGTGAACATAATAATCTTTATTTATTTTCTTTAGGAAGTCGAATACTATTTAGGAAAAGGATTTGACATTTTTTGGTTTAGAATTCATATTTGGCCAAAATCATTTTTAGAAAAGGATTTGGCTTTCCTTCTTTTGGCCGAATTGTGAAAGGCCTTAGAATAGTTTATTTCTAGCCATTCATTATATTCCTTAGTTGAATAGGTTTAGGAGAGTTATGTATAAATAGAAGAAAAGCCATTCGGCCACAAGGAGAATATCATTATTAAATCAAAATCTTACTTTGCTAAAGGGTTTCCTTGTTGTGTTTCTTGAATTTAAATTAATTTGTTTAGTTTAGATTCACTTCTACCTTAATTAATCCAGCTAAAACTTGTTAGTTTTACGGTTAATTGAGCATTCATCTTATTATAACTAAAGGTCTTAGTTCGTTATAGCTAAGGTTGTTAGTTCCGCATTCTTGGCAAACATTCAAGTTTTTGATCTTGGCAACAATTTCAAGCGTATTGGTGCGAGTGCCTCCATTCTTGGTTGAGATCGTATCAGTTTAGTATCAGAGCCAAACTTCAAGGTTTGGTTACTTATCTTTTTAATTATTTTCATTATCTTGTTCTTCATTGTGCGTGATCTTCTTCTTTTATTCTTTCTTGTGTGATTTCTTTTCCATCTAAATTCTATTCATATATTGATTCAAATCAGAAAGTAAAAATCTGATTTTCTTTCGTTTATTATGAAAAAAAGGAGAAAATTCAGATCTGTTTGATCTTTGTACGAATTCATTCAAACTGAAATTGACTGAATTTAAATGTGTTTAGTTCTTGACTTGTCCATCTATTTATAAAAAAAAAGTTTATTCTGAATTGGTTAAACGAAGTTGAGCTAACTCAATTCTGAAATTCTTAAAGATATTCGGCTGTAAGCTACTTCTTCTTCTTAAAGTTCTAAAATTTGATTTCTTGGGTTATAAAAGGGTTAATTTTTCAAGTCTAAGTGTGATTTGTTCCCATACTTATTTATGTTTTATTGATTCTTGAGTGCTTATTGTGATTTTAGAATTAACATTGATTTATTTGTTTAATTAAGTTGGATGTGAGTTTGATTTTACAAAATTGATTGAAGTTTAAAGGAACCATATTAGAACCTTTTTAATCTTGTTGAGTGAAACACGTGAGGGAGAGTATCCTTTTATTTTTGTTGCTTTAAACATGTCTAAATAGACTTCAAGCCACACACCTGAAGATGCTTTTGCCATGCCTGATCTAAGAGCTTTCACTGAAGCAATGAAAGCCATGTTGGAAAAATCAAATTGAGAGATGGAAGAAAAAATTATGGGGGAGATAGATGAATTACGTTCTCAACATCATGGAGAAAGAAAGAGTGGATCTGGAATGTGTCCTAGAAGAGGAACATGGCGCAATGATGAGGAAGATGAAGTGCAAAATACTGGAGGAAATAGGGTGGATAGCTACTTGATTAGCATTAAGATGAGAATACCTTGTTTTCAAGGTAAGAGTGATCCTGAAACTTATTTTGGGTGGGAAAAGAAAGTAGAGAGGGTATTTGAATGCCACAACTATAGTGTGGAGAAAAAGGAGAAACTCGTCGTAGTAGAATTTACAGATTATGCAGTTGTATGGTAGGATCAATTAATTATTAGTAGACGTAGAAATAGAGATAGGGAGATTGATTCTTAGGATGAGGTGAAGAGAATCATGAGGAAGAGGTTTATACCTTCATATTACTATGGAGAGTTGTACAACAAGCTACAAAGCTTAGTGTAAGGAAATAAAAGTGTTGAAGAGTATTACCAAGCTATGGAGATTACTATGATAAGGGCGAACATAGAGGAGGATAGGAAAGCCACCATGGCTCGATTCTTGCATGGTTTAAATAAAGATAATGCTAACCTTGTTGAATTGCAGCATTATGTAGATATGGAAGATATGTTGCATATGGCGATTAAAATTGAGAAGCAATTGAAGAATAAAAGCAAGACCTCCACGATTTCAAATTGGAAAACAAATCCTAATTGGAAAGGTGGCAACCAGCCCTATAGCAAGGGAAAGATGTAGCAAAAGACACCAAGGGAAACACAAAGTTTGATCCTAATCCTAAGGGAAAAACACAAGATGACAAGCCCAAGAAGATTCAATGCTTCAAGTGCTTAGGTTATGGACACATCTCCTCTCAATGTCCAGACAAACGCACTATGGCGATTAGAGGTGGTGAATTGGTGTTTGCTAGTGATGAAGAAAGTGATGATGATGAGATGCCTGAAATGGAAGACTGCAATCCAAGTGAGATGAACCATGATGAAGATCAATAAGATGGCGAAGAAGGTGACATTCTTGTAACACTTAGAGCTTTAAACTTGCAACATGGGAATGATTATGTACAAAGGGAAAACATCTTCCATACTCGTTGTTTAGTACAAGAAAAAGTTTATTGCATGATAATAGATGGCGGTAGTTATACTGACGTTGCAAGTACCATGATGGTGGATAAGCTTAAGTTACCAACTATGAGACATCCTAGGCCATACACTCTACATTGGCTTAATGAACATGCGGGTATTAGGGTGACTAAGCAAGTTAAGATCACATTTAAAGTTAAAAAGTTCCATAATGAGGTAATTTGTGATGTTATTCTAATGCAAGCATGCCATATCTTGTTAGGTAGACCATGGTTGTATGATAGGTCTGTAATGAACAATAGGCGTGCTAATTCTTATTCACTCACTTTACATGGGAGATTCTATACTCTTGTACTATTAACACCTAATGAAGCGTTTGAAGATTAAAAGGTGTTGAAATAATGTATAGAAGCATATAAAAAGAGAAAAGAGAGCGTGAGAGTGCACGAGAAAAAGAAAAAGTGCACAAGCAAAAGGAAAGTAGAGTGGAAAACAATGAGAGGCGTGAGAAAAGAGAGGAAAAAGGAGAGAATAAAGAGAGTATGCGCAAAAGGGAGAATAGTCTAATATGTGATGCGCAAGAAAAAGGAGAGATGAGTAAAGAGAGAAAAGTGAGTTTTCTTGTAAGAGAGAGAAATGTATGGAAAGCAATGAGTGAAAATAGGCCAGTACTTGTACTTATGTATAAAGAAAATTAACTAACGAACTTAACCCCTCTTTGCCTAGTGGTTTTGTTTCTCTTCTATAGGAGTTTGAAGACTTGTTTCTAGAAGAAATTCCAAATAGTTTGCCTCCCAGTCGTGGAATTGAGCATCAAATTGACTTTGTACCTGGTTTTGTTATACCTAATAGGTCGGCTTATCGAGCTAATCCTGAGGAAATAAAGGAGTTAAAACGCCAAGTTGAAGACCTCATGAGTAAAGGTTATGTTAGGGAAAGTTTAAGTCCATGTGCTGTTCTTGTTATATGTCCCTAAGAAAGATGGTTCTTGACATATATGTGTGGATTGTCATGCAATTAATAATTAAATATCATCATCCTATTCTTAGGTTAGATGATATGCTGGATGAATTGCATGGGGCAATCATATTTACTAAGATTAACTTGAAAAGTGGTTATCATCAAATTAGAATGAAAGAGGGAAATGAATGGAAAACTACATTTAAAACTAAGTTTGGTTTATATGAATGGTTAGTCATGCCATTTTGTTTAACCAATGCACCTAGTAAATTCATGAAATTAATGAACCATGTGTTGCGTGCTTATATAGGAAACATCATTGTGGTTTATTTTGATAATATACTTATTTATAGTCGGTCTTAAGATGAACATGTAGAACATATGCGTTTGGTTTTAGAAACCCTGCGCAAGGAATCTTTGTTTGCTAACCATAAAAAGTGTGATTTTTGCACAAACAAGCTTGTGTTTCTTAGTTTTGTTGTTAGTGCAAAAGGAGTTGAAGTCGATGAAGAAAAGATGAAAGCAATCAAAAAATGGCCAACACCCAAAAGTGTTAGTGAAGTCCAAAGTTTCCATGGACTTGCAAGCTTCTATAAGCGGTTTGTAAAGGACTTTAGCACCATAACTGCACCACTAAATGAGCTTGTGAAGAAAGATGTAAAGTTTGAGTGGGGACAATCTCAAGAATGAGCATTTAACATGCTGAAGGATAAACTTACTTCTTCTCCTATTCCTTCACGTCCTGATTTCACTAAAACTTTTGAGATTGATTGTGATGCTTCTGGAATAGGCATTAGAGCTGTTCTAATTCAAGATGGAAGGCCAATAGCCTACTTTAGCGAAAAGCTCAATGGAGCAAGCTTAAATTATCCAACATATGATAATGAACTCTATGCACTTGTTAGAGCCCTAGACATTTGGGAACATTATTTGCTGCCCAAGGAGTTTGTAATTCACACTGATCATGAATCATTAAAGCATTTGAAGGGACAAAACAAGTTGAATAGACGGCATGCTAAATGGAGTGAATTCATTGAAGCCTTTCCTTATGTCATCAAATATAAGAAAGGTAAAATAATGTTGTAGTCGATGCACTATCGTAAAGGTATGCTTTACTTGCTTCTTTAGATGCAAAATTACTTGGTTTTGAGTATGTAAAAGAATTATATGAAAAAGAACATGATTTTGGATCTGTTTATATAGCAAGTGAATAAGGGGCGATTGATAAGTTTAATAGACACGATGGTTTTCTTTTTAAGGAAAAACGTTTATGCATCCTCTTTTGTTCTATGCGTGAGTTACTTGTGCGCGAGGCACATGAAGGCGGTTTAATGGGACACTTTGGTGTTCAAAAGACCCTAGATGTTTTGCATGATTACTTCTATTGGCCTAACATGAAAAAGGATATAATCCTTATATGTGATAGATGTATTGTGTGTAAACAAGCTAAGTCTAAGCTTAAACCACATGGGATGTATATGCCCCTACCTGTACCTAGTTCTCCTTGGATTGATATATCTATGGATTTTGTGCATGGATTACCTAGAACTAGGTGTGGACATGATAGCATCTTTGTTGTTGTAGATAGGTTTTCAAAAATGGCTCATTTTATTGCATGCAAGAAAATTGATGATGCACAACATGTTGCTGAATTGTTCTTTAGGGAAATTGTATGTTTACATGGTATGCCTAGAATTATTGTTAGTGATAGAGATGTAAAATTCTTAAGCTACTTTTGGAAAACCATGTGGGGAAAGTTAGGGACTCGTTTGTTATTTTCTACTACTTCTCATCGACAAACAGATGGTCAAACTGAGGTAGTAAATAGAACACTATCACAATTATTGCGCACCATGATTAAATGAAATTTAAAATCTTGGGAAGATTGCTTGCCTCATATTGAGTTTGCTTATAATAGAAGTGTGCATTCTTCATCTAATTTCTGTCCATTTGAAGTTGTTTATGGTTTTAAACCCTTGAGTCCTCTTGATTTAGTTGCTTTACCTTTGAGTGAACAAGCTAACATTGATGGAAAGAAAAAGGCAGAATATGTTTTGAAGTTGCATGATCAAGTGCGAGCCAATCTTGAAAGAAAGAATGAACAAATTGCCAAACAAGCCAACAAAGGGCGTAGAAAAGTAGTATTTGAACCAGGTGACTAGGTCTGGCTCTACTTGAGGAAAGAACACTTTCCAAACCAGAGAAAATCCAAACTGATGCCAAAGGGTGATGGACCATTCCAAGTACTTGAGCGCATCAATAACAATGCCTACAAGATCGACTTACTAGGTAAGTATGGAGTTAGTGCTACTTTTAATGTTACTGATTTATCTCCTTTTGATTTTGATGAAGGTCTTGATTCGAGGATGAATCCTCTTGAGGAAGGAGGGAATGATGCAACCAAGGTAAGGACTTCACCTAGCAAGGCTGAAGATGATCCATTGAAGTATGAAGGTCCAATGACGAGATCTAGAAGTAAGAGGTTCAACCCTGCCTTGTATTCATTCATGGAGCATATTACAAGCAAGATGTACTTTAGCTACATGGGTGTGGGAGATCATGCATTCGAAGATGATCCAAGGCTTGTTTCTTGCATTTCATACCAAGAGGACAAAGTTTAAAAGAAGATTGAAGCCACGTGGGTGCAACATGGACCAATGAAGAGACAACACATGGGGCTACCCTTTATTTGGTCGAATTATGCATGCACGTGCATAAGTGTGAACACCTTTGCATGGGTTTGCATGCATGTGCATGGGTGTGAACATAATTATCTTTATTTGTTTTCTTTAGGAAGTCGAATACTATTTAGGAAAAGGATTTGACTTTTCTTTGATTTAGAATTCTTATTTGGCCAAAATCCTTATTAAAAAAGGATTTGGCTTTCCTTTTTTTGGCTGAATTGTTAAAGGCCTTAGATTAGTTTATTTCTAACCATTCATTGTATTCCTTAGTTGAATAAGTTTAGGAGAATTATGTATAAATAGAAGAAAAGCCATTCGGCCACAAGGAGAATGTCATTATTAAATCAAAAGCTTTGCTTTGCTAAGGGGTTCCCCTGTTGTGTTTCTTGAATTTAAATTAATTTGTTTAGTCTAGATTCACTTCTACCTTAATTAATCTAGCTAAAACTTGTTAGTTTTAGAATTAATTGAGTATTTGTCTTATTATAACTAAAGGTCTTAGTTCATTATAGCTAAGGTTATTAGTTTCGCATTCTGGGCAAACATTCAAGTTTTCGATCTTGGCAACGATTTCAAGCATATTGGTGCGAGTGCCTCCATTCTTAGTTGAGATCGTATCAGCATAGGCACAGATCCATTGCTTGGACAAATGTGAGGAAATTAAATTAGTTGATCGAGTATTGATATCATTCTCAAATGAAATAAAATCAGTTGATCAATCATTGATATCATTCTCGAATTATCTCGGTCGAATCTTTTGGAGGAAGGAGGGAACAACAAGAATCGAACCATGCCCAAATTCGGGACTTGGACTACGGTTGACCCATCAACTCCTCTCTAGTTCTTGATTTGACTTTAGTTTATTCATCTTTCTTTATTTATTAATTTGTATTTAGCTTCTAGTGTCTTTTTCTTATGGAATGAGAGATTTCACACCATAAAAACTGCATGCAACCGAATACTTGAGGCTAATAAGCATACTATTTCATTTTTCTACCTTGTGGAGAATCAAGTTATGGGTTCTTTCAAGAACGTTGCGAGCTAATCACTAGTCGCCCTGGAAAACATAGACTTATCGCTCGCGTCCGTCCTTTTTTTTGTGTTCTTTGTTTACCCTGGTGTCTAAATCAAATCATTTTTATCCTTACGCCCAGCCGTACGGAGAATAGCAAAGAACTTGCGATTTCTTTTCTTTCTTTTGGGCCTCTCTTTCTAATCTTTGTTTAGTATGATCCTTTGTTTTATTTGGGGAGCACAAGCAAGAGTGTCGAGAGAAAGCGCGTGTAAGTGGCAAGCATAGGCACAGATCCATTGCTTGGACAAATGCGAGGAAATTAAATTAGGTGATCGAGTATTTATATCATTCTCGAATGATCATCATTCCTTGTTCCTTTCGGCACGAGGACTCCTTATGGCACAAGGATTAGCGTAAAGAATCATGAGAAGGCAGTTGACAAGCTTGGCCGGTGAGACTAGCACAAATGGTGAGTATCAAGGTCGTATTCTCGGGAAAGGATGATCCTAGAACTACTGCAGCATCTTATGTTATCTAACCTTAACAAAATCGATGAAGTTAATATGCTATGATTAAATGTGAACAAGCTTTAACTAAGTGTCAAATAATCTGAAAGGATTTAGGAAAACAATCGAAAGAAAAAGCAAACCCAAGGGGACCTAAGCTAGTTGAACTTTAGTGAAGATAGAGATTATATTGATAACCAATTGCAATTACCCGTGGATGAATTCTTAACTGAATTCGGGCTCCCTCTCGAGATAACCGAATTCCTAAACCTAATAACCTAAAGTTGGAATCTCTTCCTAACGATCGATTATTAAATTAGCATTAAGCTTTAACCCGCCTCTATTAAGCTTTGTTAATTCTTAATCCGGCTAGTCAATTACCCTTATCTCTAAGTGATCATTAACCAGTTCTTGCTATTCAAACTTTCAATTACTAAATAAATTTCTCAATTACATAAAGCAATTTAAATACCACAACTCACAACATCTCATGAATAATGTGATTTCTCATTAATAATGAAAGTAAGAAGAGACAAGCATTGATAATCAAAATCTCATAAGCATTAGAATCAATCCAACAACATAGAAACCCCAATGGGTTTGACAAATTTAGTTACTCATACTAATAAGCAACACAAAGTAAAGAACAAATTCAGAAAAGTAAATTGAAGGCATGTACACCTTTCTTCTTCAAGTTGGATGAAAAACCCTAAATTCCCAATTCAGAATGATGAACCCTAAATTGCCTCTTAAATGCCCCAAATCTCCTCTTGATCTTCAATTTAATGTTAAAACCAATGTAATCCTTCCTTCAATAGATGAAATGGTCTTCTAAAGTCGAGTATTGAAGTCTAGGAATAGATGGCTTATGCTTGTATATGTGAAATCAAGTCAGAAAATCGAACCCTAATTCAATAAGTCGTATTTGCCTATATAAATCTCTCAGCACGGTCGTGGTCAAACCCGTGCTGATTAGCACGGGTGGAGTCCAGGCCGTGCTGGACCTCCGCGTCCCACAACTCACGACTTCTTCTTAGCCGTGCCCTCGCCGGTGCTAAGCCACCATGGGCTGTGGTGGAGGCCATGGTAGCTTCGGAAACCGTGCCAAAATGGCACTCTTGAAGGTCAACTATTTGATGGTTCAGCATGGCCAGAGTTCAGGCCATGCTTAACCTTGGAATGCTAGTCCTTGCTTAACTTTGATGGATTCTAGTCCTTAATTGCGCGTATTTCCCTCGGTTACTGGTATTGTCCCTTGATAATGACCTGAAACGTGAAAGGAACCAAGACAAAGGTGATTATGGCATAAAACAAGATAACTATGAACAAAAATGTAAGCAATTAGGCATATAAACATGTATAAAATGATGCACATCAAATCACCCCACACTTAAGCTTTTGCTTGTCCTCAAGCAATCAATAACTCAATACATGCACAAGCAACAATCAACCCTCAAAATCCATGCTAAAGTTCACAACTCAACCTTATTCAACATATAAAGAATGAAATTCAAGTAACTAATAAGTTATACACCTTTAAGGAAAAACTATAATAATACCATCTCGAAGTACAACTTATATAACAATTCAGCATTAAAGACTAAGAATCATTGCCTCACAGGAACCTCTCAAATCACTCACAGTGTTTAAAGGTAAACAAGAAAATTCCCTCAATGCAGCTGCACATAACCTGTTTACTATAAGCTTGCTCATCAATCTCATCTTCGCTACTGCGAATAAATGAATACCAAAATCAAAGGGTCTTTACAAGGGTTGAAATGTGGCTGAGGTAAAGGTAAGAATATTTGGATAGAAGTGTAAGGTATACTGAAAAATCATGCACTTATTTAAAATAAATGCTTCAGGAGCTGAGTGCCAAAACAACAAAAATACTCACTAAACCTTATTTGAAGTAAAGGATGCTCATAAGAATTAAATTCAGAAGAACTAAGAGCTAAGAAATAAGTCAAATTTTTTTTTCTTTTTTTTTTTATATATACTATGTATATATATTACAGTAGCTTATATAGGGGCTGCATGATTAGTGACATAAACAATAAGAATAGTTATCCAATTTGGATTAAAGGGAGCATCAAAGAATGACTAAAAAAGACTAAGTGAATTTAGAACAACGTTAGGCACTATGATTCCATAAATGAAGAAGCATAACACATAATTACTCTGTATACAAGGTGAAAGGAAAATAGATGTATAGAATGGTGTATGTGTAGTGATTAGGTGTAAATCATGAAGAAAAGGTTAAGGCTCAAATTGGCTGACTAATGGAAACAAAGGGTAGACTTTTGGCCAGATGTGGTGAAATCCTAAGTTGCCCTATGGTATTCAAAATTCATGTAACCTCAACAAGCATTATAGGGCAAGTTCTAGAAACAAAATTAAGTACAGCGCACACTCAAGCAAGAAAAGTCACGAGCATAATGTGCATTGGATGATCAAATTTTGGTTCAAAAACTCACATTTAAAGTGGCTAAAATTTGCAATTGGTTCCAAGACTTATCAATTGAATCATCACATAAATTGAATACGAGATTGGCATAATCAAAGTTCAAAGTCAAAGGTTGTAAATTTGCAAGGAACTCAAGTAACACCGGTTTAACCCGACCAAATTGACATATTGAATACAGTGAAATTGCTTTCAAGAACAAACGATCGAAAAGGACAATCAATTACTAGTGTGTGAATTAAGTCATTAATTATGAAAGAATAAACTAAACTTAAATGTTATGAAAAACCTAGGTCCTAACATCCTAAGAATAGTCCATTATCATTGCCTTAAACAATTAAGGGATAGAGCCACATATACCTACCCCACACTTGAGTATAACACTATCCATAGTGTTAGAAAAATTAAAACTACGTCTAGCACATAACTAGCACATCATAAAAAAAATGAAGATCATATTAAATGTAAATATCAAGACGACAAAGCAATATGTTCCACTAAAATAACATAACATGAAAGGAAAATGAAAGAAAATAACATAAAATGAAAATGCAAAAAGAAACGAAAATAAAGTAAAATAAAAATAAAAAGGAAAATAAAAAGGAAAAGGAAAAAGAAAAGGAAAAGGAAAAGAAAAATAGCACAAATTTTTATTACTGCTGGTAGTCTGCCAAAGGCGCATCCTCACTGGCTGGATCTGCTGGAGGGTGAGGAGTAGGGGAAGGCACTGAAGGAGGGGGCGGTGGTGGTGGTACAGGGTCCGTGAAGCAACCTACTAGCTCGAACTCCATATCATCGATGAATCGCTGATTTTATGCTCCGGTCTCCGCCATCTTTTGAATTTGCTCCGCCATTAGGTCTGTCTGGGTGGCCTGCCTCCAGCCCATGCATAAGCTGCTAGAGCATATCGTTTAAACCCTGAAACTGTGCCCTAGTCTCCTTTTGAAACTACCCAAACTCCTTTCTATGCTACACAAACTCAGTATAATGTTGCTGTTGTAAATCGCAGACTCGATGTAGTTGGTTAGCCAAAGCACTAATCTGAGCATTCGATGTCCCTACAGAATAAGAAGAGGAGGCTCCAAATGTAGGCATAAACACTCTGGTTGGGTTAGGAATCCTAACATTTGGAATCTCAGCCGTCGGGTCTTGGGCTCCTCTAGCTGCTGTCTCTCTAGCCTCCCTTACTATTGCGCTGACGAGCCTGTACTCTATGCCATATGGGTGTCGAGTAGCCGTGATCATCTACATGTTGATCATCTGTCTGATCCCTAGTGGTGTCATATAACCAATCTATGAAAGCTCTGACAGACAGTCATCCAATACATCTAGTCTCTTGGCTTACCTAGTCACATACGAGCCAAAACAACAGTGCATCTTCTTATGGGCGTCGACTATGAATGAACGGACTTGAAGAGCCAACAGATATCCCAAGTCAAGCTTCTTACGATGTTGCATAGCCCAGAGGATGAATACATCGGTCTGTGTGACTGCTCCAAAACTATCTCCCCTGCTTGTAATCGTGTAAGCTAATAAAGCATGGAGATAGCGGAGATGATCCGGAAGGCTAGACGCCTTAAACCTGCTGGGGTAGTATGATTCCAGCCCGAGTACTAATGAATCCCATATGGTGTCGTACGAGATTAGGTTGACGTAGATGCATCCCTGATACTCCTCGCCCGAGGTCTCCTACTCAGTCCATAATCCCAAATGCATGTCGAATTGTGGAACTGACATTGAGAACTCCCTTCCTCCAAGTCTGAAGTAAACTGCATCAGGCTTATGCCAGTTTGTGATCTGTTGCTGCAGAAAGAAGGTACTGAGGAATTCAATTGTGAGCTTGCGGTAGATTGGCTCAATGATGTTGAAGAATCATGCGTATGGTAGAGTTTCGAACAGGGCACGCACATCCTGAGCCAATCCCACTCTCTCCAGGGATACTAAGTCCATCCAACATCCAGCCATCACTTGCTTCCATCTCATCACTTGGAAGCGGCTCTCGTTATCTGCATTCTGAAATGTCCATAAGGGATGTCGACCAGGTACGGGTGGATTTACAGCTGGTGCTCTCCGTACGCGGACTAGTTGATGTTGTGGTGGAAGTGCTGGTGCTGGTGCTGATGAAGGTGAAGCGGTGGAAGATATTCCTTCACCATGCGAGCGCTTGCTAGGAGTGGCGCGTTGGGGTTGCTTTCTACGTGATTGGTCGCGGTCCCTGATGGGCTCTTTATGCAACCTACACCTAAGGCAGTGAACCTACCGATGCAGCCTAGCACTAGTGAGTATCAAGGTCGTATCCCTAGAGATCGGGTGAACCTAGAGTTACTATTGTTGCTATGTTATCTAGTCTGAAATAAGGTGTGGAAGTTCTAATGTACCAGCTAATGATTATGAGTGCAAATAAGTAAATAAAGAACAACGGACAATCAAAAGACAATTACAAAGAGAGAAACAAACCCAAAAAGGAGCCTAAGTGATGGAATTCTAAAGATGGATTTTATGGATTGCCGATCTTGCTTACCCGTGCCTAAATCCTGAATTGAATCCCGGTTCCTCTCTCGAGCTTACCGGATTCCTAAACCTGTACTAACCTAATGGAATCTCTTCCTATCGGATTACTACAGATTAGCATTAAGTATGATTTAAAACTATTAAGAGTTATTAGTTCTTAATCCGGCGAGTAAATCAACCTTATCTCTAAGTGTTAACTACCAGTTCTTACTATTCAATGTCCAGTTGTAACAAACATTTCTCAATGTCAAGAAACAACAGAATAAACAATTAATCCAACGTCTCAAATTAACTGAATCAAACTTTTATTACTGAATAGCAAGAAGATTGCAAGAATGACTATTATAAAAACTAACAATTAAGCATAATCCATCAACAAAGGTGAACCCTAATGGATTCAAAAGATCTAGCTACTCATGTTCATGGTTAAAGCAATTAGGGAAGAAAATAAGGAAAAACAAATTAAAGGCATGTACACCCTTCTCTTTCAAGCTGAATGAGAAACCCTAAAATTGCAAAATTTGAAATCTCAAACCCTAGTTGCCTCTTGAATGCTCCCAAAGTTTGTCTTGATCTTCAATTCGATGTTGGAATAAGTGAAATCCCCCCTTCAATTGATGAATTTTTATCTCTCACGGTCTACAATTGAGGTATAGGAAATAATTGATTAAGTGTGTGTCTTGGAATTGAGTCCAAAAATCGTCCCCCTCCAAAAGAACTCAAAATTGCCTATATAGTTGATTCAGCATGGCCGGAGTCCAGGCTGTGATGATTCAAAGACTACCAGTGGAGTCTAGGCGATCTTGAATCTGGAATCTGTTGCCGACTCCTTCCAAGCCGTGCCCAAGTCTTGAGCCACCACAGGCCATACTGGAGGCCGTGGTGGCTACTAAGTCGTACGAAATGGCACAATTGGGGATAGCCTCTTGGTAATTCAGCACGGCCGGAGTCCAGGCCGTGCTCAACCCTCGGGGTGCTAGTTCTCACCCAATTTGATGGATTTTGGTCCGTAATCACACGTATTTCCCTCGATTATTGATTTTGTCCTTCAAAAATGACCTGAAACGAGAAAGGAAACAAAAGACAGGTGATTCTAGCATAAAACGGGATAATCATGCATAAAAATGTAAACAATCGGGCATGAAAACATGTGTAGTATGATGCTTATCAAATTACCCCACACTTAAACTTTTGCTTGTCCTCAAGCAATCAACAACTCACTCCTCAAACAGATACCAAATAACTCAATCCAATGCATTGCAGGAGGTTAGCTCAAAACAAATTTCAAAACTCCATAATGATTTTTTCCAAAATCCCTAAATCACTAAATCTTTAAGAGAGAGAACAAACTTAATAAAGTTGCTAAAGTTAAAATGATAAACCATCTAAATTGAGAAATTGAGAACCATGCCTCACAAGATGTCACTCAAAACACACAAGTGTATATAGGTGAAAGAAGATTGCCAAGCTCGCAACGCAAAAAATACAGAAAAAGTGCTTACCATAGGCTTCCTTATAGATCCAATCTCCACTACTACGAAATAATCAATAATCATGATCAAAGGGTCTTGAGCCAGGTTGTAATGGGGTTAAGGTAGGGTACGTATAAATATGGAAAGTAGGCTACAAGTTGCTAGAAGTTAAGCAAGTAATGCAAGAAAGTAACGAAGGATCAAGTGTTGTACCAAAATGAACACTAAGTTGCTCTAAAAATAAGATGATGCTCAAAATGAACTAAATTAATACTCTTTTTTTTTATTGAATATATATATACTATGTATATATATTACAACAGCTTATGTAGGGGTTGTTGGTTATTGACACATACAATAAGACTGAATATCAAAATTTTTTTTTTTTTTAATTGAAGGGAGCATCTATGAAAAATCTAGCAACTTAGTGAAATATATGATTACAGATTGATCCAAAATAAAATGCAGTATAAACTTACATAATTTCCAGCAACAATGGTAGAAAGAATGGTCAAATGAATAGAAGTGATAAAATGAGTGTCACCGTTATTATTATCACGAAAGGAAAGGCTAAGGCTCAAAATTGGTTCACTAAGGGAAAAACAGGGTTAGGCTTTTTGGCCAAATTGTGTAAATCCTAAGTGCCCAAATCATCTCACGATTATTGACAATTCATGTAATCTCAAAAGATATCGTAAAGCAAGTTCTAGAAACAGAGATTCTGTACAATGCTCACTAATGAAAGAAAAGGGAGCATAATAGTGATGAACCAATTGGCTCAAAATCTCACCATTTGAGTGGGTTAAAATTGCATGAATTCTCAAACCAAAGTTTAAACAATCAATCACAATAATAAGCAACAATATTAACAGTGTTCTATATCTAAGATAAAGTAAAATGGAAGAATTTAAGGAAAAATACCGCTTTAATTGGCCGGATTGTAATTAAGAGATTCGTTCATTGCCTTCTTCCAACAAGGTTCGATAAAAGCTATAAGGGAATCCATTCAAAGGAGAAAATTATTAACTACTCGATTAAAACAAAACTCAAGATAAGGACAGTAATAATGAATGGACTCAATCAATAAGGGATATTAAAACAAGATAAAAATAGCAAAGATAAAATTGGTACCGCATCTACTGCATCTACCCCACACTTCAGAAAAACACTGCCCTCGCAGAACAAGGTAGGCACTCCAAAATAAAAGGAATAAAATACGTAAAATGAAGCTAATTATGGGAGTCCATAAAAGAAATTAGAAAACTAAGAGAAAAACAAGACGACAAAAGAGATAAAAACTAGAAAGTCTACTAGATACCGCCTTGATGTGTACTTTAACACTTCAAAATATGTTAGTCCTCAAAATTACGTGACGAGCATCAAGTAGGCTAACTCCTGCAAAATTCAAGAATAAACACATTCCAAGCAACATCTAGTAAAAGGTTCAATAAGATAGCATCTCCTCAAAATCAAACTTACTAAAAACAGAATCAAATATCTAACCGCAAATGACTACATAAAATAAAATAAAAATGTCCAAAAATTCGGAAAGCAAAATAGATTCGGAATGCCTCCCGAAGGCGCTTCTTTTTGTTCGAGTCATCTAGCTGGACTCTAGATCAGCATTCCTGCATCGCGGGCAAATTAAGAAGGTAGGCTCAATGTAAGTTGGGGCTCGAGGCATAAAAGCGCAATGAAAAGGTCCGATGTGTGCAGTAGATGACCAAGGAGGTGCTCTCTAGACCGATTTAGGATGTCCATTCATCCACTCCGAATTCCGGCTAAGTGACTTGTCAAAAACAAACTTGCAACTACCCTTCTCGGGTCTATCACAGCACAAAGTCTCATATTGATACAAGTTATTTTTTCCAGATGAATAACACATACTAGTAGGGGAAGAAACATGTATAGCATCATCCATTTGTACATCTTGTGGTTGTGTATTACATGCAAGATCAATTCCATCAATACAACAAATGGCATGAACATGGTCGGTGGAAGAACTATCAAATGAGGGTAAACTAAAAGTGACATAGTCATCCCCTACATTAAGTTCTAACTTCCCCTCAAATACATCTATTTTAGCTCTAGCTGTGGCAAGGAAAGGTCTCCCCAAAATTAATGGTACACCATGCTCATTGTCCATATCCAAAACCACACAGTCCATAGAAAATATGAACTTATCTACCTTAACTAGCACATTTTCCACAATTCCCCTAGGAAGCTTAATGTAATCCGTCACTAATTGAATGCACATCCTAGTGGATTTTGCCTCCCCCAAACCTAGCTTATTGAACAAACTAGTGGGCATGACATTTATGCTAGCCCCCAAATCAGCTAATGCATCATCCACACATAAATTACCTAAAGTGCAGGGAATAGTGAAACTCCCTGGATCGTGACGTTTCTCCGGCAACTTGCTCAAACACCGAGCACTCCTCATTGTCGAACATAGGCGACCTCCTCCAACTTCCTTTTCCGCTAAGTATGTCCTTTAAGAACTTACCATACTTGACTCGCCCAATGCATCAATAAAAGGCAAGTTAATATGGGTTGTCTAAAAATATCTAAAAACTTACTAAACCGCTCTTTCGCCTCTGCTTGTTTAGCTCTAGCAGGGATAAGGAATCTTAGGTTGATATTCCCCGACCGGAATTGATTTCACCTTTTGTCCCTCAGGTTCCCTAACCTTACCGCTTGCCTTAACCCGCACATCAATAGTGGGCGTCATCAAAATAGGCTTAGAAGGAGCTGAAACTAACTTACCTCGAACGCAAAGTGATGGCGTTCACGTGCTCCCTGTGGTTAGACTCTGGTGCTCTGAGCGCCTCCTTCGCCTTCGGACAACATCTTAGAGATTTGGCCAATCTGGGTCTCCAAGTTCGAATTGAGGCCTGCCGGTTCCTAAGTGCACTATCGATTACGGAACCTCATCTCCGTAGACGTCATAAACTTCATCACAAGCTCCTCTAAATTTGACTTCTTTTCCGGTAGAGGAGGAGCTTAGCAGCCCACCAATGCTGCCGCCGATGAAGTCTCCGAAACCAGTGGACCCCGAGCGTTATTGTTCCTCCAATCAAGTTGGGATGATTGCGCCACCCGTGGTTGTATGTATTGTCAAGGATTGTTCTGCCGCCTTGGGGCATTCCCCATATAATCAACTGTTCAACATCGGAAGACATAGCGAATTAGATGGAAAACTAGTAGAAGATGAAGCAACATACCTCCCGCAGAGCACAGACCGTAATACGGGCCACCTTAAAACTCGCAGCCAACGTCACCGCATGAGCCAAGCATCCTGAGTTGGTCGATCTTCTTGGCTAGAAGCTCCACTTGAGCTCGCCAAGGCTGCTGTGAGTCCACTTGGCTGACCACCCTCGCCTTCCCGGCTCGGCTCCCTAGAGGATTGCCAACGATAGTTGTTCATGGCCATTTCCTCTATCGTTCGAGCCCCGCCGCTTCGTCTTCTTGCTTAGCGCCCCACCGCTGCGCAAAGATCCACCATCCGCCTCATTGCAAGGTTCAACCCGGCCAGAAGGTCCGAACTGCATCTACACCGGCAATCCGTGATGTGGGCAACATCTCAAAAGATCCTTAAACCTCTCCCATGCATCGTACATGCTTTCATCATCAAACTGCACAAAAGAAGATATGTCATTTCTAAGTTTAGCAGTTTTAGCGGGAGGAAAATACTTATATAAAAATTTTTCAGCCAACGCCCTCCAGGTAGTAATTGTTTGTTGTGGAAGAGATTGCAGCCATCTCTTTGTTGTGTCCCTCAAGGAAAATGGAAACAATCTCAGCCGAATGGCATCATCAGGTGTTCCATTTATCTTGAGTGTGTCACAAATCTCCAAAAAGTTAGAGATATGTGCATTAGGATCCTCGCTGGGCAATCCTCCAAATTGCACGCTTTGCTGGATCATCTGGATAACATTGGCCTTTATATCAAAATTATTGGTCACATAAAGAATTGACTATACTGCTGGCCCCATCTAAAGATGGTCGAGCAAACTCGTACATCATCCTCTGATCGTCATTGGCCTGGGGGTCATGGTTTTCCATCATGTCTAGCCTATCCACAGGTACCTCAACCTCAATCTCCTCCTCTTCTAATTGCAACCTCTTCCTTAAGAGTCTGAGGGATCGTTCTGGATCAGATAAAAGCTCTATAAGATTCGAGTTTGAGCTACTGGTCATAAACTACCTGAAACTGAAAGTCCACACAACCACCAATCAACAAAAATAATATAATAATAAATAATAAATAATAAATAATAAAAAAAATAAAAAAAATAAAAAATAAATTAAGAATAAATGAATAAACAAATAATGACTAAATTAACACAAAAAAATAATTCACTCTAGTTCACTCATCAGAAGCCAAAAGCTTGATGGGCTCTTTATGCAACCTACACCTAAGGCAGTGAACCTACCGATGCAGCCTAGCACTAGTGAGTATCAAGGTCGTATCCCTGGAGATCGGGTGAACCTAGAGTTACTATCACATATGTTATCTAGTCCGAAATAAGGTGTGGAAGTTCTAACGTACCAGCTAATGATTATGAGTGCAAATAAGTAAATAAAGAACAACGGACAATCAAAAGACAATTACAAAGAGAGAAACAAACCCAAAAGGGAGCCTAAGTGATGGAATTCTAAAGATGGATTTTATGGATTGCCGATCTTGCTTACCCGTGCCTAAATCCCCGAATCGAATCCCGATTCCTCTCTCGAGCTTACTGAATCCTAAACTGCACTAACCTAATGGAATCTCTTCCTATCTGACACAGATTAGCATTAAGTATGATTTAAAACTATTAAGAGTTATTAGTTCTTAATCCGTACGAGTAAATCAACCTTATCTCTAAGTGTTAACTACCGCCTTACTATTCAATGTCCAGTTGTAACAAGCATTTCTCAATGTCAAGAAACAACCGAATAAACAATTAATCCAACGTCTCAAATTAACCGAATCAAACTTTTATTACCGAATAGCAAGAAGATTGCAAGAATGACAATTATAAAAACTAACAATTAAGCATAATCCATCAACAAAGGTGAACCCTAATGGATTCAAAAGATCTAGCTACTCATGTTCATGGTTAAAGCAATTAGGGAAGAAAATAAGGAAAAACAAATTAAAGGCATGTACACCCTTCTCTTTCAAGCTGAATGAGAAACCCTAAAATTGCAAAATTCGAAATCTCAAACCCTAGTTGCCTCTTGAATGCTCCCAAAGTTTGTCTTGATCTTCAATTCGATGTTGGAACAAGTGAAATCCCCCTTTCAATTGATGAATTTTTATCTCTCAAGGTCTACAATTGAGGTATAGGAAATAATTGATTAAGTGTGTGTCTTGGAATTGAGTCCAAAAATCGTCCCCCTCCAAAAGAACTCAAAATTGCCTATATAGTTGATTCAAGATGGCCGAGTCCGTGTCAGGATAATTCAGACGGCCGGAGTCCAGCAAGGTCAACTGTGGAGTTCACAGGCCGACTCTTCCAAGCCGTGCCTGCTAAGCCACCACAGCCGTGGCCGGAGGCCGTGGTGGCTACCAAGTCGTCAAATGGCACAATTGGGGATAGCCTTTTAGTAATTCAGCACGGCCGAGTCCAGCCGCATGAACCCTGGTGCTAGTTCTCACCCAATTTGATGGATTTTGGTCCGTAATCACACGTATTTCCCTCGATTATTGATGCCCTTCAAAATGACTCCGAAACGAGAAAGGAAACAAAAGACAGGTGATTCTAGCATAAAACGGGATAATCATGCATAAAAATGTAAACAATCGGGCATGAAAACATGTGTAGTATGATGCTTATCAGTCCCTCGTAATGCCTAATGTAGTGAATCATTAGTATTCGAATAAGAATCAAGTTAACATAAATTATACCGAAAATTAAACAGCATAACGGCTATAATTTGACTAACATAAAACTTTAGACTTAAAACTAAAACTAAAGCCTCAATCTCCTGCAGAAAACTAATTCACAATTACATTCCAGCCCACTTTATTGCGCACCAGATAAAGAAAATTATGCTATTAATTTTTCATAATAAAATGTCATGAATAAACTTTATTGCTGCCAACCCTACACTTAACATTTCATTATTCAAAATCACATAAAAATAGCAACTAGTCTTAACTAAATCTAATCTAAGTCAAACTTAAGCAGTATAACAAAACAAACTACTAAAGCATATCAAATTGTCCTAAATAATAAAAACTGCATAAAAGAAAAATCAAATTTAATCAAATAAAAGCAAAAGGCGAAGAGACTTACTTGAAATTGCCGTGACAGGTAAGAAAAATCAAAGATAAAGAAGAAACAACACCTTAGAGCTTAGAGAGGGAAAGGTATGAAATTTATTGAAAAGGCCAGCTTATATAGTCACGGGGGTCAGCACGGGTGAGGGCAAGGCCGTGCTGACCACTCGGTCTGTGCTGAACCCTGAAGCCACATCCTTGTGCCAATCCATCACGGGCGAGGGCATGGCCGCACTGACCAGCACGGCCTGGTGTTGCTACCTGTGGTGCCTTCGGAAGCCGTGGTGGATGGCTGGTTTTGCTTTGCGCTTTACATGCATCTCCATCACTGACTGGGGCACGGGTGTGGTGACCGGCACGGCCTGGTGTTGCAGCCTGTGGTGGCCTCGAAAGCTGTGGTGGATGGCTATTTTCCCAAACTCTTTATGTGCATACTCATCACGAGTATGACTCTAGCACGACCTGGTGTTGTAGCCCGTGATGCCTATGGAAACTGTGGTGGACGGGTGAAGTTCGAGCTTTCCTTCATCATCTCGAGTCGCCAAGCTCCCTACCTACATTTAACACATATACACACACATTTAGGCTGTAAATCAAGTAAAATATATCAAACAGGGAAATCCGTCTTCACAAATTACCAAAAATCTGACTTAAGTTACTCAAACCCTAGATTCATACAACTATGTTTAGTATATAAAGTAAGTGTTCTAAAGATCATCAAGCATGCAAACGATTGATAACATAAAAGTAAACCGAAAAACATAAAAGTAAAATGGGAATGTCTCCCAAGGGCGCTTCTTTTTGGTTCTTGAGTCATTTAGCTAGACTCGACATGGATTATCCTTGCAGATACAGAATCATGTTAACCCGCTGCTCAATCTCTAACGAGTTTCTGTGATACACCTTGAGCCTATGTCCATTGACCTTGAAATCACCCTTCTTGGGATGATGAAGCTCGACTGTGCCGTATGGGAAAACTTGGTTAACCACAAATGGCCCCGACCATCGACTCCTGAGCTTCCTTAGAAACAAACGAAGACGTGAGTTATATAGCAATACTTTATCTCCAATCTGAAACTCCTTGGGACCTTTGAGCCTCTGATCATGCCACTTCTTTGTCTTAGCCTTGTAAATTGAAGAGTTTTCATACGCCTGTTGACGCCACTCCTCCAATTCACTAAATTGCCACTGTCTTTCCTTACTTGCAGAATCAACATCAAAATTGCAACTTTTAAGGGCCCAAAGAGCCCTATGTTCTAATTTGACAAGTAAATGACAAGACTTCCCACACACAAGCCTATAGGGCGTAAAACCTATGGAGGTCCTATATGCAGTTCTAAATGCCCATAATGCATCATCCAGTTTCGAAGCCTAATCCTTCCTAGTTACACCCACAGTTCTCTCTAAGATGCGTTTTAAACCCCTATTAGTAACCTCAACTTGCCCACTGGTCTGTGGGTGATAGGGAGTAGAGAACCGATGCGTTACTAATGTGCGTAAAATACAAAAATCTAAATAGGGTTTTTAAGATTGATTTTATGGACATTTGGATGTGAATTGGTCCCAACACTCACCCTATATGTTTGTTTGTGTGCATTAGGTCCAAAAGAAGTCAAAGGATGATAAAGGGAAGAATTGGAGCATAATTGGATGCTGAAGCTGCCGAAACAAGCTAAGTACGAGCATGAGGAAGCTGAACATGGCCGTGTTGATTTCAACACTGGCCGTGTTCCCAACACGGCCGTGTTGGGTACATCAAACATCAAAGAAAAGGAAGTTCTTAGGGAGCACGACCATAGAGAGTAACACAGGCATAAACACCAGACCGTGTTGGGAACACGGTCATCAACACGGCCGAGTTAGCGGTGACAGGGGGAATTAATTAAGAGAAAGAAGAGAGAAAAGAAAGAGGGAAAGCGAGGGAGAACGTCCCAAACCCTAATATTTCTCTCTCTAAGGGTTTTTTAAGCTGGAACCAAGGGAAAAGGAGACTTGGATCAAAGTTTCAATTGGATTCCCTTCAAAGATTGAAGATTGGGCTAGGTTCGTTGATTGGTTTTCAAATCGAGCAAGAGGAACAAGAATCGATTCAATTTGAGTAAGAGGAATTGGGGATGTTTACTCTCATCCAAGGGTGTAATCGGGTTTCTCTACCTTTACTCATTGTTGTAATTGAATTCTTGTGGATTTTGATAATGAACATGATTAGCTAGATTGATTAAATCCATTGGGATTTCTTTACTATATTGGCTTGATATTATATTGTTGGATTGTTTGGGTTAGTTTTGTATTCTTCTTGTTCATGAGACGTTGTGAATTGTGTGTTTAGATTGCTTTGTGTGATTGAGAAGTCCATTTGGCAATTGGAATTTTGAATAGTAAGAACTGGTTAATAATCGCTTAGAGATAAGGATAATTAACTAGCCAGATTAAGAATTAACAAAGCTTAATAGAGGCAGATTAAAGCTTAATGCTGATTTAAGACTCAATCGTTAGGAAGAGATTCCAACTTTAGGTTATTAGATTTAGGAATTCAGTTATCTCGAGAGAGAAACCGAATCCAGTTAAGAATTCATCCACGGGTAGCATAATTAGACTCACCAATCCTTTATCTTTTGTTTGATTGCCAACTAGTTTAGGTTCCCTTTGGGTTTGCTTTCTTGTCTTGGTTATTTTATTTATCAATTACTCCTATATCTCCCTTAGAACTTAGCTTGTAGCTATTAGTTAGTTTAGAAATTATTTATCATTCATTTTAGGTTAATATAACAAAGAACAAAGGAGTAAATCTGGGCTTTCACTTTCCCAAGGAATACGACCTTGATACTCGCCATTAGTGCTAGACTGCATCGATAGGTACACTGCCTTAGATTGTAGCTAATGCAAGTAGCACACATCAGTTACACTATAGCACTTGAGTGCCTTCTCCAATTGAGCGTTGCAGAAATGTGTTCCCCTATCACTAATTAGCACTCTAGGCGTGCCGAACCTAGCAAATAAACTCTTAAGAAACCTGTAAACAACTCTGGCATCATCAGTAGGTAAGGCCTGTGCCTCAGGCCATTTGGAGAAATACTCAATAGCCACGAGGATATACTTATTGCCATTTGAAGAAGGGAAGCGTCCTACGAAGTTAATACCCCAAACATTGAATATCTCAACAGTTTGTATACTAGTTTGGGGATTTTCATCACGGGTAAAGATATTACCTGAGCATTGACAAGCGTCGCAAACCTGAACAAATGTCCTAGCATCCTGGAAGAAAGTTGGCCAATAAAAGCTTGCATCCAATACCTTCCTAGCAGTATGGTTTGCCACTTGATGGCCTCCTACTGGTCCTTCATGATAGTGCCTTAAAATCTGGAGACTCTCTTCACCATAAACACATCGGCGAATGACCTGGTCTGCATACACTCGATGTAGGAAGGGATCTTCCCAAATGTAGTATTTCAAATCAGCAAAGAATTTCTTCTTTTGCTGATAAGTCATACCCTTTGCTAAGACCCTAGCCACAAGGTAGTTAGCATAATCAAAAAACCAAGGAGAATCGGAGTATACCTTCAATGAATACAAGTGCTCCTTTGAAAATCGATCATCTATCGTGCTCTCATCAAGTGCTTCCAAGCTCGGATTCTCCAGTCTGGATAGGTGATCCGCTACCAAATTTTCTGCGCCCTTCTTATCTCTGATCTCAATGTCGAACTCCTGCAATAATAAAATCCATCTGATCAATCTTGACTTATCACCATGCTTATTAAACAAATACCTCAAAGCTGAATGGTTAATGAAGATTTGATAAGACGAGGTATGATATGAATTTGTCGAAGGCATAAACAACAACCAACAACTCCTTCTTTGTAGTAGTATAATGTACCTAGGCTTCTGTTAAAGTCTTGCTAGCATAGTAAATGGGTTGAAACTTCTTATCAAACCTTTGTCCAAGCACAGCTCCAACTGCACAGTCACTAGCATTGCACATTAGTTCAAAGGGCAGCCCCCAATAAGGCGAAGCCATGATAGGGGCTGTGGTTAAAAGTTTCTTTAATAACTCAAAAGAAGATCAACATGCATCATCAAAAATGAAAGGTGCATCCTTAACTAGTAATTGAGTAAGAGGCCTAGCAATTTTAGAGAAATTTCTAATAAATCTTCTGTAGAACCCAGCATGGTTTAGGAAACTCCTAACAGCCCTAACTAGGGGATGGTAGCTTAGATATTATTTCTATTTTAGCTCTATCAACTTCCATCGCTGCATTGAAATCTTATGCCTTAGAACAATTCCCTCTCTCACCATAAAATGACACTTTTCCCAATTTAGCACCAAGTTAGCCTCAATACACCTAGCTAACATGCGTTCTAAATTTGCCAAACAGTGAGAAAATGAATTACCAAAAACAGAGAAGTCATCCATAAATACCTCCATCAACTCCTCAACCATATTATCAAAAATGGCCATCATACACCACTGAAATGTAGCAGGTGCATTGCATAGACCAAAAGGCATCCGCCTATAAGCAAAGGTCCTATAGGGGCAGGTGAAAGTCATCTTGTCTTGGTCTTCAGGTGCAATTGGGATCTAAAAATATCCTGAAAAACCATCAAGGAAACAGTAAAACATATGTCTTGCTAATCTTTCTAACATCTAATCAATGAAAGAAAGAGGGAAGTGATCCTTCCGAGTTGCATCATTAAGCCTCATGTAATCAATGCAAACTCGGAATCCCGTAATCGTCCATGTAGGTATCAGCTCATCCTGCTCATTGCGAATTACTGTCATGCCTCCTTTCTTCGGCACAACCTGCACAAGGCTCACCCAAGAACTGTTAGAAATAGGATAAATCAATCCTGCATTAAGGAGCTTAATTACCTCTTTTTTCACTACTTCCTTCATGTTCAGGTTAAGCCGCCTCTGTGGCTGAACTACTGGTCTATAACTATCCTCCATAAGAATCTTATGAGAACAGAAACTAGGGTTGATCCCAGGAATATCAGCAATCTTGTAGGCAAAGGCCTTCTTATTCCTCTTGAGTGAATCTAGAGTTTTTGCTCGCTTTTTTGGTGTCAAATCTGCTGCAATAATCGCCGGCAACTTTTCTTCCTCATCCAAGAATCCATAGCTCAAGTGCTTAGGTAACTCCTTCAATTCTAAGGCTAGGAGGTCATCAAAAGAAGACTTTACTTTCTGCACTTCTGACCTGTCAAGAGAAAGAAAAGGGCCAGTAGAACAGCTAGGCTCAGTAGCCAACAAACTAGCAACCTGCTCCAACACTTGCTCGTTGGACAGCTCCTCCTCCTCTCCTTGCAAAGCTACCTGCAAAGGATCATCAAGCAATATTTCCTGTAAATGAGACTCAACCAAATCATCTAGAATATCAATAGAAAACACAGCATCATCATGGTCTAAAGAGTGTCTCATAGTAGTAGCTAGGTCGAAGGTAATGGTCTCATCATCTACCCTAAGCTGAAGCTTTCCATCACAAACATCTATAACAACCCTAGATGTTGCAAGAAAGGGTCTACCTAGGATTAAAGGCACAGTACTCTCACCTTCCATGTCCATAACTACGAAATCCATAGGAAAAATAAACTTGTCTACCTTAAGAAGCACATCTTCAATAATACCCCTAGGAATCTTAACAGTCCTATCAGCTAATTGAATGCTCATCCTAGTGGGCTTAGGTTCACTCAAACCTAACTTATCAAACAGACTAGTGGGCATTAAATTTATACTAGCTCCTAAATCAGCTAATGCACCACTAATAGGCAAATCGCCAGTAATGCAAGGAACAGTAAAACTCCCTAGATCTCTCCTTTTGAGTTGCAGCTTGTTCTGAAGAATAGCTGAACACTCCTCATTTAGAGTCACTAGTCCCAAATCCTCCAGCATCCTTTTGTTACTCAAAATTTCCTTTAAGAACTTAGCATACTTCGGCATCTGTGAAATAGCTTCAACAAAAGGTAGGTTAATACGCGGTTGTTTAAACAAGTCAAGAAACTTACCAAACTGCTTATCAACCTTTTCCTGCTTAAGTCGAGCAGGGTAGGGGACTGGTTGTTGGTACTCTCTCACAAGGTTCTTCTGTCTGTCTTCCACCTTCTCATCTTCCATTGCCTCAAGCTTTGGCTCCTTCCTAGATGGCTTATCCTGCAATAAAACATCATCATCATCAGCTAATGGTAGAGAGCTAGATAATTGCTTACCTGATCACAAGATGATAGCCTTGCAATGTGCCCTTAGGTTTGACTCTATTGTGCTGGGGAGCAATCATTGCTGCCTCTTAGACAGCATCTTAGAAATCTGCCCAATCTGACTCTCCAAATTTTGAATGGAAGCCTGCTGATTTCTAAGAGCATTATCTGTCTGCTGGAATCTCGTCTCAATCGATGTGACAAACTTCATTATCAGCTCCTCCAAGTTAGATTTCTTCTCGGTTGGTGGAGGAAGTCGGATAGTACACCGCTTAGCGCTTTGTGGTGGCCGATCTCTAAATGCTGGTGGACCTCGGGCGTTGTTTCGCACCAAATTTGGATGATTACGCCAGACGGGATTGTATTTGTTGTTGTATAGGTTGTTCTGCTGTCTAGGTGCATTACCCATGTAGTCTACCTATTCAATATCAGTAGAAACAATAGAAGATGAAGATTTAGTAGTTGAAGCAAACATACCTCCCGCATTATAGTTTGCACCGTAGTGCGGGCCACCCTAAAACTCGCAACTTATCTAGGCTGCATGAACTGGCATCTGAAGCTGGTCTAACTTCTTGGTCAAAAGCTCCACTTTAGCTGCCAAGGCTGTTGTGGAGTCCAAATGATTGACCACTCCCTGCCTCACTGATCGGCTCCTAGAAGACTTCCACTGATAATTGTTCATGGCCATCTCCTCTATTAAATTTTGAGCCAGCTCGGGTGTCTTACTGTTCAGCGCCCCTCCTGCTGCTACATCAACCATTTGTCTAGTAGCAAGGTTCAAACCACTGTAAAATGTCTGAACTGCATCTAGACTGGTAGACCGTAGTGTGGACAACATCTCAACAAGTCCTTGTACCTCTCCCAAGCATCATACATGCTCTCGTCTTCCATCTGCACAAAAGAAGAAATGTCATTCCTTAATTTAGCAGTCTTAGCTGGAGGAAAGTACTTGTAGAGAAATTTATCAGCTAATGATCTCCATGTCGTAATAGTGTTGGCTGGGAGCGACTGCAACCATCTTTTCGCTCGGTCCCTCAGAGAAAAAGGGAACAGCCTCAACCGAATGGCATCATCAGTTGTTCCATTTATCTTAAAGGTGTCGCAGATCTCTAAAAAGTTGGCTATGTGAGCATTTGGGTCCTCGCTCGGTAGTCCCCCAACTTGTACACTATCTTGCACCATATGTATCATGTTTGGCTTTATTTCAAAATTGTTGGCTGCCACAGGTGGTGGCAATATACTCGTCTGTGTCCCCTCAAGAGAAGGTCTAGCAAACTCGTACATAGTCCTGTCTTCATCCGCAGCCCGATTGTTGTCTCCCATCCCTGCTGGTCTATTCATAAGGGCTTCAAACTCTATCTGCGCCTCCTCTTCTTCTTGCATACACTTCCTCAATAAATGGAGGGATCGCTCTGGTTCAGCAAGAGGGTCTATAGTAGTAGGATTAGAGCTCCTGGCCATAAACTACCTGAAATGGAAAAACAACAACCAAAGAACACAAGAATAAATACAATAATAAAGAATAAATAAAAAATGAAAAGACAAAGAAAATAAAAATGGCTAGATTAACAAAAACACAAATTCACTCTAGTTCACAAAAAAATTCTCCGGCAACGGTGCCAAAAACTTGATAAGCTATTTGTGTAGTAAAATCTAAGGCAGTGAACCTATCGATGTAGACTAACACAAATGGTGAGTATCAAGGTCATATTCTCGAGAAAGGATGATCCTAGAACTACTGCAGCGTCTTATATTATCTAACCTTAACAAAATCGATCAAGTTATTGTGCTATGATTAAATGTAAACAACCGGTTAACTAAGTGTCAAATAATCTGAAAGGATTTAGGAAAATAATCGAAAGAAAAAGCAAACCCAAGGGGACCTAAGCTAGTTGGATTTTAGTGAAGATAGAGATTATATTGATTACCAATTGCAATTACCCGTGGATGAATTCTTAACTGAATTCGATCTCCCTCTCGAGATAACCGAATTCCTAAACCTAATAACCTAAAGTTGGAATCTCTTCCTAACGAATGATTATTAAGCTTTAACCCGCCTCTATTAAGCTTTGTTAATTCTTAATCCGGCTAATTACCCTTATCTCTAAGTGACCATAAACCAGTTCTTGCTATTCAAATTTCCAATTACTAAATGAATTTCTCAATTACTTAAAGCAATCTAAATACCACAACTCACAACGTCTCATGAATAATATGATTTCTCATTAATAATTGATGTAGATGATTCTATACATGTTTATTGACCGTTTATCAGTCGTTTATTCGTGTATTTGAGTCATATTTATTCCTGTTTGATTGCACTTTGGTATGTTTATGAGTTTTTCAGGTTTTCGAACTCTATGATTAGAAATTGATTGATTTTCGAGCAGAAATCAAGCTATTTTGATGACTTACGCATATTAGATGTTTGTCGGAGTCGATTCCTTGTTGGCACGCATTTCGAGGCTTTTGCACGGGCCATGCAACAGTCCGTTGCACAGCCTCCCTTGGACAATTTTGGAAATTTGGCATTTCGTGGATGTTGGTGCCCGTTGCCTGGGCCATGCATATCTGCACGGACCGTGGCACAGGCCATGGCACTTCTGCCTATAAGTAGGCTCATGCAAAACGAGACAGGGTTCCGCTTCTAATTTCTAGACTTCCCTATACGCGCGACCCCTCACTTCTACTCCTCTGTTCTTGACATTTTGGGAGACCAACGTCATTTCAAAGGATTGATTTGGGAGATTCAAGCAAAGATTGAAGGTTCTAGATGATTGATCGAGACATCCGAAATCCATACTCGAGGCTGGTTTCAGAGTTAGTGCTTGCGACATTTCCACTCTGATTCGAGAGAAGAGGGGTTACGTGTTCCATTTCATTTTCTGTTGTTTATTTCCTTTTGTATTTATTTCTTTCATTATGAGTAGCTAGGGCTGTCGAACCCATTGGGGTTCACCTTTGTTGATGGATTGTGCTTAGTTATTAGATTTTTATTTGCCATTCTTGTAATCTTCTTGCTGTTTAGTAATAAAGTTTGATTCAGTTAATTTGAGAAGTTGAATTAATTGTCTTTTAGGTTGTTTCTTGACATTGAGAAATGCTTGTTACAACTCGAATTTGAATAGTAAGAACTGGTAGTTAACACTTAAAGATAAGGCTAATTTACTCGCCGGATTAAGAATTAATAACTTTTAATAGTTCTAAATCATGCTTAATGCTATTCTGTAATAATTTGATAGGAAGAGATTCCATTAGGTTAGTGCAGGTTTAGGAACTCGGTATGCTCGAGAGAGGAACCGAGTTCGATTCAGGATTTAGGCACGGGTAAGCAAGATTGGTAATTTATAAATAACTTTAGAATTCCATCACTTAGGTCCCCTTTGGGTTTGTTTCTCTTGTTGCGGTTGTCTTTCGATTGTTAGTTGTTGTTCATTCATTTATTTGCATTCATAGTCATTAGTTAATTAATTTAGACTTCTCAAACCTTATTTCAAACTAGATAACATAGCGAACAGTAGTAACTTTAGGTTCACCTGATCTCCAGGGATACGACCTTGATACTCACTAGTGCTAGACCGCATTGATAGGTTCACTGCCTTAGGTGTAGGTTGCATCAGTAGCCCATAAAGTTTTTGGCACCGTTGCCGGGGAACCGTAACGGTGAACTAAAGTGAATTATTTTGGTGTTACTTTAGTCATTATTTGTTTATTTATTTATTCTTTATTCTTTATTTTATTATTTTTGTTGATTGGTGGTTGTTTGGATTGTTGTTTTCGGGTAGTTTATGACTAGGAGCTCTAATCCTGATCCCATAGAACCCTTATCTGACCCGGAGCGCTCTCTCAGATTATTGAGACAACGTTTGTAGGCAGTTGAGGAGGAGGACGGAGTTATAGTTCAGGTTCAAAGAGCTAATGTGATGGAGAACCACAACCCCCAGGCCGATGACGATCAGAGGATGATGTACGAGTTTGCTCAACCATCTTTGGATGGGACGAAAACTAGTATAGTCAGACCTCCTGTAGCGGCTAACAATTTTGAGATAAAGTGATATGAATCAAGGCTACCATGAGATTCCATTGCAAAGGCATGCACCAAAAGGTCCAAAATGGAAATGCAACTCATGCATGAAAACAAGAGTCCAACCTTATAATGAGCATCCAGTCCATTTTGAAGATAAAATCCATTCGGTATGATTAGGCCTTTGGGCTTAATTCATATTTATATGGGTTCTTATCTTTTGGGTTTTAGCTTAAGTAATTGTTTTAGTTTATTTTTATTTAATTAGGGATTATTTTATTAGGTGTGAGTTATATGAGTGTTATGTGGAGTTACAAATGAGTGCACATATTTAGTTGTCATTTGGGGTTACAAATGAGGGCCATCAATGTAAAAATAGCCATTTTAATGAGTTTTAGGGGAATTAAAGGAAAACGTGGGAAGTAGAAAGACATCCATTTAGGTTTTCTTTATCTTGTTTTGGCTATAAATATCAAAGCCAAATTCATTTGTAAATATAGAATTTTGAATGATAATCTCTGTTTGCTCTTTGTGAGTGTTTTTGCTTAAGTTCTTGCATGAACTTTGAACTTATCAAACTATTTTTAGTTTGTGGCGTTCTCTAACCAAAATCTTGTGTTTGATTCATAACTTATCAAATCATACTTGGTTTGTGGCGTTTGGAGTTGAATTCAAGTGCTAGTTTCATTGTTGGAACTAGTTTTTTCTATCTTCACTTGAGGAGATCCTTGAGTTTTGGAATCATCTTGATTGGAGGGTGTTTTCTTGCATTCCATATGTATCATAACTCATTAGTTATTAAAACAAATTGTGTTGTTCATAATTTCTTTTCACTTGTGTTATTATTATTAAAAAAATAAAACACACACTTTAATAACTAATGAGTTATGATACATATGGAATGCAAGAAAACACCCTCCAATCAAGATGATTCCAAAACCCAAGGATCTCCTCAAGTGAAGATAGAAAAAACTAGTTCCAACAATGAAACTAGCACTTGAATTCAACTCCAAATGCCACAAACCAAGTATGATTTGATAAATTATGAATCAAACACAAGATTTTGGTTAGAGAACGCCACAAACTAAAAATAGTTTGATAAGTTCAAAGTTAATGCAAGAACTTAAGCAAAAACACTCACAAAGAGCAAACAAAGATTATCATTCAAAATTCTATACTTACAAATGAATTTGGCTTTGATATTTATAGCCAAAACAAGACAAAGAAAACCTAAATGGATGTCTTTTCTACTTTCCCACGTTTTCCCTTTAATTCCCCTAAAAACTCATTAAAAATGGTTGTTTTTTACATTGATGGCCCTCATTTTGTAACTCCCAAATGACAACTAAATATGTGCACTCATTTGTAACTCCATATTACACTCATATAACTCACACCTAATAAAATAATCCCTAATTAAATAAAAATAAACTAAAACAATTACTTAAGCTAAAACCCAAAAAATAAGAACCCATATAAATATGAATTAAGCCCAAAGGCCTAATCATTAGCCGAATGGATTTTATTCTTCAAAATGGACTGGATGCTTCATTATAAGGCTTGACTCTTATTTTCATGCATGAGTTGCATTTCCATTTTGGACCTTTTGGTGCATGCCTTTGCAATGGAATCTCATGGCAGCCTTGATTCATATCATAAAGGCTAGTGTTATCCAGATGATCCAGCAGAGCGTGCAGTTTGGAGGATTGCCCAGCGAGGATCCCAATGCACATATATCCAACTTTTTGAAGATTTGTGACACATTCAAGATAAATGGAACAACCGATGACGCCATTCGGCTGAGATTGTTTCCATTTTCCTTGAGGGACAGAGCAAAGAGATGGTTGCAATCTCTTCCACAGCAGACGATTACTATCTGGAAGGCGTTGGCTAAAAAATTTCTATATAAGTATTTTCTCCCGCTAAAACTGCTAAACTTAGAAATGACATATCTACTTTTGTGCAGTTTGATGATGAGAGAATGTATGATGCATGGGAGAGGTTTAAGGATCTTTTGAGATGCTGCCTACATCACAGATTGCCAGTATGGATGCAGGTTCAAACCTTCTACAACAAGTTGAACCTTACGACGGGGCAGATAATGGATGCTGCAGTAGGTGAGGCGCTAAACAGTAAGACGCCCGAGCAGGCTTAGAACTTGATAGAGGAAATGGTCATGAACAATTATCAGTGGCAATCCTTTAGGAGCCGACTAGGAAGATAGGGAGTGGTCAACCAAGTAGATTCTACAACAGCCTTGGCAGCTCAGGTGGATCTTCTAACCAAGAAGATTGACCAACTCTAGATGCCGATTCATGCAGCGAACGTTGGCTGTGAGTTTTGTGGTGGCCCGCACTACGGTACGAACTGTACTGCGGGAGGTATGTTTGCTTCATCTTCCTCTACTTTTCTATTTATTTTTATTGTGTCTTCTAATGTTGAGCAGGTTGATTATATGGGGAATGCCCCAAGGCACAGAATAACCCTTACAGCAACACATACAACCCTGGGTGGCGGAACCATCCCAACTTCAGTTGGAGGAACAATAACGCCCAGGGTCCACCAGGTTTTCAGAGACTTCATCAGCAGCCACAACAACAGCCAGCTGGGCCTGCACAAGCTCCTCCTCCACTAGAAAAGAAGTCAAATTTAGAGGAGCTTATGATGAAGTTTATGACGTCTACGGAGATGAGATTCTAGCAGACTGATAGTGCACTTAAGAATCAGCAGACCTCGATTCAAAACTTGGAGACTCAGATTGGCCAGATATCTAAGATGCTTTCAGAGAGACCCTCAGGATCGCTCCCCAGCACTATAGAGGCAAACCCAAGGGAGCATTGCAAGGCTATCACCTTGCGATCAGGTAAGCAATTGTCTGGTTCTTTACCTTTAGCTGATAAGGATGATGTGATTGTGTAGGACGAGCCAGCTAAGGAAGGACTAGAGCCTGAGGTGGTGGAGATCGAGAGGAAGAAAGAAGACAGGCAAAAGAGCCCTGTGCGGGAGTATCAGCCTCCGATTCTATATCCTGTGAGGTTGAGGCAGGATAAGGTGGACAAGCAATACAATAAGTTTTTAGACTTGTTTAAGCAGCTGAGAATTAACTTACCTTTTGTTGAGGCGATTTTGCAGATGCCGAAGTACGCCAAGTTCTTAAAGAAGATTTTGACCAATAAGAGGAAGTTGGAGGATCTTGGTCGGGTAGTACTTAATGAGGAGTGTTCAGCTATTCTCCAGAACAAGCTGCCACTCAAGCGACGAGATCCAGGGAGTTTTACTGTCCCTTGTGTTATTGGCGATTTGCCAATTAGTGGTGCATTAGCTAATTTAGGAGCTAGTATTAATTTGATGCCCACTAGTTTGTTTGTTAATTAGGATTGCATGAACCCAAGCCTACTAGGATGAGTATTCAGTTAGCTGATAGGACTGTTAAGATTCCTAGAGGTATTGTTCAGGATGTACTTGTGAAGGTGGATAAATTTATCTTTCCTGTGGACTTTATGGTGATGGATATGGAGGGTGAAAGCACTGTGCCTCTTATCCTGGGTAGGCCTTTCCTAGCTACATCGAGGGCTGTTATCGATGTAAGCGATGGGAAGCTTAAGCTTAGAGTTGATGATGAGACCATTACCTTTGACCTAGCCACTTTTATGAGACAGTCACTAGACCATGATAATGCTGTGGATTCTGTTGATGTGATTGATGATGTGGTTGAGTCCCATTTGCAGGAAATGTTATGTTCTGACCCTTTGCAGGTAGCATTAGCTAAGGATGAGGAGGAGTTGTCCAGTGAGCAAGTGTTGGAGCAACTCACTGTTTTGTTGGCTTCTGAGCCGAGCTTGTCAACTGATTCTTATCTTTTTCTTGACAGGTCTGGAGTGCAGAAGGTAAAGACTTCATTCGAGGACCCACCAGTCTTAGAACTGAAGGAGTTACCGAGCCACTTAATTTATGCTTTCTTGGATGAAGAGAAGCGCTTGCCAGTGATCATAGAAGCTGATCTGACTCCCAAAGAACAAGCCATGCTTTTGGAAGTTCTAAGGAAGTACAAGAAGGCCTTTGCCTTCAAGATAGTTGACATCCCAGGCATAAATCCAAGTTTCTGCTCCCATAAGATTTCGTTGGAGGACAGTTTCAGGCCGGTTGTTCAGCCTTAGAGATGACTCGACCCGAACATGAAAGAAGTGGTGAAGAAGGAGGTAATTAAACTTCTTCATGCAAGTTTGATATATCCCATTTCTGACAGTTCGTGGGTGAGTCCTGTGCAGGTTGTGCCCAAGAAAGACGGCATCACGGTGGTAAGGAATGAGAAGGATGAGTTAATCCCGACTCGGACGGTAACGGGCTTCCGAGTTTGCATTGATTATAGGAGGCTTAATGATGCAACTCGAAAGGATCATTTCCCTCTTCCTTTCATTGATCAAATGATTGAGCATTTGGCAGGTCATATGTTTTATTATTTTCTTGATGGTTTTTCAGGTTATTTTCATATTCCTATTGCACCTGAGGACCAAGAGAATACTACTTTCACCTGCCCCTATGGGACGTTCGCCTACAGACGGATGCCATTCGGACTTTGCAATGCACCGGCTACATTTCAGCGGTGCATGATGGCTATTTTCGAGGACATGATTGAGGAGCCTATGGAGGTATTTATGGATGACTTCTCTATTTTTGGTGATTCCTTCTCTCTTTGTTTGGCAAATCTTGAGCGCATGTTAGCTAGGTGTATTGAGGCTAACTTGGTATTGAACTGGGAAAAATGCCATTTCATGGTAAGAGAGGGGACTGTGTTAGGGCATAGGATCTCTCAGGCTGGGATGGAGGTGGACAGATCTAAGATAGAGGTTATATCTAAGCTACCTCCTCCTAGTTCTGTTAAGACAATTAGGAGTTTTTTAGGCCATGCAGGGTCTTATAGGAGATTTATTAGAGATTTCTTTAAGATTGCTAGGCCTCTTACTCAATTGTTAGTTAAGGATGTACCTTTTGTTTTTTATGATGCATGCTTGGCTGCTTTTGAGTTACTTAAGAAACTTCTGACTATAGCCCCGATCATGGTTTCGCTTGATTGTGGGCTTCCTTTTGAGCTGATGTGCGATGCTAGTGATTATGCAGTTGGAGCTGTGCTTGGACAGAGGATTGAAAAGAAGTTCCAACCCATTTATTATGCTAGCAAGACTTTGACAGGAGCCCAGGAGCACTACACCACCACAGAGAAGGAGTTGTTAGCTATTGTTTACGCCTTCAACAAGTTTAGATTGTACCTCGTTCTCTCCAAGACCATTGTCTTCACGGACCACTCGGGATTTAGGTACTTATTCCTGAAAAATGATGCGAAATAGAGATTGATTCAGTGGATTCTGTTGTTGCAGGAATTTGATGTCGAGATCAAGGATAAGAAGGGCGCGGAGAATCTAGTAGCGGACCATTTATCGAGATTGGAGAATCCTCACTTGGAAGCACTTGATGAGACAGCCATAAACGATCGATTTCCAGAGGAGCATTTATATGTCACTCGGGTATACACTGATACTGATGCGTGCTACTTGTGTTAGCTACAATCTAAGGCAGTGTACCTATCGATGCAGTCTAGCACTAATGGCGAGTATCAAGGTCGTATTCCTCGGGAAAGTGAAAGCCCAGAGTTACTCCTTTGTTCTTTGTTATATTAACCTAAAATTAGTGATGAATAATTTCTAAACTAACTAATAGCTACAAGGAGTTTTAAGTCGGGGATCGAGTGTTGCTACATAACTCTCGCCATTGCTTCTGGAAAGGCTGGTTTGGTGGACCATTTCCGGTCGGTGAGGTCTTTCCGTATGGAGTGGTGGAGTTGCATCATCCCGAGAAGGGAGATTTCAAAGTGAGTGGACATCGGTTGAAGCTCTACCATGGTAACTTGTTAGATGGTGAGCAACGAGTTGACCTTGCTTTGTATGCACAGGAAGGTTGATCCGGATGAGTCAAGCTTAGGATTCAACAAAAATAAGCACTTTTGTACATTCGACTTTGGTTATGCTTTCACGTTTTTGTTAGTTTTTATTATTTCGTTATTTTCTTTAGACTTTATTCATTTTGGTTTGCTTGATTTTTTATATGTTTAGTGTTACTCCTTTAACTTGTTTTGATTCCTCTATTTCGAAATTTTTGAGGATATTTGGTGTCGGGAATAATGTTTTTATGTGTAAAAAGGTGATTTGGACCAGCATTTCATGCAATTTCGGGCCCGTACGCATGTTCGAGACCGTGCATGGGCTGTTGCACAGCCTGTGCATATTTGCACGGCCAGTTGCACGATCCGTGCATATTGGAATGGCCAGTTGCACGGCCTGTGCATATTGGCACGGCCCGTGCGCATTCGCACGGCACGTGCGTATTTAAACGAACCCTATTTAAAATGAGGTTTTTCATCTTTTCACTGTTTGGGCTGATTTTCTCTTCTTCCTAACTCTTCTATACTCTTCTACTTCTTATCAAAGACAATCCAAGTAAGTAATTTGTTATTTTTCACTTAATTTTGCTTGTTTTTTTTCCATTCCTGCATGGTTTTCATTTAATTTTTCTTATTCGTATTATTTATCTCCTGTTCTAGCTTACTCTTCCGCAAATTACATTTTCTTTTGACTCTTCACTTCAGGTATGTCCTTTCCAACTTTAGTACATATTATATTATTTATTTTGGTTCATTTGTTTTATTTTGATTCTGTTATGCTTGTCTTTACTTTTCTGTTTTTGTTTTCATTTTCGTTTTCATTTTTTTTATTATTAATTCTGTCCTCATTCTATTTTGGATGTGCTGGCTGTACCATTGGGTACATTGTGATGTTATGCACTGAAATGCCATTGGGCATTATATTTGTAATTATCTATTTTCTGTTCTTCCCTTGCACTCTAAATTTTCAGCCTTGTAGGATTTCAGCGGTTAGGGTACCTTACCCCTAGCTTCCTGGGTTAACAACCAATTCGTTATACTGTCGAATTTCTATCAAATTTTGTGTGAATTGAACATGCATGATTTATTACAGTGTTTTGCTATTTATTTTGTTATCTAACATTGCATTTTATCAGGTAGTATGACCGACGATCAGTAGAGTTGAGGATGGTTCTTCTAGTCACCAGAACTCAGGCCAGACTACTGCTACAGTACTTCCTAGACGACAACCTCGGGCAACCGATCACCCGAGAACCCAAGCTCGACCTATCCCCACACCTGCAGCTGGCAGGCATCCTTACTTGATCTTCACCGACCAGGCGCATATTGATCCATTTAGAGTGGTGAGGACGAAGACACTTCTGATTGGGAGATGCATCGATTGGCAGACCTTGAGAGATGTTGGGCTTTTCGAAGAGATTTCTAGTTTGCTGGAGACAGTACTATGGAATAGGTTCTTTGACATTAAAGAGCCTACTTACAGAGAGCTAACTTTGGAATTCTTCAGCACCTTTGGGCTTCAGCCAGCTGTTAGGGGTTTTGCTTCACCAAACACGGTTTCCTTCAGGGTAACTGGCAGGACTTACAGGATGTCCCTAGCTGAGTTTCGTATAGCTTTAGGGGTATGAACTAGAGCGGAGGTGGACTCCGATTTGTTTGATCAACTAGTTAGACATTTGGGGACGGATATAAACTCGTATTGGGAGGATATTAGGGTGGTCCAGCGCTCTTTCTCTTCAAGCCGGATAAAGACTTCATGTATTTCAAACAGTTTGATATACCTCCATAATATATTAGCGCACACATTAGCTGGTAGGGGTGAGAGTTGGGGAGCTCTCAATAAGCTTGATGTTGCTTTACTCTGGCATATTTGGCAGATGACCTATTTGGATTTAGGGTTTCTGATGGCTACACAGATGGATGGGATTCAGAGATCGGCTAGGAAGGCAGTTATTAGTTTTGGACCCTATATGACTAGGCTAGCTAGGAATATGGGGGTATTGACTCCAGCCGCTATTCAGAGTATGACAGAATTGGGTTCTATGCTGGCTGTTGGACACAGCAGATGTACAACATGCGGATGGTTACTCGGACCGAGTCTACCTCAGGCGGTTTCGAGTACCACTTGACAGGGTCCACTTCAGCTAGCCAGACGGGTGGCGATGGTGCTGATGAGGGTGATGATGATAATGTTGACATCATCGAGGAGCAGCTTGTACCTCCACCATGTCCCTCATTTAGGCCCACCGATGTTCCTAACCCATCTATGTTCTTTAATCAATCAGCAGGCACATCAGTAGCATCTAGATTGGATAGGATGGAGGCTCGGATGACACAGTAGTGGGATCTTACACAGACCTTCCGTACCGAGGCTAGGGATTCAATGAGAGCCTTATGCGAGATGCTTCAGACATAGTCACATGCCACCCAACTTCTTTGGGATGACCTTGTGGCCTTGCGCACCGAGATGAGAGAAGACTATAACAGTTTTCATTTTTCTTTATAAGATATCTCTCAGCAGTTGGCTCGGATGCGAGTATCTAGTTCTCATGTGCCACCACATGCGCCTACGCCTCGACCACCGTCTGTGCCGGTATCACCCTTTGACTTTGAGGGTTTCTTTGACAGTTTTGGTGACACCCACTTGTCCATTTCTTCTCCTCCCATTGCCACCTGCTCCAGCCCCAGTTCTGCGTATTAAATTAGCATTAAGCTTTAACCCGCCTCTATTAAGCTTTGTTAATTCTTAATCCGGCTAGTCAAAAACTTGATGTGTGCTACTTGTGTTAGCTACAATCTAAGGCAGTGTACCTATCGATGCAGTCTAGCACTAATGGCGAGTATCAAGGTCATATTCCTCGGGAAAGTGAAAGCCCAGAGTTACTCCTTTGTTCTTTGTCATATTAACCTAAAATGAATGATGAATAATTTCTAAACTAACTAATAGCTACAAGCTAAGTTCTAAGGGAGATGCAGGAGTAATTGATAACTAAAATAACCAAGACAAAAAAGCAAACCCAAAGGGGACCTAAACTAGTTGGCAATCAAACAAAAGATAAAGGATTGGCGAGTCTAATTATGCTACCCGTGGACGAATTCTTAACCTAATAACCTAAAGTTGGAATCTCTTCTTAACGATTGATTCTTAGATTAAGCTTTAATCCGCCTCTATTAAGCTTTGTTAATTCTTAATCCGGCTAGTTAATTATCCTTATCTCTAAGCGATTATTAATCAGTTCTTCCTATTCAAAATTCCAATTGCCAAATGGACTTCTCAATCACACAAAGCAATCTAAACACACAATTCACAACGTCTCATGAATGATACATTATCTTATTAATACTGAAAGCAAGAAGAATACAAAACTAACCCAAACAATCCAACCATATAATACTAAGCCAACATAGTAAAGAAATCCCAATGGATTTATTCAATCTAGCTAATCATGTTCATTATCAAAATACACAAGAATTCAATTACAACAATTAGTAAAGGTAGAGAAAACCCGATTACCCTTGGATGAGAGTAAACAACCCCAATTCCTTTTGCTCGATTTGAAAACTAATCAACGAACCTCGTCCAATCTTCAATCTTTGAAGGGAATCTGATTGAAACCTTGATCCAAGTCTTCTTTTCCCTTGGTTTTAGCTCAGGAAACCCTTAGGGAGAGAAAAATTAGGGTTTGGGACGTTATCCCCCGCTCTCTTTCTTTCTTTCCTCTCTTCTTTCTTTTAATTAATTCCCCCTGTCGCCGCCAACACGGCCGTGTTAATGCCCGTGTTCCCAACACATTCTAGTGTTTATGCCCATGTTATTCTCTGTGGTCGTGCTCCCTAAGAATTACTTCTTCTTTGATGTCTAATGCACCCAAAACGGCCGTGTTGGTGCCCGTGTTAGGAACACGGCCAGTGTTGAAACCAACACGGCCATGTTCAGCTTCCTCATGCTCGTACTTAGCTTGTTTCGGCAGCTTTGGCGTCCAATTACGCTCCAATTCTTCCCTTTATCGTCCTTTGACTTCTTTTGGACCTAACGCACACAAATAGATGCATAGGGTTAGTGTTGGGACCAATTCACATCCAAATTTCCATAAAATCAATCTTAAAAACCCCATTTAGATGTGTGTATTTTACACACATCACTAGTCAATTACCCTTATCTCTAAGTGACCATTAACCAGTTCTTGCTATTCAAATTTTCAATTACTAAATGAATTTCTCAATTACATAAAGCAATCTAAATACCACAACTCACAACATCTCATGAATAATGTGATTTCTCATTAATAATGAAAGCAAGAAGAGGCAAGCATTGATAATCAAAATCTCATAAGCATTAGAATCAATCCAACAACATAGGAACCCCAATGGGTTTGACAAATTTAGTTACTCATACTAATAAGCAACACAAAGTAAATAACAAATTCAGAAAAGTAAATTGAAGACATGTACACCCTTCTTCTTCAAGTTGGATGAAAACCCTATATTCCTAATTCAGAATGATGAACCCTAATTTGCCTCTTAAATGCCCCAAATCTCCTCTTGATCTTCAATTTGATGTTAAAACCAATGTAATCCTTCTTTCAATCGATGAAATGGTCTTCTAAAGTCGAGTATTGAAGTCTAGGAAAAGATGGCTTATGCTTATATATGTGAAATCAAGTCAGAAAATCGAACCCTAATTCAATAAATTGTATTTGCCTATATAAATCTCTCAGCACTCCAGGTCGTGCTGGACCACCGCGTCCCGCAACTCACGACTTCTTCCTGGCCGTGCCCTTACCGGTGCTGAGCCACCACGGGCCGTGGTGGAGGCCATGGTTGCTTCGGAAACCATGCCAAAATGGCACTCTTGAAGGTCAACTATTTGATGGTTCAACACGGCCAGAGTCCAGGTCATGCTCAACCTTGGAATACTAGTCCTTGCTCAACTTTGATGGATTCTGGTCCGTAATTGCGCGTATTTCCCTTGGTTACTGATAATATCCCTTGATAATGACCTGAAACATGAAAGGAACCAAAACACAAGTGATTCTGGCATAAAGCAAGATAACTATGCACAAAAATATAAATAATTGGGCATATAAACATGTATAAAATGATGCACATCAACTAATGATGCTTCTATAAAGGCAATACCTAGGGATTTCTGGTAACATGATGAATACCTATTGGAAAAGGCTAAGAAGGAAACTGCTCTCACTACCAATGAAGTAGTAAGTGGCTTGAGTGCAAGACTAGACAAGATGCAAGGGATGTTATAAGTCATTGGTTTGCACCCGACCTATGACTTTTGAGAACTAGTTCTGACTAGGGGTGACAAGTTGCCTTTGAAGTTCAGGATGCGCGAGATGAACAAGTTTAATGGTACTAGGGATCCAAAGGTTCATCTGAAACAATATGCTGTTATCATGGGAACTACTCAGATGAGTAAATTCCAAATTGTGAAATTATTTGAGCCTTTATGGACTTATACGACAATGGACTGCAAGTTAAAGAGATTGAGATTGATAAGCGAAAGAATCTCAGAACTGGCGGAAGAGTGATATATTTGTAAATATGATAAAATATCCCCTTAGGAGGGGTGAATTTATAAATATGATAAAATATCCCTTTATGAAGGGTATATTTGTAAATGTGATACAACTATATAAGATTAAAATGTCCTTAAGATTGCATTATAAATAAATATATGTAAACTTCTCCTTCTAGAGGAAGAAAGAAAGAAACTTTACCTTTTTGAAAATTCTTTTGAAAGAATATTCCTTAAAAGATTTTAAGACTCTTTTATCCTTTTTATGAAAGAAAGAGTAGTAATAAAGAAGAGAGGGGGATTGTGGAGTCTTTTTCAAAACACACCTCCTCCCACTTTCCTCACCAAAAGTAGATTTTAAAGAAGCTTAGGAGGTCTGCAAGAGGTAAGCAAATGCTTCCTTCCTAATGTAGTAAAGGGGTTTGTGCGTGCCATTTCTTTGGGAAGAGGTGCGTATGCCACACATAGGGGGGAGGTGCGTGCACCACCCTTGAGGAAAGGTGCGCACGCCTCCTTCTAGGGGCATGCCACCTCTCATGAGGCGGGTGTGCATGCCACCTCTCCAAAGGGGGGTGCATGCGCCACCCCTTGGAGAGGGGTAGTGCACGCGCCTCCTTCTAGATAGGTCGTGTGCCTCCTCTTAGGGGGTATGTGCACCTCATCCTAAGTTAGAAGGTGCATACACTTCCTTTTAGGAGGGTGGGTGCGCCACTCCTAGGGGCCCTACACCTCTTCTTGAAAGGGTGTGCACGCCAACCCTTTTGTTAGGGGTCATGTGCGCCTTCGCTTAGCTTTCACTATTTTTATTACCTCTTATGCCATAAGGACTAATTGTTGTTTCACATTACCTTGATTCTTACGGTAGCAACTCATGGCACCTCATTCTCCCAAGTCTTAAAAGACAAATGCAACTTAGAACAGTAGGAGTAGTAGTTGTAGGAGGCCTCCTACCAACAAGAGAAAGGAGGTGGGCAATAAGGACAATGATGTGACCCCTTTGGCAACTAAGGAAGGAGAGGTGCCTACTACGCCTCTTATGTCCTCTTGGTGGGGCATGATCTCTTTTGCTGACCCCTTCCTAAAGGGTATGGTCCCTTAGGATGTCTTTTTAGGCATCTACCTCTAGGACTAGTTGAGGCTCATCCGTCTGGAGGGTGCCCCTCTCTTTATGGATTCATCTTTATTTTTACTATCATGTGATTGAAGCTTGAAAGGACCATTATACCTCCTTTTTCATTACTGTTAGGTTAGCGTCTCCCAACACTGTCAGGCTCTCGTAGAGGCTAGCATACTAGACTCTATCATCTTCAGCAGTGAGCTGACTATTAATATGGATTGCTTTAACGAAGGATGGCATACCTTAGTGAGCTGTTGGAGGAAGGCATCTCACACTTTCCTAACTACTTGGAGGGGAGAATTCAATATCCTTCTAGATGATGTCCATCAATTTGCTCAAGTTAGAGTACGTGGGTGATACAACTATTGGGATTTGGTTCTCTTCTCTTAAGGAGGTGAGGTGCCAACTTGAGTTAGCCATTTGGTCCTCTAGGACTCCTTTGAAGAAGGAAAAATAAGCCACTTGTGTAACCTTTTCTTCGGCAGACTCTCCAATTCTAATCCTTTTTCTAGCAGTAAGGGCAAAGGTAAAATTGGAGAGGGCTTTACCATCGAGACCATTCCTGGTCATCTAACCGCATCTAGGTATGTGCCTTTTGCTTGACTCTTGTCTTTCGCTTTACTATGCTCTCATTGTCAACACCTATTTTTAAGATCTAGGCATCGAGAAAATTACAAAAAACCCTACAATAAAAGTACTACCTTCTCAAGTCTCGAGAGATGAAGGATGGGTAAATCTGAGGTTAGGGTTAAGGTTAATCCAACCAAAATTACGTTTGTAAAATCAATTTGGAGTTAATTTTCAAGAAAAATAAATTTTGAGGGTCAAATCGATGGATTTGGCAAAATCAGGGACTTAATTTTAAATTTTGCCAAACTTCCCTTATGTGGCTCTACACAGTGCCGATTAGGGTTTATTTTCGCTTCGACTTCATTTTTTCTTAGTGATTTTATGTCTAGATATAGATTTGAGATGGGTTTTAACGATAAGCATGGATTTTTTAATGATATTTACTCAAATTTTAAAGAATTAAATTTTCATATTTAACATTCTTTTTGAAAAAATAATAAAGATTATCCATTCTCTAGGGTTTCCTTTGAAACCCTACCTCTATAAATAGAAAGAGGTGCCTAGCATTTTGAAAGGAGAAAAAAATTAAGAGACAATAAAAGAAAACATAACCTAATATGACTGAAAAGAACTATCATTCATCATTAGACAGAAGGTTTAAGTCACTAAGAAAGAAGGCCTCTAAGCAACAACCTTTTTGGAACCCTTTTTTTAAGTCAATATAAGCTTTTTCAACACTACATCCAGCATTGAATTCCCAACCAGTCTTCGATTTAATTCCATCTTCATCACCTGAGACTCAAAGAACCATCAACTACGATGAAAACCTAAGGGTTCCTCCAACATGCATCCATTATCATCAACATCATCCTAAACTGGTTTCTTGTTATTTCTATTTTTATGTTTTTCCTTAGAAACATGATTAAGGTTATTTCTGTTGTTTTATTTTTATGATTAAAATGATTAGATTATGATTCCTTATGAATCTGTATGTTATTAATTTATTAGGTTTTGAAATTTGATTATAAGAATATTAGGGTTTTGAATATGATAATATTGCCAATATTAGGGTTTTGAATTAAATTAAACATATGCATAAGATTATATAATTAAATTTTTATTTTCATTATGATTTTGTAATTAAATATGTTTATTAGGATTATATTATTAATTTGCTACCTTTGTTTACTATTTTTTTTAGTTTCTAGGGCTTTGTATTAGTTTTTAGGATTTCTAATTCAATCGATTGATTTCTGTTGTTTCTATTTTATTTTTATTTTATTTCTTTCACATTCTAATTGTTTTTCACCTTCTGTGTATGTTAAAATTGGCTATGGGATGCGAGAAATACACTGAAAGTGGAAAAAGTCAACCTGGATAGCATATAGCAGATCGGCTCAAGGCAGAGCCCATTAGCTCTGTGTTGAGCTGATAGGCTCTATGTCTAATGTCGATTGGCTCTACACCTTTTTGTCCCAATTTTTGGCTTTTATGAGTTTTGATGTATTCTCATCAGTTTTGTGTACTGCATTAGATCTTAAGGATTTTTCTTTGCAATTTTAGTTGTAAGTCGGGTTGTAATAAGTTAGGTTTATATTTCTGCTCTTTATTTTTAATGGCTTGATGTATAATAAATAATTATAACATGACTGCCTAATTAAAACATAAACATATAGACTTTAAAATCAGACCTAACATGAAAATTGTGGTACATTAGGCTAATTAATGTTAGTTGGGCTTAAACTCTAAAATTTTGAAATAGATTTAGTGGGCCTTAGCATATCTTAGTTAGGATTGAGCTAAATCAGAAATAGGTTCACATAAAACGGGTTTCATCATAATAAGTAGTCCATTAGGCCTAAAGGCTAGAATTCAAAAGTATAACTTGTAATTGGACTATACTAAGTGAGCTATATACATAATTAATTAGTAAGTTAGATTAACAACTCTAATATGGGCAGAGCTTGAATAAAATTGGTTAGACCTAGTTAAATTATGTGTGTTATTTGGTATGCATGTGTATGAACTGCTTGTGTTTATAGGGAATGATTTATTAAATAATAAAATTAAAGACTAATATACACAAATAAGGAAGTTGGCTTCTGGATCCATCTCTGGATTTGTAGTGTAAGCTTCCTAATGGAATCTGAGAAATGCCACTCATTAGTAAAAGTATCCTAATGATTACCTGGGTGGCGACTCCCATCTCGGCACTAGTCTTGATGACTAGTTAGCATGTCCTCGATTAGGTTGAAAAGCATTACAGTGATGTAGTCGCTAAAGACACTTAGGAGCAAGCCCGAAACCACTCTACTGGGGATAAGAGAAGTTGATTCTAGTGTATGTTTGCCCTAATTTTATAATCTAATATATTATTCTTACATCACTACACCATTATCACACACTGTGTACTTTGGTCCCTATAGCCTCGATGGCGTTGGTTAGTGGTTCTTTCGTTCCACTCGATCCCTAGAATTGCGACACTGGCTAACCATCGCTCACAAGTAATGAGTGAATTTCCTTCGTCGCAGGGACCTTTGAGGGAGGAGACGAGCCAAGGAAGAACATTTTTTACTTGTGAGAGCCTTTTATCCTTACCCAAGACTCAGCTCATGGTAATCACCATAGTAATCTTCCTTAGGAACCCTGGCCCAAAAATGTGGAATCAGGCCCTAAGCCCAAAATATGTAGGCTTTTATACTTATACTGAGAAACGTTGTATTACTTGTTTTAAATCTGTTTTGAGATCTTATGGCATGTGCGTCAGCCCTACTATCCCCTGTTGATAGAAAGCCTAGACCCAAAATCCTAAGAAAGAAAGACCTACCATGAACTGTGTGGCGAGAGTAATAAGGTTGGAAGGATGAAATGTATATTATTGTGTATGCTAACCCATTTTCTTTTGTCTTTGTGCATTGCACGTGCATTATGCATCTCACGCATCGCATGCATCATACTAACCTTTCCTTTTTTAGCCTATAGGTTCTCCTATAAGTTGGAAGAGGCAAGATAGTGGGAGATTGGAAAGAGTGCCTATTGCTCCAAGAATCTGAGTTGTGTTAGAGCACCTTGAAAGACCAAGACACCAACCTATCAAAGAGATAGCCAATGAAAGAGCTAATGATGTGCGTAAAATACACACATCTAAATGGGGTTTTTAAGGCTGATTTTATGTACATTTGGATGTGAATTGGTCCCAACACTCACCCTATGCGTCTGTTTGTGTGCATTAGGTCCAAAAGAAGCCAAAGAGTGATAAAAGGACGAATTGGAGCAGAATTAGACGTCAAAGTTACCGAAACAAGTCAAGTTTGTGCATAAGGAAGCTGAACACGGCCGTGTTGGTTTTAACACTGGCCGTGTTCCTAACACAGGCACTAAAACGGCCGTGTTGGGTGCATTTGACAACAGAAAAAAGATGCATTAAGGAGCATGACCATAGAGAGCAACACGGGCATCAACACCAGGCCGTGTTTGCAATACGGGCTTTAACACCGGGCCATGTTCCCAACACAAGCATCAACATGGCCATGTTCGTGGCAGCTGGACGAATTAATTAAAAGAAAGAAAAGAGGAAAATGCAAAAAGTAGGGTTATGACGTCCTAAACTCATTTCTCTCTCTCTCTCTAAGGGTTTTCTGAGCTGGAACCAAGGAAAAAGGAGACTTGGACCAAGGTTTCAATTGGATTCCCTTCAAAGATTGAAGATTGGGCGAGGTTCGTTGATTGGTGTAAATTCGAGCAAGAGGAACAAGAATTGGTTCAAGATTGGGCAAGAGGAATTGGAGCTGTTTACTCTCATCCAAGGGTGTATTCGGGTTTCTCTACCTTTACTCATTATTGTAATTGAATTCTTATGGGTTTTGATAATGAACATGATTAGCTAAACTTGTTAACCCATTGGGGTTCTTTATCTAGGGATTTTTGTACTTAATTTTTGAATTGTATGTATTGATTTTCAATATTGATTTACAATGGAAGTGCTTATTGGTTTGTTCTTCATATCCTGTTGAATGATTATTGGAATTTGAATGTTCTTGAGAAAGACGTTTAGGTTTGGATTGTCCTTTGCAATCTAGAATTGAATTCGCCTAGAGATATGGTGTTCGTTCTACCGGATTGAGAATTAACAACTCTTAATAGTGTTAAATGGTACATAATGCTAATTTGGATAATTAGGGTTAGGAAGAGATTTCAACCTAATTAATCTAAGTTAAGATGTTAATGTCCTTGAGAAAGGCGTTAATTGCGTAGAGATTTTCCCACGGAAATTGAATTCAATCAATCAATTCCATCTTTAGTTTCCATTCCGTAGGGACAAGAATTCCCAAGGGGTTATTCCTTAACTTGAATTAATCCTTCCCTAGTAGCCGTAGTTAGACAACAATTAAAGTAGCTATTAGTTAATTTAGGAATTATTCATCATTCATTTTAGGCTAATATAACAGAGAATAAAGGAGTAACTATGGGCTTTCACTTTTGATACGAACTCGAACCGGATACGTTCAAACACCAAGATAAGTAATGGTGAGAAAATCAAATTGATAAACGCTCTCCCTATTTAAGAGGAAGCACCCTTACCAATAAGTTCGAATTTCTCGCCCCAAAATCTAACTTGAAAGTTTGCAATTGATTATGGAACTAACAAACTTAGCAATAGAACTACTAAGCCCTTTAGTTATAAATAGATGAAGAATGTTCAAACAACTCAAGAAACTAATAAAAAGTTAATTGATTGATCAAACATGTAGATGTGAAACTAAATCAAACAAGTTAATTTAATCTCAAGAAATTCAATAAGGAACACCTTAAGGAATAAGAGTTAACAGCTCAAATAAAACTTCATTCAGAAATGTATATTGATCTTATGTCCTTTAGCCGAAATACATAGCTCTATTTATAGAGTCTTGAAATGATTCTAACCCTAAAAAGGACTAAGAGATAAGCAATAAAGAATCAAACCCTAAAAGACTTCTAATGTGTGGCTGCCTCCTTCTCTAAACATAAGTGGTGGCTGCCCTAGGGTTAGGTGAGACCTCCAATGCTTCTAGAAATCCTAATGTGCGGCCCAATGCTTCTAGAAACCCTAATGTGCGGCCCAATGCTTCTAGAAACCCTAGAAAAACTTGTTGACTTTGATCCTTGATCTTTGACCTTGACCTTGTTCCATGACGAGAAGTTTAAGCTTCATTAATAGCAATTAATGTCACTATCTTCAAGGCGTTGTTATCTTCATTAAAAGCACCATCATTAGCCATCTTCAAAACATGCTCCAAGTAAGAATTTAAGGCTTCCTTGAACTTTTTACTCCTTGCTCGTGTCATTGGTCCTCCATAGGCTAGTGGATCCATGCTAGTTGACTTAGATGCATCCTTGGTTGCATCATTCCCCCCCTCTTTGAAAGGATTCGACCTCGAATCAACACCTTCATCAACATCAAAAGGAGACAAATCAGCAACATTAAAAGTAGCACTAACATTATACTCACCAAGTAAGTCAACTTTGTATGCGTTATCGTTGATGCGCTCTATTACTTCAAATGGACCATCACCACGTGGCATCAACTTTGATTTTCTTTGATTGGGAAACCTATCCTTCCTGAATTGCACCCAAACCCAATCACCAACTTCAAATACCATCCTTTTGCGGCCCTTATTGCATTGTTTGGTGATTTATTCATTGCGTCTTTCCAAATTTGCACGCACTTGCTCATGCAAGTTCAACACAAATTCAGCCTTCTTTGCACCATCTAAATTCACTTGTTCACTCAAAGGTAAAGCAATCAAATCTAAAGGACTCAAAGGAATAAAGCCATAAACAATCTCAAATGGGCAAAATTGAGTAGAAGAATGCATACTACGATTATATGCAAATTCAACATGCGGCAAACAATCTTCCCATGTTCTCAAGTTTCGTTTAACCATGGTCCTAAGTAATTGTGACAGAGTTCTATTTACTACCTCAGTTTGACCATCGGTTTGGGGATGACATGTAGTAGAAAAAAGTAATTTAGTTCCCAATTTACCCCATAAGGTCTTCCAAAAATAGCTCAAAAACTTGGTGTCCCTATCACTGACAATAGTTCTAGGCATACCATGTAAATGTACAATTTCTCTAAAGAACAATTCAGCAACATGTTGTGCATCATCGGTTTTCCTACATGCAATAAAGTGTGACATCTTTGAAAACCTATCCACCACAATAAAAATACTATCATGCCCATGCTTTGACCTAGGTAATCCAAGCACAAAATCCATAGATATGTCAATCCAAGGAGAATTAGGTATGGGCAAAGGCATGTATAACCCATTAGGTTATGATTTAGACTTAGCTTGCTTGCATACAATACAGTTAGCACATAATCTATTCACATCAGATTTCATTTTAGGCCAATAGAAATGATCATGCAAAACATCTAAAGTCTTTTGAACACCAAAGTGTCCCATCAAACCACCTTCATGTGATTCTCTCACAAGCAATTCACGCATAGAACACATAGGAATGCATAGACATTTTTCTTTGAACAAAAATCCATCATGTCTATAAAATTTATCAATAGCACCATATTCACAAGCATAAAAAATAGAACCAAAATCGTGGTCATCCACATACAAGTCTTTGATATACTCAAAACCAAGCAATTTTGTTTCTAGAGAAGCAAGTAAAGCATACCTTCTAGATAGTGCATCGGCAACTACATTTTCTTTACCTTGCTTGTACTTAATGACATAGGGAAATGCTTCAATGAATTCACTCCATTTAGCATGGCGCTTATTCAACTTGTTCTGTCCCTTCAAGTGCTTTAATACTTCATGATCCGTGTGAATCACAAACTCCTTAGGTAGCAAATAATGCTGCCAAACATTGAGTGCACGCACAAGAGCATACAATTCCTTGTCATAAGTTGGATACTTCAAGCTAGCTCCATTCAACTTTTCACTAAAATATGCTATTGGCTTCCCATCTTGCATTAAAATAGCTCCAATACCTTCACCAGAAGCATCACAATCAATTTCAAAAGTTTTGGAAAAATCCGAAAGTGAAAGAATGGGAGATGAAGTAAGTTTGTCCTTTAGCATATTAAATGCGTTTTCTTGTTGTTCTCCCCAATGAAACTTCATGTTCTTCTTTACAAGCTCATTAAATGGTGCGGCAAGGGTACTGAAGTCCTTGACAAACCTCCTATAGAAGCTTACAAGCCCATGAAAGCTCCTCACATCACTAACATTCTTTGGTGTTGGCCACTCCTTAATTGCTTTTACCTTATCTTCATCGACCTGAATTCCATTTTCACTAACAACAAAACCAAGAAACACAAGTTTGTTTGTGCAAAAATCACACTTAGCAAGGTTAGCATATAAAGAATTCTCACGCAAAACAATCAACACCATCCGAACATGTTCAACATGCTCACTAAAGCTCTTACTATAAATCAGAATATCATCAAAGTATACTACCACAAATTTACCAATATACGCACGCAAAACATGGTTCATTAGTCTCATAAAAGTACTTGGTGCGTTACTTAAGCCAAAAGGCATGACCAACCACTCATACAAACCAAATTTAGTTTTGAATGCTGTTTTCCACTCATCACCTATATTCATTCTAATTTGGTGATAGCCACTTCTCAAATCAATTTTAGTAAAGATAACACTTCCATGCAATTCATCTAATATATCATCTAACCTAGGAATAGGATGACGATATTTAATAGTAATCTTGTTAATTGCACGACAATCAACACACATACGCCAAGACCCATCTTTCTTAGGGACTAATAAAACAGGAACAGCACATGGGCTAAGACTTTCCCTAACATAACCTTTACTTAGTAGTTCCTCAACTTGGCGTTGCAGCTCTTTGGTCTCCTCAGGATTGACTCTATAGGCTGGTCTATTTGGAATGGATGACCCTGGCACAAAGTCAATTTGGTGCTCTATCCCCCTTAGTGGTGGCAACCCACTAGGTAACTCCTCGGGAAACACATTGTCATATTCCTGCAAAACACTTACAAACATAATAGGAAGAGAAGAGTTAAGATTATTAGTGTTAAATAAAGTCTCCTTGTACATAAGTACGAGTACTTGCCTATTTTCACTCAAAGCCTTTCTCATGTCTCGCTCTCTAACTAAGAAACTCACTTTTTTCTCGCTTGCCTCCCCTTTTTCTTGCGCCTTACTCGTTCTTTTGCTCATATTCTTGCGCAAACCCTCGCTAAACTCTCCTTTTACCACTCGTTGCTCCCGCCCCTCATTATTTTCCACACAACTCCCCTTTTGCTTGTGCACCTTTTCTTTTTCATGTGCACTCTCACACTTTCTTTTTTCTTTCTCATATGCTTCCATTCGGTCCTTTACAACTTTTTGTAATTCACAAACTTCTTTAGGACTTAATGGTGCCAAAACATACGGTCTTCCATCCATTACAAGAGAATATGCATTGGTTCGACCATTATGAATTACAGATCTATCATATAACCATGGTCTACCTAGCAACATATGACATGCTTGCATAGGAACAACATCACATAATACCTCATCATTATACTTCTTTACACTAAATGCAATCCGTACTTGCTTTGTAACTCTAATCCCACTTTGATCATTAAGCCATTGCAAGGTGTATGGCTTAGGATGCTTAATAGTTGGAAGTCTAAGTTTATCAACCATTATAGCACTGGCTACATTAGTACAACTACCCCCATCAATGATTAAACTACAATTAGCATCATGGTTTTGTACTTTACATGTAGTATGGAATATGTTTTCCCTTTGAGCATCATCATCAATAGGTTGTAAATTAAGAGCTCTAAAAGTTATAAGTACAGTACTAACCTCACCCAATTACACATCATCACATTCTTCCAACTCAGGCATGTCTAGGTAATCCTCCTCACCTGGTTCGGATTCTTCATCACTCTCAAAGACCACTTCACCACCTCGAATTGCCATGGTTCGCTTATTTGGACATTGGGAAGATATATGTCCATACCCCAAACACTTGAAGCATTGCACTTTCTTTGATTTGAGGTCACTTTGCGTCGTTGGTTTAGTGTTAACATCAAATTTAGGGGTTGGCTTGATGTCCTTTGATGCCTCATGACCCTTGTTAGGGGGCTGATTGCTCCCTTTCCATGCGCTACTCCATTTTGAGCTAGGGGCAGCACTTCTGCTCTTGGTTTTTAATTGCTTTTCCACCTTTATGGCCATGTGCAACATGTCCTCCATCTCTACATAATGCTGCAATTCAATTATGTTAGCAATATCACGATTCAAACCATGCAGAAATCTTGCCATTGTGGCTTCCCTATCCTCATCTATATTGGCTCTAATCATAGCTATCTCCATAGATTGCCAATACTCCTCAACACTCTTACTACCTTGTACTAGATTTTGTAACTTGTTGTACAAATCCCTTTGGTAGTGCGATGGCACAAACCTTTTACGCATAATGCGTTTAACCTCATCCCATGAACCAACTTCGTGTTCCCCATGACGCCTACGACCACTCACCAATTGATCCCACCAAATGGCAGCATAATCACAAAATTCAACAACAAAGTAAGTTTAACCTTTTTAGACTCACTATAGTTATGACATTCAAAACCCTTTCAACCTTCTTTTCCCACTCCAAATAAACTTCAGGGTCACTCTTACCATGAAAAGATGGTATTTTCATCTTAATGCTACCCAAATTAGTGTCAATTTTGGGTTGGAAATTATGTCTAGACCCTTTAGACTCACTTTCTTGGTCATTATCAGAACCATCCCCTTTAGACGTTTTAGGCATATCATTCAATAACCTAGTTAATTTGTCATCTTGTTTTTGAAATTGTTTTGTCATATGTTCTACTACATCTCTCAATGTATAAGCTAAATTTTCCAAAGTCAATGATGGTTCAGATGACATGGTTAAACCAAAAGACTAGGAAAGAAAACAAAAAAAAGGACTTGATCAAGTGTTATACTCTGGAGGCTTCTTATAGTTAAAGGCAAAACAAGAAAAGATCACTCCCTCACGTGTTTCACTCACAAAGAATTGAATTCCTTATAGAAATTAAATCAAATTGTTCTAGTAATCACAAGAACAAGTTTTTCACAACCTCTTAACATTTATTAATTCTGAAGTTCAATAGAACACTCATGAATCAATAAAACGAATTATAAGCATGTGAACAAAACAAGCTTACAACTAATCGAACAAGACTCAATTAACCCAAAAGAAAAGCTTTTTAAGAGAAAACAAACAAAATTACCCAAATCAGAATTATAACAATGAAGAACAGCTCCAATTAATTAAAAGGAATTGCGGAATGAATCAATCAAGAGTCAATTCTTCGAGAACTACCCAACACAAATGGTTAGGGTTAGTTTTTCGTTCCTTCCTTTTTTTTTTTTGGAAATCTGCCTTGGTATGTGGGCAGCAATGAAAATAGTATACTTTCTTTTTTATTTATAATGATGCGAACAGAAATTGAGATGAAATAGAAGACAGACTCTTTAATTGAAAAAAAGATGAACCAACTTACAAGTTTGTCTCTGATACCAAATGATACGAACTCGAACCGGATACGTTCAAACACCAAGATAAGTAATAGTGAGAAAATCAAATTGATAAACGCTCTCCCTATTTAAGAGGAAGCACCCTTACCAATAAGTTCGAATTTCTCGCCCCAAAATCTAACTTGAAAGTTTGCAATTGATTATGGAACTAACAAACTTAGCAATAGAACTACTAAGCCCTTTAGTTATAAATAGATGAAGAATGTTCAAACAACTCAAGAAACTAATAAAAAGTTAATTGATTGATCAAACATGTAGATGTGAAACTAAATCAAACAAGTTAATTTAATCTCAAGAAATTCAATAAGGAACACCTTAAGGAATAAGAGTTAACAACTCAAATAAAACTTCATTCAGAAATGTATATTGATCTTATGTCCTTTAGCTGAAATACATAGCTCTATTTATAGAGTCTTGAAATGATTCTAACCCTAAAAAGGACTAAGAGATATGCAATAAAGAATCAAAGCCTAAAAGACTTCTAATGTGCGGCTGCCTCCTTCTCTAAACATAAGTGGTGGCTGCCCTAGGGTTAGGTGAGACCTCCAATGCTTCTAGAAACCCTAATGTGCGGCCTCTAGAAACCTTAATGTGCGGCCCAATGCTTCTAGAAACCCTAGGAAAACTTGTTGACTTTGATCCTTGATCTTTGACCTTGACCTTGTTCCATGACGAGAAGTTTAAGCTTCATTAATAGCAATTAATGTCACTATCTTCAAGGCGTTGTTATCTTCATTAAAAGCATCATCATTAGCCATCTTCAAAACATGCTCCAAGTAAGAATTTAAGGCTTGCTTGAACTTTTTACTCCTTGCTCGTGTCATTGGTCCTCCATAGGCTAGTGGATCCATGCTAGTTGACTTAGATGCATCCTTGGTTGAATCAACTTTCCTGAGGAATATGACCTTGATACTCGCTATTAGTGCTAGACTGCATCGATAGGTACACTACCTTAGATTGTAGCTAACACCAATAGCCCATCAAGTTATTGGTGCCGTTGCTGGGGAATGTTTGAAAACTAGAATGAAATTTGTTATTTGTTAATTTAGACATTTTTTTATTTTTTTTATTTATGTTTTATTTGTATATATTTATTTAGTTAAGTTTATGATTCAGGTAGTGGATGATAAGGAGGTTCAATGCTAAACTCTTTGTATGACACGTTGGAAAATGGGATCAGGAACCAAGAGATTGCTAAAAATTGGGATACCCGTGCATCTTTAGAAGCTCGAGTGGAATCGTTTTGCAGGGCTACCCCTATCCTTTCATCTCAAGTTTTCTGTGAATTTTGTTGTGGTTTACATTTGAGTAATGATTGTCTATGGTGTAGTGATTTTAATCTTAATCATTGTTCTTATAACTGTGAACAGGTGAATTATACGGGAAGTTGGCCAAATGACTCGTATGGAAGCACCTACAATCAAGAGTGGAGTAATCATTCACCCTTTGAATGGAGCTTAGATGGCCAAGAACCACCAGGATCTCAGCAACCACATCAGCAGCCTAATCTTGCACCTTCAACTCAAGATGAAGAGTTAGTGTTAGAGGAGCTGATGATGAGGTTCTTTAAAAGTCTTGAGGATAGATTCCAACAAACAGAGAGCGTACTTGAAGGTCAACAAGCCTCGATTGAGAACATAGAGCATCAAGTAGGCTTGACCTTTAAGTTACTAGCTGAAGAGCAATTGGGAACTCCATCAAATGCTACTGAATCTGAGGAACATTTGAGCACCGTCACTTTGCGTTCAGGTGAGAATTTTTCTGGTTTATCTATTATGTTTGGCGATGATGCTTATGTGTAGGACGACTCCTTGAACATGGAGATAGAACCAGAAAAGGAAGAGGCAAACATGACTCCTCTGAAAGACTACCAACATGAACGTACAGTTGATAATGCTGAGTTGCAGTTAGAGGAATTTTTTATGGATTTTCCACAAGTCCCTTCGATGATGGAAGATTAGCACGAGTTATCCCATGAAGAAGTCTTGGAGAAGCTCGAGTTTCTTCTAGCAAGTGAACCAAGCCAAGGACTAGAGAAAACGATCGACATTCCTGAAGAAATTGCCCAACCGTCGATCCTTCCAACTAGTGGAACTCCAACTTCCAAATTAGAAGAGACCCTAGAGCATTTTGACTGCGTGCAAATATATGAGGAGCGAGTTTTGCCCATCATACTGGTAGCTTGCTTGACCTTCGGGCAAAGGAATTTGACGATTAGTCCTCTAAGCGGATACTTGAAGCCATTTGCTTGGAAGAAGGATGGATGGTCATCAATCCCCACCGTTTGGTTTTCACCATGAGTCCAGCTAAGAAGACTCATCACATAAAAAAGAAGCGCTTTTGGGAGGCACCCTAATTTTTATCTTTAATTTCTAATATTTTAACCTTTTGTTTTGAAGCAATTTAATAGTTTTAGTTTTCATTTCTTATTTAATTTTTGTTTCAGTTTCGATTTTAATTCTTTATTTTATTATTTGCAGCTTCTATCGAGGACGCACTAAAGTTCCACAACATTAGCCTCAATGGATGATCAAGGCAATCCCCTAGATCTTTTTATTTTTATGCATTTATTTACTTTATTTTTCATATATGTCATGCATTGCCTTTGTTCTCTTAGTTGAGCATTCCATGCGGGGTATCCATAACATTTTACACTGAGGACAGTGTGTTCTTCAAGTGTGGGGTGGTTGTGGGTAAACCTTATAATCCTACTCTCTCATATGGTTTTTAGATATATCTGAAATTGCTATCGCTGGGTGTTGTGTATTTTTAGAGGATGTTAGGACACTGTGTCTTTATGCACTTAAGTATGGTATTTTTGAGCTGATTGATGACTTGATTTATAGAATTGTAGTTACTTTTCTTTGTTGTTCATTATCCTTGGAAAACAATTGATGGTGTTTTACACATCAGCCCTACCGGGTTAAACCGGTGTTATTTAATTATTTTTTGAATTGTCGAATTTTAACTTAGAATATTGATAATGTCATATGCGTGTGTTTCTTAAGTAATGATTTAATAAATGATGTTGCGAACCAATTACACCTAATACCACACCTTAAAGTGAGATTTTGAGCCTGTTGAGCATTCATTATACTTATGCTCTTTGTATTTCTTGTTTGAGTGTGCATTGTACTTGACTTTGCTTCTAGAACTTGCTTTGTAATGCTTGTTGAAGTTACATGAATATTGTGAATACCATGAGATGATTTGAGTGATTTAGGATTCACCACATTTAGCCAAAAGCCTACCCCTTTATGTTTCCATTAGTTAGCCAGTTTTGAGCCTTAACCTTTTCTTCATAATCTACACCTATACACTTCAATTATATCATTCTTTACATTTATCTTTCCTTTACCCTTATGCTGGAATTTCTTCTTGTGATTTGCTCACCCTTATGTGGGATTAAAATGCCAGTTGAAATGTTGGTAAATTCACTAAGTCTTTTTTATATTTTAGATGCTTCCTCTGATCCAAACTGTATTTTTATTCTTTACATATGCAACAGTTCCTATAAGCTGCTAGTTTATTATTCAAAAAAAATGATGAAAATAAAGAAGAAAATAAATAAAATTCTTTAATTATTTATCTTTTTATCGGATTTAGAGCATTTGCGAGCTTACTCTACGAAGTAGGGATTTTAATGAAAAATTCTTTTTGTATATTAGGCATTTAATCCTTTGAGTATATATTGTTGTCTATCGCACGAATTCCAGCATTTTCACACTTCTTTCCCAAATCTCCGTACCTTTACCTTAGCCCCATTACAACCTTGGTAAAGACCCTTTGATTTTGGTATTTACTTATTCACAGTAGCGAAGATATGATTTATGAACAAGCTTATGGTGAGCAGGTCTTGCGCATTTGCTTTGAGGGATTTGTTATTCACCTAATATACACTTTGAGCAATTTGAGTGATCCATGTGAGGCATTGGTTCGTGATGTTTGTGTTGAGTTGTCATTTAAGTTATTCATGCATTAATATTATTTCCATTCTCTGTTAATGATTTGCAATTTGATTTATGATTGAGTATCCTTTGAGATGGGTTGAATACTATCATTGTGTGACCGGGGCATAAGCGTGAGGAATTCTGCGTAGTTTTGTGAGGAGAGTTGTTAATTGCTTGAGGACAAGCAATGAGCTAAGTATGGGGTGATTTGATGTGCGTAAAATACACACATCTAAATGGGGTTTTTAAGGCTGATTTTGTGTACATTTGGATGTGAATTGGTCCCAACACTCACCCTATGCGTCTGTTTGTGTGCATTAGGTCCAAAAGAAGCCAAAGAGTGATAAAAGGGAAGAATTGGACGTCAAAGTTGTCGAAACAAGTCGAGTTTGCGCATAAGAAAGCTGAACATGGCCGTGTTGGTTTTAACACTTGTCGTGTTCCTAACACGGGCACCAAAACAGCCGTGTTGGGTGCATTTAACAACAAAAAAAAGATGCGATAAGGAGCACGACCACAGAGAGCAACACGAGCATCAACACCAGGTCGTGTTCTCAATACGGGCATCAACACCAGGCCATGATCCCAACACAGGCATCAACACCAGGCCGTGTTCCCAACACAGGCATCAACATGGCCATGTTCGCGGCAGCTGTACGAATTAATTAAAAGAAAGAAAAGAGGGAAACACAAAAGGTAGGGTTAGGATGTCCCAAACTCATTTCTCTCTCTCTCTAAGGGATTTTTGACCTAGAACCAAGGAAAAAGGAGACTTGGACCAATGTTTCAATTGGATTCCCTTCAAAGATTGAAGATTGGGCGAGGTTCGTTGATTGGTGTAAATGCGAGCAAGAGGAACAAGAATCGATTCAAGATTGGGCAAGAGGAATTGGAGCTGTTTACTCTCATCCAAGGGTGTATTCGGGTTTCTCTACCTTTACTCATTGTTGTAATTGAATTCTTGTGGGTTTTGATAACGAACATGATTAGCTAAACTTGTTAACCCATTGGGGTTCTTTATCTAGGGATTTTTGTACTTAATTTTTGATTTGTATGTATTGATTTTCAATATTGATTTACAATGGAAGTGCTTATTGGTTTGTTCTTCATATCTTGTTGAATGATTAGTGGAATTTGAATGTTCTTGAGAAAGACGTTTAGGTTTGGATTGTCCTTTGCAATCTAGAATTGAATTCGCCTAGAGATAGGGTGTTCGTTCTACCGGATTGAGAATTAACAACTCTCAATAGTGTTAAATGGTACATAATGCTAATTTGGATAATTAGGGTTAGGAAGAGATTTCAACCTAATTAATCTAAGTTAAGATGTTAATGTCCTTGAGAAAGGCGTTAATTGCGTAGAGATTTTCCCACGGAAATTGAATTCAATCAATCAATTCCATCTTTAGTTTCCATTCCGTAGAGACAAGAATTTCCAAGGGGTTATTCCTTAACTTGAATTAATCCTTCCCTAGTAGCCGTAGTTGGACAACAATTAGAGTAGCTATTAGTTAATTTAGGAATTATTCATCATTCATTTTAGGCTAATATAACAGAGAATAAAGGAGTAACTATGGGCTTTCACTTTCCCGAGGAATACGACCTTGATACTCGCCATTAGTGCTAGACTGCATCAATAGGTATACTGCCTTAGATTGTAGCTGCATAGATAGCAACCATCAGCTAATCAAAACGATGTCGAGATCCTCAAGAATATTATCATTGATGATTTGAGGGGTGTGATTTTGGAAGAGCTCCAACAACTCTTAGCTGGGATGGTTGCAAACCAAGCCTTACCTGCTGCTCCCATTGCACCAGTTAATCCCCTTATTGCTGTTGACCCAGCTGTGGTTACCACTGAGACTAATATTACCACTACAGCTGCTACTGTTATCGCGGCTAATGCTAATGTAGAAGATCCAGCTAGATAGGGAGTGCCCCGAAATTTTTGGGACTTTGATGAGTTCATGCTAGACCATGCTAAAAGGGAGACTGCCCTTGCCACCAATGAAGCTATGAGTGGCTTGAGCGCCAGGCTTGACAAAATGCAGGTATGCTGGAAATCAAAGGTTTGGGAGCTACATATGATTTCGAAGAGCTAGTTTTGATAGGAGAAGACAAGCTACCTGTGAAGTTTAAAAGGCCCGAGATGAACAAGTTCAACAAGACTGGTAATCTGAAAGTTCATTTAAAGCAGTATGTAATGATCATGGGAATTACTAAGCTGAGCAGGACCTAAATTGTCAAGCTGTTTGTACTATCGCTTGAATGACCCGTTGTCAACTAGTACCACAGTTTGGAAAAATTCGCCAAAGCTGAATGGTGCGATTTATGCAATTCTTTTATCAAATAATTACAACACTTATTTGGAAGTGTCGATCAGGAATCTCGAGTCCACCAAGCAAAAGCTAAATGAGTCATTATCTAATTTCTTAACTAGATGGAGGAATAAGACAGGACTGATGAAGAACAAGCCCTCTAAAAAGGACCAAGTTCGTATAGTGGTCTGAAACGTTCTTCTAGGATGGCTTGAAAGGTTACAGATGATGAACTCGAAAGCCATCATGGACTTGTACGATGATGGGCTGCAGGTCAAGGAAATCGAGAACGACAAAAGAAAGACTGTGAGAACCGGTGGAAGGGCAAACTACCAAGCTGGAGGGAGCAGGACCCTGGATGTGAATGTTGTGCAACAACCAGGAAGTTCTCAAACTTCAAACAAGCTCTCTCTAAGATCTTTGAGAGATTGGTATAGGATGGCATGCTCCAACCTACCACCCTCAAGAACCCACCTAAGCCTAATGCACCCGAATATAAGCCCAACACCTATTGTAAATTCTACCAAGCACCCGGCCACCATACTGACAACTGCATCTGGTTAAAACACGTAATCTAGGACCTTATCGATGTCGGAAAGCTCACTGATCCTGATCAACCGAGCACCAAAAGAAACCCCTTACTAAACTACAACAGCACACCACCCCTAAAGCAATAGTCCAAGTCAACCCTGATTCCAGCAAAGTGGAGATCATGAACTCTTTTATAGACATACCTGAATCCGAACTAGAAGCCAGACCAGATAGCCCATAAAAATCCTTCATTGAGCTAGGGGAACCACTATTTGTGATGTTCCATCACTTAAAATGGAGCGAGAAGCTTAAGCCCCAATCGCCAAAGGAGTGTCATAAGCTTCACAATGGTCAGTATTGTGAGTATTACCAAGCTTTCAGGCATGTGACACACTAGTGCAATCGTCTCAGGCACGAGATCCAAGACCTAATCGACTTTGAAGAATGGGAGGTTGAGCAACTTCCTCGGTATGAGTGTGAAGACCTATTAGGGCAGGGCAGCCCTCAAGCAAATTTAACCTCAAGGGCCGGTATTCGAGGCCTCCTTCGACCGACATTCGAATTAAGGATATTCTGCCAAGTGGTTGGGGATCAGAAAATGATCAAGCCACTTGTGAGCCTTGTCTCTTGGAGGTTTGCAAAGAAGGGGAAAAGGAGTCAGTTGTGGTTATCGACATCTAGTATAGCTCCGGGGATGAGTGTGAAGTTCAAGACACCGAGGCCAAGGACATCTAGGCAGACAACAATTCTGAGATTGAGCCAGTGGGGTAAGGGTGCAAGAGTTGAAGCAAGATAAGCAGGCACTTGAATATGGGGATGCCGTGTTGCTAGAACAATGAAAGAAGGAAAAAAAGACAACTGATGTATGTGAATCACTAATGCATTCATCGGACCACAAAGAGGCTCTAATTCAGGCCTTTTCTAGGATAAGTGTAAGCATAGCAACTACCCTTGAGGAGATGATCAAAACAATGACTGATAAGACCATCGGGATGATCACCTTCTTGGATGAAGACCTACCACTTGAGGGAAGAGACCATAATAATGCCCTCTACATAGTGGAAGAAGTCAATGGGAAGAGAATCCCATGTGTGATGGTGGATGATGGGTCAGCCATCAACGTGTGTCCTTCTCGCATACTCCCTAAGCTAGGGATGACTGCGAAAGACTTAAAACCATCAGATATGGTTATAAGGGCCTTCGATGATATGAAAAAAGATGTGGAAGGAACACTTTTAGCACTGATGAAGACGAGTCCTATTGAATTTTAGATGGACTTCACCGTCTTGGGCATCACGATAACTTTTGCACTATTATTAGGAAGGCTATGGTTCTATGCCTTAGAAGGAGTTCATTCCACTGTACATCAGAAGGTAAAGTTCCCTCATGAAGGCGAGATCATCACCATCAATGTCGAAGGTGGTAAGGTTCTCTTGGTTATCCAGGAAGCTGTCAATGAGCTGGATGCCTCTACTGAATTCCAAGTTGTTGTTCTCTATAAGGGCTACATGGATCCTAAAGTAGCCAGCATGTTCAAGAAAATGAACTTCATGCTTGAAATAGGGCTAGGAAGGAATCATCAAGAAATTGCGGAGCTGCCGGACTTCATAGGTCAAAAGACTCGGTGAGGATTGGTTTATTTCGAAGAGGAAGACGAGGGCAAACCAAAGGGTAAGACTCTAAAGAACGTGTTCATCCAAGAGTACAAGCCCTACTTAGGGGAGCCTGAACTTGTTAATGTAGCTAGGACTGAGGTACTAGGGTTCGAGATTTTCAAGAATCTAATCATCGACAGAATGGTCGAGCTGAGTATCAAGGAAGTCCGAGAGAAGGTCGCCATCAAGATAGAAGAGCTAAAGCTAGAAGAGTTCATAGCCACGCCGGAGGAAATAAGCCAAGAGGAACTAGCTGCTCATATAGAAAGTAACATTATTAATGTTCTTTCCTTTCCAATATCAATGATATGAATGGTTTTGCTTACTTGTGTGATGTTTTCCCTGATGGTGGCATGCATTTTGATAATCATGACATGTGCATGTTTGACATCAATTTCATACAAATTGATTCTTTTAATTTAGGCACAGATGCATATCCACAGAATATTTTGATAACTCACGATATAACTCCTGAAGAGAGGAGAGAATTTGAGAGAATAATGGAGAAAAGAAAAGTGGTATTTGCTTGGTCCTATGATGATATGCCAGATCTAGATAGAAAAATAGCAGAGCACCATATCCTGACTCATCTGCATATCAAGTCAGTCAAGCAGAAGATGAGAAGACTAAGACCGGAGTGGGCAGAGAAAATACATGAAGAGGTCACTAAGCAGGTTAAGGCCAATTTCCTCGATGTGGTTGACTAGACCAAATGGTTGGCAAATATTGTCCTAGTCCCAAAGAAGGATGGTGAGGTCTGAATGTGCTAGATTATAGGGACTTGAACAAGGCATGCCTAAAGGATGACTTTCCTCTTCCCTGCATAGATGTAATAGTTGACAATGTCGCCTCGATGCGATGTACTCCTTTACAGATGGGTTCTCCGAGTACAATCAGATCATGATGGCAGTGATAGACAAGCTGAAAACATCATTTATCACCGAGTGTTGGATGTACTGCTACAAGGTTATGCTTTTGGACTAAAGAACACGGGGGAAACTTATCAGAGGGCGGCCACTACCTTGTTTCATAATATAATACACAAGGAGATGGAGGTGTATGTTGATGATATGATGGTAAATTCTAAAATAATGGAAGGGTATTCATAGTGGAAAGGTAGAACCTAGGGTATTCAGAGTGGAAAGGTAGAACCTAAGACTCAACTCGAAGAAGAGTGTATTCAGAGTTACATTAAGAAAGTTGTTAGGGCACATAGAGATCGATCCAGACAAGGTCAAGGCTATTCAAAAGATGCCAACACTAAAGATGGAGAAAGAAGTCAGAGGTTTTCTAGGACACTTGCAATACATTAATAGGTTCATTTCTAAGCTCACAATGGTGCATGATCCTATCTTTAAGCTTTTAAGGAAACATCAGCCTATTGTGTGGGATGAACATTGTCAGAAGGCCTTCAACAAAATTAAAGAATATCTGATGAAGCCGGCGGTACTCAAGCCGCTGAAGGATGGTAGTTGATCCTATACTTAGCATTGGAGGAGGAAGCTGATATGCATCATACTACACATGTTTTCATGCCCGATTGTTTACATTTTTATGCATGATTATCCCGTTTTATGCTAGAATCACCTGTCTTTTGTTTCCTTTCTCGTTTCAGGTCATTTTCGAAGGACACCATCAATAATCGAGGGAAATACATGTGATTACGGACCAAAATCCATCAAATTGGGTGAGAACTAGCACCCCAAGGGTTGAGCACGGCCTGGACTCCGGCCATGCTGAATTACCAAGAGGCTATCCCCAATTGTGCCATTTCGGACGACTTGGTAGCCACACAAGCCTCCAAAGACGCACGGCTGTGGTGGCTCGGGCACGGCTTGGTGATGATTGAGCCGCTCGACTCGGCGTCTTGAATCATCACACTGGACTCACTGGACCGGCCATGCTGAATCAACTATATAGGCAATTTTGAGTTCTTTTGGAGAGGAGACGATTTTTGGACTCAATTCCAAGACACACACTTAATCAATTGTTTTCCTATACCTCAATTGTAGACCTTGAGAGATCAAAAATTCATCAATTGAAGGAGGGATTTTACTTGTTCCAACATCGAATTGAAGATCAAGACAAACTTTGGGAGCATTCAAGAGGTAACTAGGGTTTGAGATTTCGAATTTGCAATTTTAAGGTTTCTCATTCAGCTTGAAAGAGAAGGGTGTACATGCCTTTAATTTGTTTTTCCTTATTTTGTTCCCTAATTGCTTTAACCATGAACATGAGTAGCTAGATCTTTTGAATCCATTAGGGTTCACCTTTGTTGATGGATTATGCTTAATTGTTAGTTTTTATAATTGTCATTCTTGCAATCTTCTTGCTATTCAGTAATAAAAGTTTGATTCAGTTAATTTGAGACGTTGGATTAATTATTTATTAGGTTGTTTCTTGACATTGAGAAATGCTTGTTACAACCGGACATTGAATAGTAAGGACCGGTAGTTAAACTTAGAGATAAGGTTGATTTACTCACGGGATTAAGAACTAATAACTCTTAATAGTTTTAAATCATACTTAATGCTAATCCTGTAGTAATCCGATAGGAAGAGATTCCATTAGGTTAGTGCAGTTTAGGAATCCAGTAGCTCGAGAGAGGAACCGAGATTCAATTCAGGGATTTAGGCACGGGTAAGCAAGATCGGCAATCCATACAATCCATTTTTAGAATTCCATCACTTAGGCTCCCTTCTGGGTTTGTTTCTCTCTTTGCAATTGTCTTTTGATTGTCCGTTGTTCTTCATTTACTTATTTGCACTCATAACCATTAGCTGGTACGTTAGAACTTTCACACCCTATTTCAGACTAGATAACATAGCAAACAGTAGTAACTCTAGGTTCACCCGATCTCCAGGGATACGACCTTGATACTCACTAGTGCTAGGCTGCATCGGTAGGTTCACTGCCTTAAGTGTAGGTTGTATAAAGAGCCCATCAGAAGCCATAGGAGCAATGGTAGCACAATGTAGACCTAATGATGTGGAGCGTGTAATCTATTACCTCAGTAAGAAGTTGCTACCCTATGAGTCGAAAACACGTGCTTAGGCATGATATGGGCTACAAAAAAGTTGGGGCACTATTTTTAGTCTTATAAAGTGCAGGAAATTTCAAAAATAGACCCTCTAAAGTACCTATTTGAAACTCCATCTCTTATAGGAAAGCTAGCTAGATGGTTAGTGCTCTTGACAAAATTCGACATTGAGAACATCACCAAGAAGGTGGTCAAGGGTAGGGCTGTAGCCGAGTTTTTAGCTCCAAATATGATTGAAGGAGACGACTATTGGGATTTGGAATTTCCTAATGAGAATCTAGGGACAATCGAGATCCAAGAGTGGAAGATGTACTTCGATGGAGCCATAAACGCAGGAGGTGCAGGCTTGGGAGTAGTTTTGATCATGCTAGAAGGGGAGATGCTGCCAATGGCTGAGAGATTGGACTTTAAAATGACCAATAACATGGTAGAGTATGAAGCATGTTTATTTGGATTAGAAGGGGTCGTGGTAGTAGGAGCTAAGCACTTGATTGTCTACGGAGACTCCATGCTAATAATCCAACAAGCCCTCGAGGAGTAGAAAGTAAAAAAAGAGAGGGTGAAGCTGTATGTCAACTACCTCAGGACTTTAGTATGCAACTTCTCTAAGTGTTCATTCGTACACTCACCTCGAGACGAGAATCAAATGGCGGATGCATTGGCTACCTTGTCATCTATGTGGGTCAATCCCTCACAGTTTCTGATGAAGCTTTTGGTGATTGTAAAATCAAGTGTGCCTTATTATCAAAGGGGTCAGATAATGCAATTCTAGATGGGACTGGAAGAGAAGCCATAATTCTATGATCTGAAGAGGTTCATAGAAAACAAGGAATATCTAGAAGAAGCGACTACTAGGGAAAGATACGCGTTACGGATTTAAGCCAAGAATTACGTCAGCCATGAGGGAGTCCCGCATGGAAGAATGGTGTCAGGTGTACAACTCTAATGTGTGACTAAAGCGGAAGCTGAAGTAGTGATGGAGAAAATGCACAAAAGGAGTATGTGGCCCACACATGAACGACATAGTGTTAACCAGGAAGATCATACGGCAAGGTTACTTTTGGTTAACAATGGAGAAGGATTATAGAGCACTAGTGAGGAAATGCCGTGAATGGCAGCTGTATAGTGACTTGAGTCACATGCCTCCAACCAAGCTGCACAACTTAACATCTCTTTGGCTCTTTACAGCTTGAGGGATCGACATCATTGGTGAAATAAAACCTCCCTTAAAAGGTCACAAGTTCATAGTGATAGCAATTGACTACTTCTCGAAGTGGGTCAAAGTCGAGTCATTCATTTTCGTAGGGGCAAAGCAGATGGCCAGATTCATAGAAAGAACCTGATCTACAAATACAAGGTCCCACATCACATCGTGACTGATAATAGGGTACAGTTCATGGATTAGAGGAGTAGACCTGCTAATGGAATACAAGGTCGAGCTCACAAGTCTTATCCATATAGACCTCAGGCGAATGGAGCAGTAGAAGCAGCCAACAAGAATCAGAAAAGAACACTTTCGAAGATGGTATGGAATAACAAGGACTGATCATTTCGAATCCTCTTTGCACTTAGGGATATCGAACAACCGAGCAAACATCGACTAGCAAATACCATACTCTATGGTTTATGGAACTGAAGCAGTTTTGCTAATTGAGTTGGAGTTGAAGTCTTTGAGAGTTGTATTAGAGGCTGAAATACTATAGTATCAATTAGTCAAGCAAAGATACCAGTAATTCGCTTTAGTTGAGGAGAAAAGGATGAAAGCCTTATATCATATGCAGTTGTATTTGAAAAGGATAGCTAGAGGATTCAACAAAAAAGTACAACAAAAAAATATCAGAGTTGGTGATCTAGTATTGAAGCATACAAGACCTACTACATTCGATCTAAGAGGGAAGTTCAAGCTAAGTTAGGAAGGCCCGTACTTAGTAAAGAAAATCCTGCCTAAAGGGGTTGCTAAGATCTCAGACCTGGAGGGGAATGAGTTTACCGAACTAATCAACTATGTATAAAAACAATAAATAATAGAAAAAATAGCCTATTGGTCAAAAAATCTTAAAAGGTTTGTCAGGTAAAAGTCAAGGCAATAAGAGAGAAAATAATCAGCTAGAAAATCTGAAAGGACTGGCTGATAACAAGAGTTATATCTTGAGAAATCAAAATGTAACCATCTAGGCTTTTATTAAATGAATAAATTGTTTAGAATTGTTATCAAACATATATATATGCATGTTTACCATTCTACATACTAATTAAAAGAAAAACAAATCCAAAAGTTCTAAGCAAAATAAATGATATCTAAAAGAAGCATATTTTCTAGCTTATTTTTCTCTTCACTTCTGTATCCCTAGATAGAGCAGCTAGTTCTCGAGTCCTCTTGAATCATGTAAAACTGGGAGAAGTGGAAATCTAAAGTTGAACCCAAGCCTTGAAGTTGTCATTGATGGTCAAATCTCCCTCGGAGTAAAGGTTTCGCTCTATGTCTCGGTGATACCAAAGCCTCTCAATCTTATCCAGGAAGTCATGTCTGAGTGAGAAGCCTTCAAATTCAGGTGGGAATTCCAAAATTTGTTGCTTCTGCCCATACTGGTAGTAAAGCCTCGAGGGTGTATAAAAGGTGGATGCCCGCAATCCAAGTAAGGGTACACAATCATTGTACACCATGAGTATGACATGCTTGATTCTCCACCAAGGGCAAGTCCAGCGAATGAGTATGTCTGAAACGCCTTTCATCCAAGAAATCTAGCCATCATTATGGGTAACAACAGATCGAGTCTACACGTTCTTCAGCTCATACTTATTAATATCCGTTGGGATGGTCAATATCTGAAGCTTCTCTGCAATCAAATCTATAAAAGAAAAAAGAAAAATAAATAGAAAATAAGGAAAAAAAAGAGAAAAAAGAAGGAAAATAAGCCAAGTTGAAACCTAGAGAGGGTGGCTTAGAAAAAAAATAAAGTTTGCTAAGTCGAAAACTCGAAAGGGCGGCTTAGGCAAAAGTTAAAACAAAAGCCTGCTAAGTTAAAAACCCGAAAGGGCGGCTTAGGCAAAAATTAAGGCAAAAAAATAAAAATAGTAAAAGAAAAGAGATTTGGCTATGTACCCGTAAGAGAAACGAGGCTGCCACCAAATCATTGATGGGTTTTGTACATGTTTAATCCAATGATAGTTTCAGCCAAGATGATTGGAATTGGATCTGCTTCATGCTCCACCTAGTCAATAATGCCAACAATTTTGATACCTTCCTCTCCCTAAGGAAAGATCAGTAGGAATTGGGCATAAAAGCAAAAGCACAACATCCAAATCCAAGAAGGTGTGCCATTTTCCTTCTCCTCATAGCAAGAAATCAATGAAGTAAGGGTAACATACTCATCAATAGAATGGGAAAGCACCTCAGCTGGGGGCATGTCGAACAATTCCACATGTTTGCCAGGAAAAGGCTCAAGGAGTTTTGGCAAGGCAATGGGATGTGTAGAATCTATGGGAACGCTAAGAATAACGAAGAATTCTTCAATCATGAGGCACAACTCTTGCCCATTGAATCTAAAGACATGATCCCTTGGGCATAAAAAGTTGACAGCAGAATGGAGAAATACATAATCAAGTTTGGTGTGTTGCATCGCTTCGAAAGATGAAACATGGAATTTCCCAAGTTTAATCCAATCATCACCTGTTAGGGTCTTGAGGAGAGCTTTCAAGCTTTTGGCACTCTTTTGAGACATATTTTGGCTTTTGAAATGTGAAATCCCATGTCAGGAAGTGAGGGAGCTTATGGGTATATACAGACCTCAAATCAGTGTCTGATTCGAACTCTACAACTATAGAGCCAATCGGCTGTGGCCTTCCAGTGCTTTTTTTTAGCGATTTTTCAAGAATTTTTCAATTTTCGCCGCATGTGAGCTCATACAAATGCAAAAAGCAAAATGGAAGTAATTTTATATATCCTCGAAAAGTCAAAAGTTCTACAAGAGTTCTAAAAAGAAAAAGTTCTACCAATAATGATAAAAAGAGTCAAAAGTGTAAGCAATAATAAAAGAAGATCAAAAGTCGTGGTTCTCTCCCGAATCCCCCATTCCGTCATCCGAGTTTGTGTCCATTCCCTAGGTCCGCAAGGCCGATAGTTGAAATGTCAGAGTGTCCATCTGACATTGTTGAGCATCGATCTGATGCTACCGGTTATCCATTTGGCCCTGCAAGTCCTCATAGTCCCTCTAATGAAAACCCAAAAGGAGATTAGTTAGTGCATTTCATACATGCATACATGTTACAGTACATATGTCATTCTCTTTCCCGCCAGTCCTTGCCAAGCATAAAAAATTGCCTCCTCATGGTACTAACCAACCGATGTATGTACTCGAACTGATCCCTCTGGATCTGTATGGTTATTTGTATAATATGTCACTAACTTTTCAAGAAGAAAGATGTGAAAAAATAAGAGAAGAGTAACTTACATGTGTGCAAGTGTTCGGAGTGAATTTCAAAGGAAGGCAATGCTTCATGGCAAGCTGGTGCTCCATCACACTGTAAGGACTCCAGTACGGGACCATCGGATTTGCAGGGAATAAAATGCTCCCTAGAACCACATTAGACGTCGCTATATATAATACACATATACATATACATATACATACACATATACATACATATATGTATCTGTGTATATATATATATATATATGCCTTGAAAAGGGTAAAAATATCATTTAGGTCCTCGATTTATCAAAATAACATTTTAGTATATATATATATATATATGTATATATATATGTATATCTATATGTATATATATATGTATATGTATATGTACATATACATATATATATATACATATAGATATACATATATATATACATATATATATATATATATATATATATATATATATGTGTGTGCCTTCAAAAGGTAAAAATATCATTTAGGTCCCTGGATTTATCAAAATAACGTATGTGTCCGTGTATATATATATATATATGCCTTGAAAGGGTAAAAATATCATTTAGGTCCTCGATTTATCAAAATAACATTTTAGTATATATATATATATATATATATATATATATATATATGTGTGTGCCTTCAAAAAGGTAAAAATATCATTTAGGTCCTCGATTTATCAAAATAACGTTTTAGTCCAAAAAAAGATAATGCAAGTCCTCAAAAGACACATAGAAGGCCAGTTGGCATCTCAAAGTAAAGTTCCCTAACAATTACAAGTTTGGTCCCCGACCCATCAAAATTACACTTTAGTCCCTGAGTAGGTCAAACACCAATATAGCTTCTAAAAGGCATCAAAATGAATCAGATCGTACCCTACAGTGAGAAATACTAACTGAAAATACCCGAAAGTGAAAAATTACTTGATGGTTGCTATCTATGCAGCTACAATCTAAGGCAGTGTACCTATCGATGCAGTCTAGCACTAATGGCGAGTATCAAGGTCGTATTCCTCGGGAAAGTGAAAGCCCAGAGTTACTCCTTTGTTCTCTGTTATATTAGCCTAAAATGAATGATGAATAATTCCTAAATTAACTAATAGCTACTCTAATTGTTGTCTAACTACGGCTACTAGGGAAGGATTAATTCAAGTTAAGGAATAACCCCTTGGGAATTCTTGTCTCTATGGAATGGAAACTAAAGATGGAATTTATTGATTGAATTTAATTTCCATGGGAAAATCTCTATGCAATTAACGCCTTTCTCAAGGACACTAACAGCTTAACTTAGATTAATTAGGTTGAAATCTCTTCCTAACTCTAATTATCCAAATTAGCATTATGTACCATTTAACACTATTGAGAGTTGTTAATTCTCAATCCGGTAGAATAAACACCCTATCTCTAGGCGAATTCAATTCTAGGTTGCAAAGGACAATCCAAACCTAAACGTCTTTCTCAAGAACATTCAAATTCCAAAAAATCATTCAACAAGATATGAAGAACATATCAATAAGCACTTCCAGTGCAAACCAATATTGAAAATCAACACATTCAATTCAAAAGTTAAGTACAAAAATCCATAGATAAAGAACCCCCAATAGGTTAACAAGTTTAGCTAATCATGTTCAATATCAAAACCCACAAGAATTCAATTACAACAATGAGTAAAGGTAGAGAAACCCGAATACACCCTTGGATGAGAGTAAACAGCTCCAATTCCTCTTGCCCAATCTTGAACCAATTCTTGTTCCTCTTGCTTGAATTGAAACCAATCAACGAACCTCACCCAATCTTCAATCTTTAAAGAGAATCCAATTGAAACCTTGGTCCAAGTCTCCTTTTTCCTTAGTTCCAGCTCAGAAAACCCTTAGAGAGAGAAAGAATAGAGTTTGAGACGTCCTCCCCTCCTTTTTTCGCGTTTCCCTCTTTTTTTTCTTTTAATTAATTCGTCCAGCTACCGCGAACATGGCCGTGTTGATGCCCGTATTGGGAACACGGCCTAATATTGGTGGGCGTATTGGGAACACGGCTCCGTGTTACTCTCTGTGGTCGTGCTCCTTAATGCTTCTTTTTCCTGTTGTCAAATGCACCCAACACGGTCTGTTTTGGTGCCCGTGTTGGGAACACGGCTTGCTCTTCAAAATGTGTTGGGAACACGGCTAGTGTTAAAACCAACACGGACGTGTTCAGCTTCCTCATGCGCGAACTTGACTTGTTTTGGCAACTTTAACGCTTAGCTCCAATTCTTCCCTTTATCACTCTTTGACTTCTTTTGGACCTAATGCACACAAACAGACGCATAGGGTGAATGATGGGACCAATTCACATCCAAATGTACATAAAATCAGCCTTAAAAATTCCATTTAGATGTGTGTATTCTACGCACATCAAATCACCCCACACTTAGCTCATTGCTTGTCCTCAAGCAATGAAAAATAAAATAAGGAAAATAAACCACTAAGGAATAACACTTAAACTGATAAACAAGCAAGAGAGCCCCTGCACATATCCTTAACAAGCATAAGTCAAGCAAAAAGAAACGAACCAATCAATTCAAGTATCACAACCAAGATGCTAATGATTCACAAAATACTATCTCAACAAAATTATTCATAACCAACTCCTCACAAGATTCACTCTAAATCACTCAAAGTGTTTAAAGGGTAGTGTTTAATCGCTTAATGCATCAAATACTGCCTTACTTACTATATGCTTGCTCTTAAATCCTACTCCTACTACTTATGGAGAGTCAAAAACCATGTCAAGAGGTCTTTATAAGGTTTGTAATGGGGATTAGGTAGGGGTAGGTAAATTTGGTAAGAGTTCAACCTATGGTGTTCTGCAATGAGATAAATGACCTGTACACAAGCCATAATAATCACAAGGGATAAACAATGAACAGTAGTCCAAGGTGGGAAATAGGAATCAAGTCAAAATGTAAACTCCCAAAAGCAATTAAATAATTAGCTCACTTACCTTCTTTCTTTTCATCACCCTTCCCTCTTATTTTTCTTATTTTTTTTATTATATATATATATAAGGGAAGAAACATTCACATAATATAGCGAATTTCTTATGAATTGAAGGAAGCTACTACAAGTTTCCAACACTATTCCCAAGATAAAAATTCCCAATAAAAACAACTCATATGCAAAATCATAACCCAAAGCAGAATAAAACTAAGTGGTAATGAAATATGATAGAAATGATGAAAGAAAGGGGTTATCTACTGAATCAATAAACGAATGAAGGCTATTTTGCTAGAATGAAAAACCTAAGTGCCTCTATCATACCAAAGTGTTAAACTCTCCTTGTGGCCCTCATAAGCATTACCGAGCAAGTTCTAAAAGTAAAGATAGTAATTGGCACTCTCAACAAGAAATAAATAAAAGCATATAAAGTGTATGCTTACAATTGAGGCTCAATTTCTCACAAGTGTGCTTTTTGAGTAGGTTCCAAAAAAAAATCATCAAAACAGAATTAAATAAACCAAAGCAACTTAGTGCAAAACTCAAACTAATTAACTTACATTCTTTCATAAGTGATGTGTGCTACTCGTGTTAGCTACAATCTAAGGCAGTGTACCTATCGATGCAGTCTAGCACTAATGGCGAGTATCAAGTTCATATTCCTCGGGAAAGTGAAAGCCCAGAGTTACTCCTTTGTTCTTTGTTATATTAACCTAAAATTAGCGATAAATAATTTCTAAACTAACTAATAGCTACAAACTAAGTTCTAAGGAAGATGCAAGAGTAATTTATGAATGAAATAATCAAGACAAGAAGACAAACCCAAAGGGAATCTAAACTAGTTGGCAATCAAACAAAAGATAAAGGATCGGTGAGTCTAATTATGCTACCCGTGGACGAATTCTTAACGATTGATTCTTAAATTAGCATTAAGCTTTAATCCGCCTCTATTAAGCTTTGTTAATTCTTAATCCAGCTAGTTAATTATCCTTATCTCTAAACGATTATTAACCAGTTCTTGCTATTCAAAATTCCAATTGCCAAATGGACTTCTCAATCCCACAAAGCAATCTAAACACACAATTCACAACGTCTCATGAATAATGCATTATCTTATTAATACTGAAAACAAGAAGAATACAAAATTAACCCAAGCAATTCAACAATATAATGTCAAGCCAACATAGTAAAGAAATCCCAATGGATTAAATCAATCTAGGTAATCATGTTCATTATCAAAATCCACAAGAATTCAATTACAACAATGAGTAAAAAGGTAGAGAAAACCCGATTACTCCCTTGGATGAGAGTAAACAGCCCCAATTCCTCTTGCTCAATCTTAAATCGATCCTTATTTCTCTTGCTCGATTTGAAAACCAATCAACGAACCTCGCCCAATCTTCATTCTTTAAAGGGAATCCGATTGAAACCTTGATCCAAGTCTCCTTTTCTCTTGGTTTCAGCTGAGAAAACCCTTAGAGAGAGAAATATTAGGGTTTTGGGACGTTCTAACCCTAGCCGCCTCCTCCTTTTCTCTCTTTGTTCTTTTAATTAATACCCCCTGTCACTGCCAACACGGCCGTGTTCCTGGCCGTGTTGGGGACACGGGATGGTGTTCCTGGCCGTGTTACTCTCTGTGGCCGTGCTCCCTAAAAGCTTCTTTTTCTTTCATGTTTGACGCATCCAACACGGCCGTCTTGGTAACACGGCCAGTGTTGAATCCAACACGGCCCTGTTAACCTTCTGCATGGGCATACTTAGCTCGTTTCGGCAGCTTGGACGTCCAATTATGCTCCAATTCTTTTCTTTATCATCCTTTGACCTTTTTTGGACCTAATGCACACAAACAAACGTATAGGGTGAGTGTTGAGACCAATTCACATCCAAATGTCCATTAAATCATTCTTAAAAACCCCATTTAGATGTGTGTATTTTACGCACATCAATTAACCCCACACTTAGCTCATTGCTTGTCCTCAAGCAATCAAAAGTAAAATAAGGAAAATAAACCACTAAGGAACAATACATAAACTGACAGACAAGATAGAGAGCTCCTGCACATATCCTTAACAAGCGTAAGTCAAACAAAAAGAAAAGAAGCAATCAATTCAAGTATCACAACCAAGATGCCAATAATTCACACAATACTGTCTCAACGAAATTATTCAGAACCAACTCCTCACTAGATTCACTCTAAATTACTCAAAGCGTTTAAAGGGTAGTGTTTAATCGCTCAATGCATCAACTACTGCCTTACTATATGCTTGCTCTTAAATCCTACTCCTACCACTTATGGAGAGTCAACAACCATGTCAAGAGGTCTTTATAAGGGTTGTAATGGGGATTAGGTAGGGGTAGGTAAATTTGATAAGATGTTGAACCTATGGTGTTCTGCAATGAAATACATGACATGACATGCACACAAGTCACAATAATCACAAGGGGTAAACAATGGATAGTAGTCCAAGGTGGGAAATATGAATCAAGTCAAAATGTTTAGTTCACTTACTTTCTTTCTTTTCATCACATTTCCCTCTTATTCTTCTTTTTATATATTTTTCTTCTTCTTTTTTTTTCATAAGGGAAGAACATTCATATAATAGAGTGAATTTCTTTTTGGATTGAAGTAAGCTGCTACAAGATTCCAAAGCTATTCCCAAGATAAAAATTCCCAATAAAAATAAGTCATGTGCAGAATCATTACCCAAAGCAGAATAAAACTAAGTGGCAATGAAATATGATAGAAAATGGTGAAAGAGGAGGTTATCTACAGAATCAATAAATGAATGAAGGCTATTTGGCTAGAATGAAAAATCTAAGTGCCTCTATCATACCAAAGTGTTAAGCTCTCCTTGTGGCCCTCATAAGCATTACCGAGCAAGTTCTAAAAGTAAAGACAGTAATTGGCACTCTCAACAAGAAATAAATAAAAGCATATAACGTGTATGCTTACAATTTAGGCTCAATTTCTCACAAGTGTGCTTTTGAGTAGGTTCCAAACAAAAATCATCAAAATAGAATTAAAATAAACCAAAGCAACTTAGTGCAAAACTCAAACTAATTATTTTACATTCTTCCGCAAGACTCAACACTATCGGTTTTACCCGATCACATGGACATAAACAAGATTTCCAAAAGCAAGTCAACAGTAAGAGCATCGAAACAAAGTGAAAAATTTTCAAAATTTTAACAAAAAAATTGCATAAAGAATAAATAAATAATTAAGATGGGATAAATATCACCCACCCCACACTTGAAGGACACATTGTCCTGAGTGTACAAAATATAAGAAATGCAAAAGGGAAAAGAACTAATACTGCCCTGACTATGGCTCCGGAGTGAAAAGAGGTGCATCATTAGGGATATCAGTATACCGCTAGTCTCTGTGGTAGTAGGGTGGTCGCAAATAATAAAATAAGAAATTAAAATCGAAACTGAAATAAAAATTTCATAAAATATGAAAACTAAAACTAATAAAATGTTTCAAAATGAAAGGGTAAAAAAAATGAAAAAGAAATAAAATAAAATTTGGGGTGCCTCCCAAAAGCGCTTCTTTTTTATGTGATGAGTCTTCTTAGCTGGACTCATGGTGAAAAGCAAACGGTGGGGATTGACGACCATCCATCCTTCTTCCAAGCAAATGGCTTCAAGTATCCGCTTAAAGGGGTAATCGTCGACTTCCTCTTCCCGACTGTCAAGCAAGCTACCAGTATGATGGGCAAAACTCGCTCCTCGTATAATTGAACGTAGTCATGATGCTCTAGGGGCTCTTCCAATTTGAAAGCTGGAGTTTCAACAATTGGAAGGATCGATGGTTGGGCAATCTCTTCAGGAGTGTCGATGGTTTTCTTCAGTCCCTGGCTTGGTTCACTTGCTAGAAGAAACTCGAGCTCCTCCAAGACTTCTTCATTGGATAACTCGTGCTCATCTTCCATCATCGAAGGGACTTGTGGAAAATCTACCAACAATTCCTCTAACTGCAACTTAGCATCATCAACTGTACATTCCTATTGATAGTCTTTCAGAGGAATTATGTTCGCCTCTTCCTTTTCTGGTTCCATCTCCATGTTCAAGAAATCATCCTGCACAGAAGAATCATCGTCAAACATAGTAGATAAACCAGAAAAATTCTCACCCCGAACGCGAAGTGATGGCGCCAAATGCTCCTCGGATTCAAGAGCGTTTGATGGAGTTCCCAATTGCTCTTCAGCTAGTAACTTGAAGATTAAGCCTACTTGATGCTCTATGTTGTTAATCGAGGCTTGTTGATCTTCAAGTATCCTCTCTGTTTGTTGGAATCTATCCTTAAGACTTGCAATAAACCTCGTCATCAGCTCCTCTGACACTAACTCTTCACCTTGAGTTAATGGTGCAAGATTAGGCTGCTGAAATTCTGGTGGTTTTTGGCCATTTAAGATCCATCCAAAGGGTGAATGAGTGCTCAACTCTTGATTGTAGGTGCTTCCATACGAGTCATTTGGCCAACTTCCCGTATAATTCACCTGTTCATAGTTATAAGAACAATGAGCAGCAACACTATACAATGGACAATTATTACTCAAATGTAAACCACAATAAAATTCACAAAAAACTTGAGATGAAAGGATAGGAGTGGAGAGTTGATCGGTAGCCCTGCAAAACGATTCCACTCGAGCTTCTAAAGATGCACGGGTATCCCAGTTTTTAGCACTCTCTTGGTTCCTAATCCTATTTTCCAATGCGTCATACAAAGAGTTTGAGTTTAGCATTGAACCTCCTTATCATTCACTATTTGAATCATAAACTTAAACTAAATAAATATGTACAAATAAAATAAAATAAATAAATAATAAAAAAAAACATAAAATAATAAGAAAGAAAAAAATGGCTAAATTAACAAATAGCAAATTTCACTGTAGTTTTCAAACATTTCCCCGGCAACGGCGCCAAAAACTTGATGTGTGCTACTCGTGTTAGCTACAATCTAAGGCAATGTACCTATCGATGCAGTCTAGCACTAATAGCGAGTATCAAGGTCGTAGTCCTCGGAAAAGTGAAAGCCCAGAGTTACTCCTTTGTTCTTTGTTATATTAACCTAAAATTAGCGATAAATAATTTCTAAACTAACTAATAGCTACAAACTAAGTTCTAAGGAAGATGCAAGAGTAATTCATGAATGAAATAATCAAGACAAGAAGACAAACCCAAAGGGAATCTAAACTAGTTGGCAATCAAATAAAAGATAAAGGATCGGTGAGTCTAATTATGCTACCCGTGGACGAATTCTTAACCGAATTCAGTTTCTCTCTCGAGATAACCGAATTCCTAAATCCAATAACCTAAAGTTGGAATCTCTTCCTAACGATTGATTCTTAAATTAGCATTAAGCTTTAATCCGCCTCTATTAAGCTTTGTTAATTCTTAATCCGGCTAGTTAATTATCCTTATCTCTAAGAGATTATTAACCCGTTCTTGCTATTCAAAATTCCAATTGCCAAATGGACTTCTCAATCACACAAAGCAATCTAAACACACAATTCACAACGTCTCATGAATAAAGCATTATCTTATTAATACTGAAAACAAGAAGAATATAAAATTAACCCAAGCAACCCAACAATATAATGTCAAGCCAACATAGTAAAGAAATCCTAATGGATTAAATCAATCTAGGTAATCATGTTCATTATCAAAATCCACAAGAATTCAATTACAACAATGAGTAAAAGGTAGAGAAAACCCGACATTACTCCCTTGGATGAGAGTAAATGTTCCCAATTCCTCTTGCTCAATCTTGAATCGATCCTTGTTTCTCTTGCTCGATTTGAAAACCAATCAACAAACCTCGCCCAATCTTCAATCTTTAAAGGGAATCCGATTGAAACCTTGATCCAAGTCTCCTTTTCTCTTGGTTTCAAAATTGAAAACCTCAGAGAGAAATATTAGGGTTTTGGGACGCTCTAACCCCACCGCCCTCCTTTTCTCTCTTTGTTCTTTTAATTAATACCCCCTGTCACCACCAACACGGTCGTGTTCCTGGCCGTGTTGGGGACATGGGATGGTGTTCCTGGCCGTGTTACTATCTATGGCCGTGCTCCCTAAAAGCTTCTTTTTCTTTCATGTTTGACGCATCCAACACGGCCGTGTTGAATCCAACACGGCTGTGTTAACCTTTCGCATGGGCATACTTAGCTCGTTTCGGCAGCTTTGACATCCAATTATGCTCCAATTCTTTCCTTTATCATCCTTTGACCTCTTTTGGACCTAATGCACACAAACAAACGTATAGGGTGAGTGTTGAGACCAATTCACATCCAAATGTCCATTAAATCAATCTTAAAAACCCTATTTAGATGTGTGTATTTTACGCACATCAATAAGACTCAACACTATCAGTTTTACCCGATCACATGGACATAAACAAGATTTCAAAAGCAAATCAACAGTAAGAGCATCGAAACAAAGTGAAAGATTTTAAAAAATTTACAAAAAATTGCACAAAGAATAAACAAATAACTGAGATAGGATAAATGAAATGCGATATATATACTAGAAAAGGATCCAAATTTTATATACAAGAACAATAAAAACAAAATCAAAAACACACAAGATAAATAAAGCTAAAAGATAAACAAAATACAAGAAAATAAGTGTATATAACTATCACCCACCCCACACTTGAAGGACACACTGTCCCGAGTGTATAAAAAACAATATAAGAAATGAAAAAGGAAAAAAAACTAATACTGCCCTGACTATGGCTCCGGAGAGAAAAGAGGTGCATCATGAGGGATATCAGAGCGCTAGCTAGTCTGTGGTGGAGGAGTGGCTGCTCGCTGAGGGTCGGAAGTAGTGTCACCTGCAGGAGCTGGTGGGTTAGCAGGAACAACGTCGGTAGGAGGCTCGTCAGGCTGCTCTAGTGAAGGATGCTCAATCGGAGAAGAAGGGTCAGCTGGATCATCCGCTAGAGGGATGTCAAAATGGCTTTGTACTGGAACCCGGCTCCGTGGACTGGCAGGGGCATAATTTGTAGCAAAAATATCATCAAAAATATCAATGGCCATAGAGGCCTCTAACCTATCTCCCTGCTCAATCAGGGCCTGAAGCATAGCCCTTTGCCTCTCAAACTGAGCCATCACCTAACTCTGAAACTCAGCCTGACGCTGTAAAATGTCCTGCTAAAAAGCCTCTACTCGAATGAAGTGCTGCTGCTGCTTCTTTGCCAACCTCTGCACTCTAAGTTGTAGCTCTCTAAACTCAATAGGGGAGACTCCTAAAACAGTTGAAGAAGACCTAGAAGGAGCTGACGTAGACGGTCTAGAGGAAGACTCTGGAATATCAGAAGAAGGAGGTGGAACATCCTGTGTACTAGGGGCTCGTGGGGCAGGTCTCTCCTCTCTGCGTGCTGCCAAGAGAGCACTCCTCAGTCTATACTCTGATCTTAGCGGACCCTAGCTACGAGTCACCATCCCCATAATAACCAACTGGAGAAGTCCTAAAGTCTCTATCACCCCCAGCTCTGTCAAATATGGTACTGCCTCCTCCAAAACCCCTAAGATCCTAGCCAACTGAGTAATGTAAGTCCCAAAATAGAAAAATACCTTTTTTGAGTTATTACAGAAGGCATTGATCTGTCTGGCCAACAAGTATCCCATGTCGACTGACTGGCGCTGGTACATGCTGTCAAGTATAAACAGGTCCGGCTGGGTCACTACACCACCGCTGTCTCCCCTGCCAGTGATGGTCCTAGTCAGCAATGCATGCAAGTACCGCAGTCTCTCAAGCAATTTAGATGCCTTGGACTGGCTGGCACTGTACCCCTCAGCGTCATCAGAAATCTCAGCCCACATCTACAAATATAACACACCAGGCGTATGTATATAGCCACTATATACCTCCCCAGCTACATCCTTCTCAATCCATAAAACCAAGTGTACCCCAAACTGTTGTACACTCATCGTGAAAGTCCGCTCTGCTAGTCTGAAACTAATAGCATCCGACTGTTGAAAGTCCCGCAACTGGCTCTGCAGAAAGAAAGTGCTAGCAAACTCCACAGTCAACTTCCTATATGTCAACTCAACTATCTCAAAGAAATGCTGAAACGGGGGCGTCTCAAGGTATCAATGGGACTGCAGCTGCAAGTCTGACTATCTCTAGTGCTGGCCAGTCTATGCTACGCCCCTTTCCCAAATCTTTGTGCCTCATCGACTGGTATCTCTGCTCGAAGGTGGGCTGCCCGCGGAAAAGTAGGAATCTATGGCGCTGCGGTAGTCTAACTATGCCTGAACTAGTCGGTGCAGCGCCTGAGGATCGAAAGGAAGAGGAACCATTGGTCCGCCTCCTCTTGTAAACTCTTGATCTTCGTCTACTGGACATGGTACCTGAAAAGAAATTTTTAGTGCTAAGGATCAATGAAATTTTGGCAGCATAACGACATAAAATGGACAAACCGAACGATTTAACTCGATAAAGTTAAATCGTTCAATGCCCTACAAAGAAAATTTAATCAACAACACCGCCAACCATGGTGCTAACCAATTAAATTCTCAACTCATCCATATCAAGTATGAATTCATCATAATCCATCACAAGGCAAACCAACAAACATGAATGTAAACGAATGCACCAAATCAAAAACAAAATTCAAAACAAAAGCACACAAACACAAAAACATTCAAACACATAAAAACACAAATTCGAACTAAAACCAAAATAAAAAATAAAGAATGGAAGATGGAGGGTACTTACTTGAAATACGCACTATCCAAAACGTTCAAAATGAGTATAAAAGAGAAGAAAGAAAGTTTAGAGAATTGGCCAAAATTTGGCCCTTGAGAAATCAATTTGTTTACATAGACAATGACCGAAACACGCCTGTGTTGATCAACACAGGGCCGTGTTCTTGAACACGGTCTGGATATCGGGCCGTGTTGAATGAACTTAAACGTGCTAACTTACTAGTTTGATGAAAACGCCCGTGTTGAGGCAACATAGGACCGTGTTGCCAACACGGTCTGGCATAAATGCCCATGTTACCTTCTGTGCACGCGTCCATCTTTAATTTAATTTTCTGCAAATTGCACATGGTCCATGTTGAAACAACACGGGGGCGTGTTGCCAACACGGTCTAGCATAACTGGCCGTGTTACCTTATGTGAACGTGTCCCCTTAAAATTTGTTTTTCTGCAAATAGAACACGGTCCGTGTTGATTAACACAGTCAGTATAACTGGCCGTGTTACCAACACGGCCTTGGACATGCCCGTGTTGAGCTCCAGAAACTACAAAACTTGAGATTTTCAGCACCTTCTCAATCTTTCTTACCTGCACAACCAATAAGTCCTCAACTCATACACTCAACATACATTAGTTGGAGAAACTACAAAACTTGAGATTTTCAGCACTTTCTCAATCTTTCTTACCTGCACAACCAATAAGTCCTCAACTCATACACTCAACATACATAAAACTTAACAAAAACAAACTGTAAAACCTATAAAATGTTTCAAAATGAAAGAGTAGAATATTAAAAATGAAAAATAGAATTTGGGGTGCCTCCCAAAAAGCGCTTCTTTTTTATGTGATGAGTCTTCTTAGCTGGACTCATGATGAAAAGTAAACGGGCATGATCGACGACCATCCATCCTTCTTCCAAGTAAATGGCTTCAAGTATCCGCTTAGAGGAATAATCGTCAATTTCCTCTTCCCGACTGTCAAGCAAGCTACTAGTATGATGGGTAAAACTCGCTCCTCGTATAATTTCATGTAGTCATGATGCTTTGGGGATTCTTCCAATTTGAAAGCAAAAGTTTCACCAATTGGAAGGATCGATGGTTGGGCAATTTCTTCAGGAATGTCAATGATTTTCCCCAGTCCTTGGCTTGGTTCACTTGCTAGAAGGAACTCGAGCTCCTCCAAGACTTCTTCATTGGATAACTCGTGCTCATCTTCCATCATCGAAGGGACTTATGGAAAATCCACCAAAACTTCCTATAACTGCAACTCAGCTTCATCAACTATACGTTCCTGTTGGTAGTCTTTTAGAGGAATCATGTTCGCCTCTTCCTTTTCTAGTTCTATCTCCATGTTCAAAGAATCGTCCTGCACAAAGCATCATCGTCAAACATAGTAGATAAACTAGAAAATTTCTCACTTGAATGCAAAGTGACGGCGCTCAAATGTTCCACGGATTCAATAGTGTTTGATGGAGTTCCCAATTGCTTTTCAGCTAGTAACTTGAAGATCAAGCCTACTTGATGCTCTATGTTCTGAATCGAGGCTTGTTGACTGATGTCCATAGTTTTACACATATTTACTTGCATATTATTGCGTATGTTTTTAGCAATTATTGTGCTTTTATTCCCAAATCACTCGTGTTTTGTCTTCTTTTGCATTTCAGGAGCATTTATAGGACTGTCATCAGTGTTTAAGCAATTATAGATTAATACCTGTGGAAATGGATGAGAATTCATCAAGATCGGACAAGAGCTCACGTTGCACATATTGAGCACGGCCTGAGTCAAGGCTGTGCTGACCATCACGGCCTGGACTCTGGCCGTGACCAACCATCGAAACTTAGTCTTCAAAATAATGCTTTGGGCATGACTTCCGAGGCCACCACGGCCTCCACCACGGGCCGTGGTGGCCAGCACCGGCAAGGGCACGGCCATGGTGAAAACCTACTTGGTGAGATCCACATTTCAAAGACGGCCTCAGACCTCGGCCAGGTTGACCAAAGACGGCCTTGACCACGGTCGTGCTGAAATAAAATATATAAGGAAAATGAATTTTTTTAGGGCTAGAAAGAGGGGGAAGGAGTGACATAGAGCCCTGGCGGCTGGTTCGGTTTCTGCACAATATTGAGTGCGAGAGAGAGTTGTAGGGAGGAAGAATCCTGGAATCACAAGGTTCCGAGTGCAAAACAGTACTGGAGCAATTCAAGAGGCAATTTGGGAGATTAGTCAAAGTGTAGATCCAGATTTGGAGCTGTTCATCCAATTCGAGAGAAAAGGGTGTACATATTTTATTTTCATTATTCTTTCATTGTAATTGATTTCCTAGATTGTTTTAAACATGAACATGTTTAGCTAGACTGATTAAATCCATTGGGATTTCTTTACTATGTTGGCTTAATATTATATTGTTGGATTGTTTGAGTTGGTTTTGTATTCTTCTTGCTTTTAGTATTAATAAGATAGCATTATTCATGAGATGTTGTGAATTGTGGTGTTTAGATTGCTTTGTGTGATTGAGAAGTCCATTCGGCAATTGGAATTTTGAATAGCAAGAACTGGTTAATAATCACTTAGAGATAAGGATAATTAACTAGCCGGATTAAGAATTAATAAAGCTTAATAGAGGCGGATTAAAGCTTAATGCTAATTTAAAAATCAATTGTTAGGAAGAGATTCCAACTTTAGGTTATTAGGTTTAAGAATTCGGTTATCTTGAAAGAGAAATAGAATTCAGTTAAGAATTCATCCACGGGTAGCATAATTGGATTCATCAATCCTTTATCTTTTGTTTGATCACCAACTAGTTTAGGTTCCCTTTGGGTTTGCTTTCTTATCTTGGTTATTTCATTTATCCATTCATTCCTGCATCTCCCTTAGAACTTAGCTTGTAGCTATTAGTTAGTTTAGAAATTATTCATCATTCATCTTAGGTTAATATAACAAAGAACAAAGAAGTAACTCTGGGCTTTCACTTTCTCGAGGAATACGACCTTGATACTCGCCATTAGTGCTAGACTGCATCGATAGGTACACTGCCTTAGATTGTAGCTAACACAAGTAGCACACATCAAGTTTTTGGCGCCGTTGCCAGGGACTGTTTGAAAACTAGAGTGAAATTTGCTATTTGTTAATTTAGCCTTTTTTTTATTTTATTTCTGTTTTGTTTGTATATATTTCTTTAGTTAAGTTTATTATTCAGGTAGTGAATGATAAGGAGGTTCAATGTTAAATTCAAACTCTTTGTATGATGCGTTGGAAAATGGGATTAGGATCCAAGAGAGTGCTAAAAATTAAGATACCCATGCATCTTTAGAAGCTCTAGTGGAATCATTTTGTAGGGCTACCGATCAACTCTCTACTCCTATCCTATCATCTCATGTTTTTTGTGAATTTTGTTGTGGTTTACATTTGAGTAATGATTGTCCATTGTATAGTGATGTTGCTCATTGTTCTTATAACTATGAACAGGTGAATTATACGGGAAGTTGGCCAAATGACTCATATGGAAGCATCTACAATCAAGAGTGGAGCACTCATTCACCTTTTGGATGGAGCTTAGATGGCCCAGAACCACCAGAATCTCAAAGAACCACATCAAAGAAATTTAATCTTGCACCTTCAACTCAAGATGAAGAGTTAGTGTCGGAGGAGTTGATGATGAGGTTCATTACAAGTCTTGATGATAGATTCCAACGAACAAAGAGGGTACTTGAAAGTCAACAAGCCTCCATTAAGAACATAGAGCATCAAGTAGGCTTGATCTTCAAGTTACTAGCTGAAGAGCAATTAAGAACTCCATCAAACGCTACTGAATCCGAGGAACACTTGAGCTGGCCACTTATGCTCAGGTGAGAATTTTTATGGTTTATCTACTATGTTTGACGATGATGCTTCTGTGCAGGATGATTTCTTGAACATGGAGATGGAACCAGAAAAGGAAGAGGCGAACATGATTCCTTTGAAAGACTATCAACAAGAACGTACAGTTGATGATGCTGAGTTGTAGTTAGAGGAATTTTTGGTGGATTTTCCACAAGTCCCTTCGATGATGGAAGATGAGCACGAGTTATCCAATGAAGAAGTCTTGGAGGAGCTCGAGTTTCTTCTAGCAAGTGAACCAAGCCAAGGACTAGAGAAAAGCATCGACGTTCTTGAAGAAATTGCCCAACCGTCGATCCTTCCAATTAGTGAAACTTCAGCTTTCAAATTGGAAGAGCCCTTAGAGCATCATGACTACGTGCAATTATACGAGGAGCGAGTTTTTCCCATTATACTAGCAGCTTGCTTGATAGTCGGGAAGAGGAAATTGATGATTATCCCTCTAAGCGGATACTTGAAGCCATTTGCTTGGAAGAAGGATGGATGGTCGTCGATCATGCCCATTTGCCTTTCACCATGAGTCCAGCTAAGAAGACTCATCACATCAAAAAGAAGCGCTTTTGGGAGGCACCCCAATTTTTATCTTTAATTTCTAATATTTTAATCTTTTGTTTTGAAACATTTTACTAGTTTTAGTTTTCATATTTTATTTAATTTTCGTTTCAGTTTCGATTCTATTTCTTTATTTTATTATTTTCGGATTCTACCAGGAGGCAATCGAATTTCCACAACATCGGCCCTCGATGGATGATCGAGTCCCCTAGATCTTTTTATTTTTCTGCATTTATTTACTTTATTTTTCATACATGTCATGCACTTGGATTGTATTGCCTTTGTTCTCTTAGTTGAGCATCCCATGCGGGTATCCATTAACATTTTACACTCGAGGACAGCAGGTGTTTTTAAGTGTGGGGTGGTTGTGGGTAAACCTTATAATCCTACTCTCTCATATGATTCTTAAATATATCTGAAATTGCTATCACTATGTGTTGTGTATTGTTAGGATGTTAGAACACTCTGTTATTATGCACTTGAGTATGCTATTTTTGAGCTAATTGATGACTTGATTTATAGAATTGTAGTTACTTTTCTTTGTTGTTCATTGTCCTTGGAAAATAATTGATGGTGTTTTACACATCAACCCTGCCGGGTTAAACTGGTGTTATTTAATTATTTTTCGAATTGTCGAATTTTAACTTAGAACGTTGATAATGTCATATGCATGTGTTTCTTAAGTAATGATTCAATTAATGGTGTTGTGAACCAATTGCACCTAATACCACACCTCAAAGTGAGATTTTGAGCTTGTTGAGCATTCATTATACTTATGCTCTTTATATTTCTTGTTTGAGTGTGCATTGTACTTGACTTTGCTTCTAGAACTTGCTTTGTAATGCGTGTTGAAGTTACATGAATATTGTGAATACCATGAGATGATTTGGGCGATTTAGGATTCACCACATTTAACCAAAAGCCTATCACCTTATGTTTCCATTAGTTAGCCAGTTTTGAGCCTTAACCTTTTCTTCATAATCTATACCTATACACTTCAATTATACCATTCTTTACATTTATCTTTCCTTTACCCTTATGCTGGAATTTCTTTCTGTGATTTGTTCAACTTTATGTGGGATTAAAATGCCAGTTGCTATGTTGGTAAATTCACTAAATCTTTTTGATATTTTATATGCTCCCTTTGATCCAATTTGTATTTGTTATTATTTATGTTTATTCGAGTTGTATGCAGCGGTCGCTAATAAGCTGCTAGTTCCTTATTAAAAAAAAGAAAAAAAGAAAAAGAAAAAAGAAAAAAAGAAAGAAGAAGAAGAACAAAAAATATATAATAAACAAAATTCTTTAATTATTTATCTCTTTATTGGATTTAGAGCATTTGTGAGCGTTATTCTATGAAGTAGGGATTTTAGTGAATGATTCTTTTTGTGATCTTAGGCATTTAATCCTTTGAGCATATACTATTGTTTATCGCATGAATTCTAGCATTTTCACACTTCTGTCCAAATCTCTGTACCTTTACCTTAGCCCCATTATAACCTTGGTAAAGACCCTTTGATTTTGGTATTTACTTGTTCACAGTAGCGAAGATATGATTTATGAGCAAGCTTATGGTGAGCGGGTCTTGTGAATTTGTTTGAGGGATTTGTTATTCACCTAATATACACTTTGAGCGACTTGAGTGATCCCGGTGAGGTACTGGTTCGTGATGTTTGTATTGAGTTGTCATTTAAGTTATTCATGCATTAATATTATTTCCATTCTCTACTAATGATTTGCAATTTAATTTATGATCGCGTATCCTTTTAGATGTGTCGGATACTATATGTTGTGGACTAGGGGCATAAACTAGAAATTGCTAACTGCAGTTTTATGAGGTGAGTTGTTAATTGCTTGAGGACAAGCAATAGCTTAATTGTGCAGTAATTTGATGTGCATAGTTTTACACATATTTTCTTGCATATTATTGCCTATGTTCTTAGCAATTATTGTGCTTTTATTCCCAGATCACCCGTGTTTTGTCTTCTTTTGCATTTCAGGAGCATTTATAGGACCGTCATCGGTGTTTAAGCAATTATAGATCAATACCTGTGGAAACGGATGAGAATTCATCAAGATTGGATAAGAGCTCGCGTTGCACACATTGAGCACGGCCTGAGTCAAGGCCGCGCTGACCCTCACGGCATGGACTCTGGCCGTGACCAACCATCGAAACTTGGTCTTCAAAATAATGGTTTGGGCATAATTTTTGAGGCCACCACAGGCCGTGGTGGCCAGAACCGGCGGGGGCACGGCCATGGTGAAAACGTACTTGGTAAGATCCATAATTTCAGCACGGCCTTGACCACAGTCGTGCTGAAACAAAATATATAAGGAAAACGAATTTTTTTAGGGTTAGAAAGAGGGGGGAAGGAGTGACATAGAGCCCTAGCAGCTAGTTCGGTTTCTGCACAGTATTGAGTGCAAGAGAGAGTTGCAGGGAGGAAGAATCCCGGAATCGCAAGGTTCCGAGTGCAAAATAGTACTGGAGCAATTCAAGAGGCAATTTGGGAGATTAATCAAAGTGTAGATCCAGATTTGGAGCTGTTCATCCAATTCGAGAGAAAAGGGTGTCCATGTTTTATTTTCATTATTCTTTCATTGTAATTGATTTCTTAGATTGTTTTAAACATGAACATGTTTAGCTAGACTGATTAAATCCATTGGGATTTCTTTACTATGTTGGCTTAATATTATATTGTTGGATTGTTTGAGTTGGTTTTGTATTCTTCTTGCTTTCATTATTAATAAGATAGCATTATTCATCAGACGTTGTGAATTGTGGTGTTTAGATTGCTTTGTGTGATTGAGAAGTCCATTCGGAAATTGGAATTTTGAATAGCAAGAACTAGTTAATAATCACTTAGAGATAAGGATAATTAACTACCAGATTAAGAATTAATAAAGCTTAATAGAGGCGGATTAAAGCTTAATGCTAATTTAAAAATCAATCGTTAGGAAGAGATTCCAACTTTAGGTTATTAGGTTTAGGAATTCAGTTATCTCGAGAGAGAAATCGAATTCAGTTAAGAATTCGTCCACGGGTAGCATAATTGGATTCATCAATCCTTTATCTTTTGTTTGATCACCAACTAGTTTAGGTTCCCTTTGGGTTTGCTTTCTTATCTTGGTTATTTCATTTATCCATTCATTCCTGCATCTCCCTTAGAACTTTTCTTGTAGCTAGTAGTTAGTTTAGAAAATATTCATCATTCATCTTAGGTTAATATAACAAAGAACAAAGAAGTAACTCTGGGCTTTCACTTTCCCGAGGAATACGACCTTGATACTCGCCATTAGTGCTAGACTGCATCGATAGGTACACTGCCTTAGATTGTAGCTAACACAAGTAGCACACATCATTGACCTTCAAGTACCCTCTATCTTTGTTGGAATCTATCCTCAAGACTTGTAAAGAACCTCATCATCAGCTCCTCTAACCCTAACTCTTCATCTTGAGTTGAAGGTGCAAGATTAGGCTGCTGATGTGGTTGCTGAGATCCTGGTGGTTCTTAGCCATCTAAGCTCCATCCAAAGGGTGAATGAGTGCTCCACTCTTAATTGTAAGTGCTTACATACGAGTCATTTGGCCAACTTTTCATATAATTCACCCCATAAAATGATTCCACTCGAGCTTCTAAAGATGCACGGGTATCCCAATTTTTAGCACTCTCTTGGATCCTGATCCCATTTTCCAACGTGTCATACAAAGAGTTTAGCATTGAACCTCCTTATCATCCACTACCTGAATCATAAACTTAACTAAATAAATATGTACAAACAAAACAGAAATAAAAAAAATGGCTAAATTAACAAATAGCAAATTTCACTCTAGGTTTCAAACATTCCATTCAAGAACCAAAACTTGATGGTTGCTATCTATGCAGCTACAATCTAAGGCAGTGTACCTATCGATGCAGTCTAGCACTAATGGCGAGTATCAAGGTCATATTCCTCGGGAAAGTGAAAGCCCAGAGTTACTCCTTTGTTCTCTGTTATATTAGCCTAAAATGAATATGAATAATTCCTAAATTAACTAATAGCTACTCTAATTGTTGTCTAACTACGGCTACTAGGGAAGGATTAATTCAAGTTAAGGAATAACCCCTTGGGAATTCTTGTCTCTAGGGAATGGAAACTAAAGATGGAATTGATTGAATGAATTCAATTTCCGTGGGAAAATCTCTACACAATTAACGCCTTTCTCAAGGACACTAACATCTTAACTTAGATTAATTAGGTTGAAACTCTTCCTAACTCTAATTATTCAAATTAGCATTATGTACCATTTAACACTATTGAGAGTTGTTAATTCTCAATCTGGTAGAACGAACACCCTATCTCTAGGCAAATTCAATTCTAGGTTGCAAAGGACAATCTAAACCTAAATGTCTTTCTCAAGAACATTCAAATTCCAAAAAATCATTCAACAAGATATGAAGAACATATCAATAAGCACTTCCATTGCAAACCAATATTGAAAATCAACACATTCAATTCAAAAGTTAAGTATAAAAATCCCTAGATAATGAACCCCCAATGGGTTAACAAGTTTAGCTAATCATGTTCATTATCAAAACCCACAAGAATTCAATTACAATAATGAGTAAAGGTAGAGAAACCTGAATACACCCTTGGATGAGAGTAAACAGCTACAATTCCTCTTGCCCAATGTTGAATCGATTCTTGTTCCTCTTGCTCGAATTGAAACCAATCAACGAACCTCGCCCAATCTTTAATCTTCGAAGAGAATCGAATTGAAACCTTGGTCCAAGTCTCTTTTTTCCTTAGTTCCGGCTGAGAGAACCCTTAGAGAGAGAAAGAATAGAGTTTGGGACATCCTCCCCTCCTTTTCTCGTGTTTCCCTCTCTTTTTTCTTTTAATTAATTCGTCCAGCTACCGCGATCATGGCCGTGTTGATACCCGTGTCGGGAACACGGCCTGGTATTGGTGGGTGTGTTGGGAACACGGCCCCGTGCTGATGGTCATGTTACTCTCTGTGGTCATGCTCCTTAATGCTTCTTTTTCCTATTGTCAAATGCACCCAACACGGCCCGTTTTGGTGCCCGTGTTGGGAACATAGCTTGCTCTTCAGAACGTGTTGGGAACGCGGCTAGTGTTAAAACCAACGCGGCCGTGTTCAGCTTCCTCATGCGCGAACTTGACTTGTTTTGGCAACTTTGACATCCAATTCTGCTCCAATTCTTCCCTATATCACTCTTTGACTTCTTTTGGACCTAATGCACATAAACAGATGTATAAGGTGAGTGTTGGGACCAATTCACATCCAAATGTACATAAAATCAGCCTTAAAAACCCCATTTATATGTGTGTATTCTACGCACATCATTACTGAATTAACCTGAAGTGGTAAACTGATTTTTGAAATGGAAAATAGCCAAAGTGAATTTCTGTAATCATGAAATAAATGGACATGGTTCCCAAATAGCAAGCGAAGCCCTCGACCTAAGCAGGCAAAGTCCTTAAAGATTCAAGCAGGCATGGTTCCCACATCAAATCAACAATCAAAGTTCGAGTTTAAGAGGCGTGGCTTCTACAGCTTATAGAGATATCCTTTTGTCGTATCCTTGATATTATGATTTGTCTCTAATTATTTAAATGCATTGCATGCTTATAATTTTAACAAACGGGGAGCAGTTGTCAGTACCATTTTTCGGTTCTAGATATTGAGAGAATTACGAAAATCCCTATGATGAAAGTCACTACCTTCTTAGGTCTTGGGAGATGAAGGAAGAACAAATCCGAGGTTAGGATTGAGGTTAATCCAGCCAAAGTTACCTTTTTAAAATCAATTTGGAGTTAATTGTCAAGAAAAATAAAGTTTGAGGGTCAATGGATTTTGCAAGTGTAGGGACTCAATTATAATTTTTTGTCAAACTTTCTAGGCATAGATCCAACCGGCTCTCCACAGTGCCGATTAGGGTTTTCTTACTTCGACATTATTTTTCTTGATGCTTTTACGTCCATATACAGATTCTAGAAGGTATTTGACGATAATCATGAAATTTTAATGATACTTGTTCAAATTTCAAAGAATTAATATTGGATATTTATCGATTCTTTCTTTTAAAAATCTAAAGATAATCTGCTCCTCTAGGGTTTCCTTAGAAATCCTACCTCTATAAATAGAAATGCATCCTAGGGTTGAGGGAGGAGGAGAGAATATTAACAAAAGCTAATACTGATTTAAGAAAAGAGGAAAAAAAATTTATGTTCATTATTAGGCAAAAGGGTTTTGGTCACTTAGAAAGAAGGCCATTAAAGAAAGAATTGATTTTTAGAAACCTTTTTTTGAAGTCAATAGAAGCTTTCCTAATACCACATCCAGCACTGGATTTCCAACCAAATCTTTGACTCAACCACTTCTTCATCTCCTGAGACTCGCAAATACCATCAACTACAGTGACAACCTGAGGGTTCCGCAATATGCATCCATCATCATCAACATCACTCTAAACTAGTTTTCTTATTTTTATGCTTTTTCTTAGAAACATTATTAGGGTTACTTTTATTATTTTATTTTTATGATTAGATTAGGGTTTCCTATGGATCTGCGTGTTACTCATTTATTAGCTTTTGGAATTTGATAATAAGAACATTAGGATTTTGAATTTGATTAATCATATGCATAGGATTAATATGATTAGATTTCTATTTTCATTATGATTTTGTAATCAAATTAGTTAATTGGGGTTATCCGGTTAATCTGCCATTCTTATTCACTAAATTTCTAGTTTTTAGGGTTTGAATTAGCTTTTAGGGTTTTTGGCCCAATCAATTGTTATTTGTTATTTTTATTTTATTTCTTTCATATCCTAATTATTTCTACCTTCTATGCATGTTAAAATCGGCTTTGGGACGTGAGGATTACATAAAAAGTCGAAGACGCCAGTTTGGATGCCCTAGAGCCGATCGGCTCAATGCTTATAGCCGATAGGCTCTACACTCCCTTGCCCTATTTTTTTGTGTTTTGCAAGTTTTTGATGTATTTTTATGAATTTTGTATACTGTAGCTAGGTTTTATGACTTTTATTCGTGATTTTAGTTGTAGGATGGATTGTAATAATTAGATTTATTTTTCTCTTTATTTTTGTTTATTTTCTTAATTTAATGTATGTTAAATAATTGTAATATGACTACCTAATTAAAAATGAACATACAAACTTTAGGTTAAAATTAGACCTAACATAAAAATTATAGTCCGTTAGTTAACTAATATTAATTAGGCTTAAACTCTAAAATTGAAGTAGAGTTATTGTGCTTTACCATGTTTTTTAGTTAGGATTAGATTATATTAGAATTAGTTTCACATAAAACGGGCCTTATCATAATAACTAGTCCATTAGCCTTAAAGGTTGGAAGTTAAAGGATAACTTGTAATTATGCTAGACTAAGTGGGTTATATGCATAATTAATCAGTAAGCTACATATACAACTTTAATATAGGATGGGCTTAATAAAATAGGCTAGACCTAGGTAAATTATATGTGTTATTTGGTATGCTTGTGTATGAACTACTATGTTTATAGGGAATGATTTGTTAAACAATAAAATTAAAGACTAATATACATAAATAAGGAAGTTGGCTTTCGGATCCATCTTTGGATTTATGGTGTAAAGCTTCCTTATGGAATTTGAGAAACGCCACTCATTAGTAAAAGTGTCTTGGTGATTACTCGAGTGGCGGCTCCCATCTTCGTGCTAGTCTTACTGACTAATTAGCATGTTCTTGATTATGTTCAAAGCCTTATAGTGTTGTAGTAGCTAAAGACACTTGGGTGCAAGCTCGAAACTGCCGCTCACAAGGTGGTAACCATCCAAGTATCTGAGGTAGTTGTAAGGGTAGTTGAGGCCTTGAAGGAAGAAATAATGATCGGATTCCAGGTGGAAATGATTCGGGCTAATGAGAGTCTTGGCATGAGAATGATGAGAAAATAGGATATTTCCCTAAATTCGAATTAGGTAGAGGTCATGGTAGAGTGCCTGATTAGGAAGAGCTTGGATTTGCCAATGGAAGTACTACTTGCCTTAGTGGGGATGAGGATACCTTCTGAAAGATTGAGAAGCCAGAGAAAAGAATGACTGAGTTTGTGAAAGAAGGCACGCTGACGCCTTACAGTGGGGAGAAACCAAAGCTGTGGATAGATCGAAAGGGCAATTCTCAAAATGGTTTCTAGATATTTAAAGAGCAATTCAAGATGACGAGGATTGAAAAGTTCTCCAAGTTGAGGCTGAAAAGAGGACTGCTGATCAAGCTCAGAAAAAAGGTTGTCAAGAAGGGTAAGGCCAAAGCTGAAGAGTTTATCCAGGTTATTGATGACGCTGCTCTACCATAATCTGATGTTTATGTTGTTGACTTTAATATTGATGCTTTTATTGAACAGTCCATTGTAGATGTCTTTTATGATAATGTTTATGTTCTAAACTTATTCAATGAGGTCGATGAACTCATCACAGATAATGATGGAATAAATATCCAACTTGCTTATTTGTGCGGTGTTTTGTTTGATGATTGCGCACATTCTGATAATCATCCTACTAGCATTTTAATATTCCATGCCATGTCATGCATTTAACATAGGTACATCTGACTCCCTAAGAGAGGTCATGATTGGAGCCAGTTTATCTTCTGAAGAGAAAGAGAGAATAACAAATATATTAATAAAACATAAAAAATGCTTGCCTGGTCTTATAAGGACATGCTCGGGATTGATCGAGAGATTGTCGAACATAAGATACCCACTTATCCAAATGTAAGGCTAGTAAACCAAAATTTGAAAAGGTTAAGGCCAGAATAGGCTCAGTTAATAAAGGAAGAGATTAAGAAACAGATTAAAGCTTAGTTCATTAAAGTGGTCAGGTATCTAACTTGGATTTCTAATATCGTGCCACTGCCAAAGAAAGATGGAAGGGTCCTAATGTGTATGGATTATAGAAACTAGATAAGGCATCACCAAAGGATGACTTTCCATTACCTCATATTAATCTTCTGGTAGAGCCAATTGCTTCACATGCCATGTACACTTTTGTGGATGGATTCTCAAGTTATAATCAAATCATGATGTCCATATTTGACAAGCTTAAGATGAGATTTATCACTGAGTGGGATGTATTATGCTACTAAGTAATGCCTCTTGGATTAAAGAATTCATGAGCAAGATATCAAAGAATGATAGTACAGATCTTCTATGATATGACTCATAAGGAAGTAGAGGTCTATATGGATGATACGATGGTAAAGAGGATGACTTGAGAAGAGCATTTTGAAGCATTGGACAGATTTTTAGAAAGAGCAGAAAAGTATAACCTTCGATTAAATCCGAAGAAGTGTGCGTTTAGCATAACTGAAGGAAAACTGCTTAGGTTTAGAGTGAGTGAGAAGGGCATCGAAGTAGGCCCTAATGAGCTAAAGGCTATCAAAGAAATGCCACCACTAAAGACAAAAGGAAATTAGAGGGTCCTTAGGCAGGATACCAAGCTCACTACTATTTGCTCATTAATCTATAAGCTGTTGAAAAAGGACTAGAAAATAGAATGGGATGAGAAATGTCAAGAGGCCTTTGAGAGGGTAAAAGAGTACCTTATGAACCTACCAATATTGAGGCCTCCGCAGCTAGATTGGGGCATGATTCTCTACTTAGTAGTAGAATTAGAAGTAGTTGGGGCCATGTTGGCTCAATCAGCTAAAGCTGAAGCAGAGCATGTAATTTATTATATCAGCAAGAAGTTACTACCATATGAGGTGAAATACAATGAGGTAGAGAAAACTTGCTTAGCTATGGTATGATCTTTTAAAAAGCTAAAGCATTATTTTAATTCTTATAGAGTGCAAGCTGTATCCAAACATGATCTATGAAATACTTACATGAAACACCGTCCTTAGTTGATCAGTTAGAAAAGTGGTTATTATTGTTGATAAAATTTGACATTGAGTACGCCATGAAGAAAGTGATAAAAAGGCATGCAGTGGTAGAATTCTTAGCACAAAACCAAATTAAAAAAGATGAGCCCTACAATTTTGAGTTTTTTTATGAGTTTAGGGACTATATCTATCGTCAAATGGAAGATGTACTTTGACGGGGCAGTTAACAGGAATGGTGCAGGAGTTGGAGTCATCCTAGTAACACTGTCTGGAGAAATACTACCTATAGCCAAGAAGTTAAGCTTTTGGGTCATCAACAACATGGCTGAATATGAGGCTTGCACTTTTCATCTTCAAACATTGCTAGCTAGGGATCCAAAAGGTAGAAGATCCTTTGAGACTCTATGTTAGTGGTATTACAAGCGACAAGTGACTAGGACTTAAAAGAGGACAAACTAAAACCATACCATAATTATATCCAGGAGATCACCAAAGCATTCATTGAGTGCCAATTTGTGTATATCAATAGAGATGGTAATACAATGGTAGATGCATTAGTAGGGCTAGCCTCAGTGAGAACCCAAGAAAGGTTAAGACTAGACCTTAGTGGTGGTGTAATCATACGAGTCATGTCATAAGAAGAAGAAAGAATCAAAGGTTCTAGTTACATTGCCAAATGACAAGCCATAGTACTATGATATCTTGAGATATTTGGAAGATGGCATATACCCTAAGTCTATTGATACACATGATCGGCCAGTCCTTTGAAGTTGGCTATCAGATTCATAACTCATAAGGGTACGCAGGCATTTGTAGTAGTCACATAAATGGACCATCATTATATAGGAAGATTATAAGGCAAGGGTATTTTTGGCTTACTATGCTTGTTGATTGCAATCGGTTTTCTAGGAGATGCTATCAATTTCAAGTCATGGCAATCTGATGCATCTTTTATCGTCTTAGTTGTACACAGTGAAGTCTCCATGGCCATTTTCAGCTTGGGGAATAAACATCATAGGCGAGATCAAGCTACCTGCTAGCAATACCGGTACATTATAGTGGTAGTTAACTACTTTTCAAAATGGCTAGAAGCAAAATCCTTTATGAAGATAGGAGCCAAGCATATGGCTATTTTGTAGAGAAAAATCTAATTTGCCGGTATGGGTTACTGCATCACATAATGTTCGATAATAGCGTTCAGTTCCAAAGCGAGCTTAAGAAGATGATAGAAAAGTGCGAAATTAAGTACCACAAGTCCTTTCCCTATAGGCTTCAAGCAAATAGAGCCATGGAGGCGGCTAATAAGAGTAAAAAGAAGATCTTGGTTATGATAATTAAAGGGTCAAGAAATTAGGCGGAGAAGTTTCCATATGCCTTGTGGGGATATCGAACTACAATGAGGAGTCCTACTAGGGCAACTCCCTACTCCTTAGTTTATGGAATGGAAGTAGTGCTGCTAGTAGAAGTAAAGATTAAGTCACTAAAATGGTAATGATGGAAGCAGAAATACCCGAGGCCGAATGGGCAAGAGATCGATATGATCAGCTTAACTTAATCGATGAAACTAGGATGAAAGTCATGTATCACACACAACTGTACTAGCAAAGGATTGCTCGAGTTTTTTACAAGCATATTAAGCCTCGTCCTTTAAAGGTAGGTAATTTGGTCCTTAAAGAGGGAAAGCCTATGGATCTAGATCATCTGGGTAATTTATGACCCAATTGGGATGGCCCGTATCTTGTTAAGAAGATCTTCTCTAAGGGAGCAGCAATACTGTTAGATATTGAGGGTAATGAGTTTAGTCGACCAGTCAACATAAACAGGCTTAAGTGATATTACATAATAATAATAATAATAATAATAATAATAAAAGAAAATACAAATGAGTAAGCTTGTTGGATTGATAACTCGTAAAGGACAGTCCAAGCAAAAATTAGGGCAGTTCATTGAGGTGAAAGTTGAAAGACGCCTTAGGCAAAAATAAGAACCAAATAAAAGGAGAGATAATGTTTGGTTAGTTAGAAAATTCAAAACGGATGACTAATCATGAGAGTTAAACTGATTCCAGTATATACTCTGGTTAAAATAATCAATGACATGACTTTAAATTATGTGAATATGCTTTTGAGATTTTATATCAATATGTTCTGCAATTTTCAAATAGCATCTAGCAAATACAATCATTTTCTCTTCTTTGCACTTTTCCCAATGTTCTAACCTCTAATCATTGGCTAATACAGGAATAATACAGCACTAGTGCAAAACATCTGTGTCCTTAAGTAGCTACCCAAGCCTTGTAAGTGACGTCTATAGTAGAATCACTCAACTCATAAAGATTTTGAAGAATGGTTCGACAGCTCCAGGTGCTGCAAACATAGTCAAGGAATCGAGCAAAGACAAGCCCTAGCTCAAACTCTGGCAGAGTGGCAGGAATCCCTTGTGGTCCTCTACATTGACGGATGAGTTGGGAGGGAGTGTAAAAGGAGCTGAAATCCAACCTTGACAGCACAATGTAAGAGGTATATATATTTGTAGGGTGATGTGAGTTAGACACCACTAAGGGCACATCTAGTGTATCTCCTCATCGGAAGAAGTACTCAACCACTCTCGCCATTTGGTATAGTTATTAGCAGGTCATTGGCACGCGCAACTCAGGAAGTGTTAAGCACTATATTTCACTGAAGCTACATGCGGGACAATGATGAGGCTCAATCTCTTCTGTAACCATATTTGAAAAACAAAAGAAAAAATAATGATGAACAAATGAAAGAGTAGAAAGCCAGTCTGCTAAGTTAAAAATCCTAAAGGCCCATTTAGGCAAAAATTAAGATACGCTCGCTAGGCTGAAAGCTAAAAATGGGCGGCCTAGGTAAAAATTAGAGCACAAAAGCAAAAATAATATAAATATCAAATATGAAGCAAATAAAATACTTGGAGGATGATCAGACTACCTTGAAGTCGGTCACTCTAACCACTTTGACTCGGTCCAATCCTACCAAGGTCTCTACCAGGATGACTGGAGCAAGAGTAGTAGAGCCAGCCAGTTGAGGAAGCAAGCTCACGATCCTCAAGTCGCCTAGACCATCTTCTCGCACCAATAAAAATTGTGCTATCAAGTAGAAATGCCAAACCGTGTACTTAGTCAATGTGGTCAAATCAGCACACTTTAATAGCCCCATCAGAGATGGGAGGTCAAGCCCGGGTCCTCCACAGTATTGTGCCAGACTCTGAATGGAAAGATCAAAGAAGCTAGCAACCTCTCACAGTGTTAAAGGATCTACAAGGGGCAAGATGACTGCAGTTGTGGACTGTGCTGAAGTGTCCAAGATGGCAGCAAATTCCTCCCATAAGAGGCAAACTTCAAAGCTACCAAAGTGGAACATGTGGATGTCTATGCCTAGAAACTCAGAGTAGCATGAAGGAAGGTAGGATCGACTTTCATGTCCCATAAAGTTTAGAGGCAGGCCAACAGGGGTCCTAGTGTCAGCCAGGCACTCTTTGAGATACATTTTAGCAGTGGTTGAAATGTGGCAAAGGACGCCTCGCTCATGATTTTTGAGAAATTTTGGTTGAATGAATATGAAAAATGAGCCAAAAGGGAATAATTGGACCTTTTATAAATCAATTTAGGGCTTTAGCCCATGTGGGCTAACCTTATTCCACATGGGCCAAGCCTTAGGCCATGTAGGTTAAGCTAAGCCCACGTGGTTAAGCTTACCCCATGTGGGTTTAGGCCTTACCAAATGTAAATGGGAGTTAGCACATGGAATTTAAGCTTCTTCTGTAAAATATTCAAGTGTAATTTACATATGCAATTATTTTTTATGATTAAAAATCATTTAACAACCTATATTTAATGTGATTTCTTTTCAAATGCGTTAGGAAATTATATGCGATTCACCACCATTCAAAGTGAAAATGACAAATGAATAAACGAAGCAAAAATCCAAAATTTAGTACATACAATATCCAAAGAAAAAGAAAGCATCAAAACTAAAGGTCACGTAGGACCACCTGGAAAAGTCTGAAATAAAAGGAATAAAAGCATATCAAGATATTCCCTCGCCATCATCGCCGCCATTGTCGTCATCGTGATCATCCCCTAGTAAGTCAGCAACGTCGATGGTATTATCAAACTAGGTCCACAGTCGAGTGATCTCCTCATTGAGAGCAGCCCTCTCCAAGGCCCACTTAGCACTCGTTGTTAAAACCAGCATAAGTCCATTGCGCCACATCTGACTGCTGAAGGAAACACACACAATGTAATCACGCATCATTATATAACATGCATACATACAACATATGAAATAAATAAAAATGAAGAGCTACCTTGTGGTGCTGCGCAGTCTCCAAGGTCATGGCTTGCAACGACTTGCAAACCCTACTTGCATAATCCGTAGAAGCTCGAGGGACCTACAATTGAACATGATAATAATAATGACACACAACATTGTGACGAACACAGTCATAAATAAAAAGAATAACTGAGCAGAAGACTCACATGGGTCGTATCATGCGGTCGGTACTCTAATACGAAGGACTCATCGAGGTGAGCATAGTAGTGAAGTGGTGCTTCCTGCCATAACAAGAGTAGCGAGATGGTGTCTCTTACGATTTCAATGGAACCAGCGAGATGGTGTCTCCAAAAGAATGTTTAAGCAGTAAGGTGGTGCCTTCTACTTCACAAATCTAGTAAAAAATGGCGAGATGGTGGCCCCTATAATAAAGTCAAAATTCTGTAAAAGCATACACAAAAGCAATATGGTGTCTTCCTCGAACAAAAAACTCCAAAAAACAAAAATCAAGCCAATTAGGTGACATCTAATCATTATACTTTGATTCATACTCATTCTTTCAGAATTTGATTTTATATGCAAAACCAACTTTTAGAAGAACTCGTTTTCCAAAGTATGGGGCAAAATGTTATTACTTAACTTTTGCTCGTCTATTACATAAGCCCGATGACGAGACTAGGATAAGTCCGATGGAGTGAGCTTTGAAGTAGAAAAGAAAAGATGCCCAAAGACATCAAAAGGCATTGAGAAGCTCCGAAGTGAATGGAAATAGATCTAGAAACCTGAATCCTATAAACCTTAAAACCGAGATCGTAAAACCTTGTAAACCTTACCCGAGATCTTAAAGTCCCAAAAACCCTAAACCAATATGGACGATACCCTTAATCCTTCGAAAGACTACATCATGCCATATGGGCTAATGCCTAGACCACGTGGGCTAAGCCCTAAGCTAAGCTAAGCCCACATTGGGTAAGACTAAGCCCACTTTGGGTAAGACTAAGCCCATATGGACTAATGCTCCAAAAGGCAATCATTATGGAACTACAAAACTATGAGGCATATTCCCTCCTAGGGGCACGTGTATCCATCTAAAACATTCTCCAATAGCTCCAAAAAATTTCCTTCCATTAACACAAAATATACCAACTAAGTCTCTGCCATTGTTTAACCTACATTTCCTTATCAAAATGAACCTCGATATCAAAGAAATTTAAGCTTAAGAAAATGCCAGCAATAATATCTATCTTTTCATCCTATATTAATCCATTTCCTATTCACTAAAAAATATCTAAAACCCATTCTTTATAGTAGAAAACCTCAAAAACACTCATCTTCCTTTTTTACTCATATTTTTTTTATGTTTTACAGGATATTTCTATATATTCTAGGACATTATTGAAGTTTCTTTGGTGTTTCAAGAGGCCTCCACCATCTTGCCTATTCTACCAAATGTAATACGGGCCAAAACCTACGGAATAAATGTGCTTTGGTGTATATTTACTCTTGCTTTATCATATTTAACATTCGTTTTGTGTTTAAAAATTATTTCTAGGTGTAGAAAAGTCCCAAAACAAAAGCTTCAAGCTTTTGGAAGCTTACCCACGCGGGGTAAGGCTTAATCCAAGCGGGCTTTTGCTTAGCCCCCATGGGCTAAGGCTTACCCCATGCAGGGTTAGCTCATAGAAGCTTAAATCTCCCACTTTCATGGAGTTTTTGGGTGATTTAGGGTTTTGAAGGTGTTTTTATGTAATACTTGATGATTTTTATGTCCAAAAAGCTTATATCTAGTAGATCCTAAGATGGATTAAATGTGATTTTAACTATTTTTAGCTAAACATATGCTTATATATGCAAACATGCTTAATTAGGTTTAATGTTCATGATTAACTTGATAATTAGGATTAAAAACATGATTAGAGGATTTCATTTTTATGCTTTATTTTCATAATGAGTTAGTTTTATGTTTCACACGTTTAATTGCTATTTTGGGTATGTTATAAATTATTTGCATGATTAATGTGTCTAACTACATTTCATGGTTTTAATTGTTTTATGAACATTAGACTAACTATATTTTCATAGTACAGGTTTGGTTAGCCGAAATTGGCTTAACTCTCTTTAATGAGGGTTAGTTTAATTTAGCTTGGATGCTAGGATTATTTTCATGCTTTGTAACCTATATGTTTGAGTTATTAGGGTGTTAGTTAATTCCCGGTTATATTTTGCTAATCCATTTTATATCCCCATTAATTTCCTCTTTCTCTTTTTTGGATTGAATTTATTTTTATTTAGTATGCTTGGATTTCATTTCACATGTTAAAGGCAAATTGGATTTAGGATGATTGATCACCTCACATGCTAAACTAAAATGAATTAACTCATGATGTGAGTTCCCTCGCCTTCCATATTTTATTCACTTAATCAATTGAAGATAAAATGAACCCGACACCCATATTCTTAACAAACCGGTTCTTATTTGGTCACCTTCACATGTCAAATAAAATATGACTTACCAACGTATCTTCTTAGGAATAATGGTACCAATGTGCCTTTTCCCTTAGGTAGATGTATGCTAGGTTAGTCCTTTCTTTCTCACCTTCATATGTTTAAATGAGATAAATAACATGTCATCATAATAGAATGGGTAGCCTAATGGAGGTCGGACTTTATGTCCGAGCGTGTTGGGGTACCTAACCCCTTCTCAGCATGTACCTAAATTTTTGAATCCAAATCTCTTATTCGGGGAGGGGAAAAGTTAGCTCTCTAAAAGGAATTCAAGCCGCCATCCTTCGCCCATACTCTTCTTCGATAATTCGCGGTCACCGCAGTTGTCAGATCTCTTGAGACCTTTTCTCAGATGGCTCACTTTTGAATTGAACTTAGTACAGATGAGATAATCTTTGACATAGTGATGTAGTCACAATCGCTTGGGGCAAGCTCCGAAAAATTTATGCTCACACTCATGGACTTAAACATAGCAAGAGGAGAGATGGTAGACCTTGATGTGCATAAAATACACACATCTATATGGGGTTTTTAAGATTGATTTTATGGACATTTGGATGTGAATTGGTCCCAACACTCACCCTATGCATCTGTTTGTGTGCATTAGGTCCAAAAGAAGTCAAAGGATGATAAAGGGAAGAATTTGAGCATAATTGGACGCCGAAGCTGCCGAAACAAGCTAAGTACGAGCATGAGAAAGCTGAACAGGGCCGTGTTGGTTTCAACACTGGCCGTGCTCCCAACACGGCCGTGTTGGGTGTCATCAAACATCAAAGAAAAATAAGTTCTTAGGGAGCACGGCCACAGAGAGTAACACGGCCAGGAACACCAAACCGTGTTCCCAACACGTCCAGGAACACGGCCGTGTTGGTGACGACAGGGGGAATTAATTAAAAGAACGAAGAGAGGAAAGAAAAAAGGTGAGTGGGGGGAGAACGTCCCAAACCCTAACTTTTCTCTCCCTAAGGGTTTTCTAAGCTGAAACCAAGGGAAAAGGAGACTTGGATCAAGGTTTCAATCGAATTCCCTTCAAAGATTAAAGATTGGGCGAGGTTCGTTGATTGGTTTTCAAATCGAGCAAGAGGAACAAGAATCGATTCAATTCGAGCAAGAGGAATTGAGGCTGTTTACTCTCATCAAAAGGTGTAATCGGGTTTTTCTCTACCTTTACTCATTATTGTAATTGAATTCTTGTGTATTTTGATAATGAACATGATTAGCTAGATTGATTAAATCCATTGGGATTTCTTTACTATGTTGGCTTAGTATTATATTGTTGGATTATTTGGGTTAGTTTTGTATTCTTCTTGCTTTCAGTATTAATAAGATAATGCATTATTCATGAGACGTTGTGAATTGTGTGTTTAGATTGCTTTATGTGATTGAGAAGTCCATTTGGCAATTGGAATTTTGAATAGCAAGAACTGGTTAATAATCGCTTAGAGATAAGGATAATTAACTAGCCGGATTAAGAATTAACAAAGCTTAATAGAGGCGGATTAAAGCTTAATGCTAATTTAAGAATCAATCATTAGGAAGAGATTCCAACTTTAGGTTATTAAGTTTAGGAATTCGGTTATCTCGAGAGAGAAACAGAATTCGGTTAAGAATTCATCCACGGGTAGCATAATTAGACTCACCAATCCTTTATCTTTTGTTTGATTGCCAACTAGTTTAGGTTCTCTTTGGGTTTGCTTTCTTGTCTTGGTTATTTTAGTTATCAATTACTCCTGCATCTCCCTTACAATTTAGCTTGAACCTATTAGTTAGTTTAGAAATTATTCATCACTCATTTTAGGTTAATATAACAAAGAACAAAGGAGTAACTCTGGGCTTTCACTTTCCCGAGGAATACGACCTTGATACTCGCCATTAGTGCTAGACTGCATCGATAGGTACACTGCCTTAGATTGTAGCTAACACAAGTAGCCCACATCAAGTTTTTGGCGCCGTTGCCGGGGAATTGTTTGAAAACTATAGTGAAATTTGCTATTTGTTAATTTAGCCATTTTTTTCTTACTATTTTATGATTTTTATTTTTATTTGTTTATTTATTTTATTTTATTTGTACATATTTATTTAGTTTAAGTTTATGATTCAGTTAGTGAATGATAAGGAGGTTCAATGCTAAACTCAAACTCTTTGTATGACGCATTGGAAAATGGGATTAGGAACCAAGAGAGTGCTAAAAATTGGGATACCCATGCATCTTTAGAAGCTCGAGTCGAATCGTTTTGCAGGGCTACCAATCAACTCTCCACTTCTATTCTTTCATCTCAATTTTTTGTGAATTTTATTGTGATTTACATTTGAGTAATGATTGTCCATTATATAGTGATGTTGCTCATTGTTCTTATAACTATGAACAGTTGAATTAGACGGGAAGTTGGCCAAATGACTCATATGGAAGCACCTACAATCAAGAGTTGAGCATTCATTCACCCTTTGGATGGAGCTTAGATGGCCAAGAACCACCAGAATTTCAGCAGCCTAATCTTGCACCATCAACTCAAGGTGAAGAGTTAGTGTCAGAGGAGCTAATGACGAGGTTTCTTGCAAGTCTTGAGAATAGATTCCAACAAATAGAGAGGATACTTGAAGATCAACAAGCCTCGATTAACAACATAGAGCATCAAGTAGGCTTAATCTTCAAGTTACTAGCTGAAGAGCAATTGGGAACTCTATCAAACGCTACTGAATCCGAGGAGCATTTGAGCGCCATCACTTTGTGTTCAGGTGAGAGTTTTTCTGGTTTATCTACTATGTTTGACGATGATGCTTCTGTGCAGGACGATTTCTTGAACATGGAGATGGAACCAGAAAAGGAAGAGGCAAACATAATTCCTTTGAAAGACTATCAACAGGAATGTACAGTTGATGATGTTGAGTTGCAGTTAGAGGAATTGTTGGTAGATTTTCCACAAGTCCCTTCGATGATGGAAGATGAGCACGAGTTATCCAATGAAGAAGTCTTGGAGGAGCTCGAGTTTCTTAGCAAGTGCGCGAGCGGGGTGAAGAAACCATCGACACTCACGAAGAAATTGCCAAACCATCAATCCTTCCAATTGTTGAAACTCCAGCTTTCAAATTGGAAGAGCCCTAAACATCATGACTACGTTCAATTCTCGAGGCGAGTTTGCCCATCATCTTGGCGACTTGCTTGTGGTCGGGAAGAAGTCGACGATTATCCCTTTAAGCGGATACTTGAAGCCATTTGCTTGGAAGAAGGATGGATGGTCGTCAATCCCCACCATTTGCTTTTTACCATGAGTCCATTCAGAAGACTCATCACGTAAAGAAAGCGCTTTTTGGGAGGCACCCTAAATTTTATTTTATTTATTTATTTATTTATTTTCATTTTTATTTTTTTACCCTTTCATTTTGGAAACATTTTATTAGTTTTAGTTTTCATATTTTATTTAATTTTTGTTTCGGTTTGATTTTAATTCCTTATTTTATTATTTGCGTACTCCTCTCTGTGAGACTAGCCGGTATACGATATCCACAATGATGCACCTCTTTTCACTCGGAACCATAGTAGGGGTAGTATT